>NC_139354.1:69005025-69367525 GCF_055883805.1 Amblyomma maculatum
TTGGAAACAGTATGAAACAATTTTTCACTTGTTTATACATATATATATATATATAGTTTTTTATATAACTATATATATATATATATATATAGTTATATAAAAAGCAATTTTTTTTCTTTTTTGTTTTACTTTCCACCTGCAGGTTTCATCACTCCTCATCTGTACATGCAATTCACTTCAGCAATGTCATTGTACTTACTTTTGTTTTCTCTACTGTCCACCTGCAGTCATCACTCCCCATCTGTACCTGCTTTTTACCCCAACAGTACCATTGTACTTCTCTCCTGCTAAGTCCTCTTTCCCTCTTTGCCTCTCCGCCACCTGTTTCTTTTCCGCTCTTCGCCTTTAAATCTACCCGCATCGCTTACATTCCCACTCCTGATGAAGGCCAGCTTCTGGTCGAAACGTCGAGTCCAATAAATGTTTCTTTAAATGAAGCGTACACCTCGCTCTATAGTTATTTTTAAAGCGGCCGCCTGGAGTGTTAAATGTTCTCGCGTCCTATATATATATATATATATATGCGTCTGAATGTACGCAACGCAACAAAAAAGGAAGCTACGCTCAGCCTTAACGTAATATACTATTTTGAAAAGTGCGCACCCGTCCTTTCTTTGTGCAGGAAACCTCAATTTTGTCATCTCTCAGTGATTGATTCCATCACAGTGGCAGGGCTGAAACGAGGGCGTCTTGTGCGCATGGCGCAACGAATGAGCACATTTTGTTTTTTCGCTACACGAGAAACATGCACATATACAAAGAATCAGAAATTATTCGCAAAGAGAAAAAAATAATTTCTTTTTGTTTTTCAGGTAACAATTATTTCCAGAACTAGTTTTCTGCACTTCCTTAGAAGCGCGATTAGAAAAGTGCGCACTCATGAAATAGGATGGACATATAGAGCAATGGGATTGCTGAAGCAGCGCACACGCGCGTACTAAGAGTGTGAGGTAGAGCATGCCTGGAGTTTCAGATGAATAAGGTGGACGATGTGATGTAACTGGGGTGAAAAAAGCGACATAAGTGCTGGAAAATATCTTTCATCTGAGCACGCCTCCAAGCCGCCATAGGTGGAGGCTCAAATAGGGGATTGGCTATGATCGAATTCTCTGTTGCTGCATTTTTGGCTACGCTAAGCAGTGTCAACCGGGTGCTAACAAATGAACCCAGGGTTTCTTCCTGCAATACGTTCGAGCGCTGTGCGTTGTGTAACGGGCTAACTGATTTTAGAAATAAAAAATAGAGGCAGTTTTTAAGCACGTTCTCTGGTCGTTACAACAGAAAGTCGGCATTTCGTATGCCAAAAGCTATGTAACTAGGGGCTCTAGTCAGCAAACGCTAAAGAACGCCGGCTTAAAAGCAGCTCCCAAAAGGGCATCAAAAATTAAACCGATCAAGTGACGTAACCTGACTGAAGGCCTGCTCGGTTATTTGCCGTTCGCGTTGCTCAACATAATCGCTGAGCGTCTCGAAATTTCTAGTGTAGGCAGGGGAGGGACTTTTTGTGCCTTCACTCACTCGATGAGATGGAAATAGCCAGCTATAAGACGGATTTCATCATGCAAGGCGCTGTCTTGGTTTAAGTGCGCGCCCATCCTCTCGTTCTATGGCGTGCAAGCTGGAGTAGGTTTTCAAAAACAAAACTGAAGTCACGTAACTAAACGGCGCGGAGCCCAAATCCTGTTACTAATACCACGACTCTTCGAAAAAAAAAAGGAACTATTTTCAAAAGAAACAACCCTCCCCAAACCACCCGCCTTCTTGTGTTCCTGCTAACATGGTGATTTAGTGCGATTCTACGTAACCTGATCCTGGAGGGTTTATGAAAGCCGGCGTTCTCAAGTCACTGCAAAAATAAATACAAGGAAAGGCGGTATGCGTACATCATAAACCAAGTCCGGGCTCTGCAGTCGGCCCCTGCGCTGGGTTCCCCCTGTTTCCGTCTCGAGACGTCATATGCCAAGTGTGGGCGCTTTTAGTTGTTCATTATTTTAGTTCCAATCAGCAACCTCAGTTGACAGCGATTTGATTCGGACGACGGGTAGCAACAAGTTTGCGCATAGAAACCTGACTCTGCGAACCGTGCGCTCAGCTGCGTTGAGCGAAGAAAAGAAGAAACATAACATTTCTTTGCCTTATAATAATATCGCTAATTTCAATAACCCCTTTATGGGCGCTTGAAACATAAAGGATCATTTCCCACAGGTTTTGCGCTTTTGTATATACGAGTACGAAGGCAGAATAGCGGCACTTAATGGCTAAATAAATTTTAAGTTTTTTCTTGAACGCAAACAAAGGCATATGGTGGCTGAAATACATGCCTGGTGATAATCACTGACACCACTGCTTCAAAAGCTGGCGACCCCATTCGCCACTTTTAGCAAATTCGTGCCCTACTTCAGTGTACGCGCCTGCATATACATTTGCTAAAAAGTGGCTATCGGTCGTACCCTCCGAGACGTCACGAAGCTGCCATGTTCGTGGCCAGTCAGCCACGTCGGGACGGCATGTCAGGAAATTTCTTCGCCGTGTATCTCAAGCCCCCGGCGAATGAGCGCTGGCCTTTGAGACAGGACGCGAAGGAACCAAAATTAAAATGTGCTCTTTTAATCTTCTCTACTGAATCAAGAGGTCGTGAAAATTACCCCTCATGCACCCCCCCCCCCCCCACACACACACACGCGCACACATGCTCTTTTAATCTTCTCTACTGAATCAAGAGGTCGTGAAAATTACCCCTCATGCACCCCCCCCCCCCCACACACACACACGCGCGCACACACGCACACACACACACACACACACACACACACACACACACACACACACACACACACACACACACACACACACACACACACACACACACACACACACACACACACACACACACACACACACACACACACACACACACACACACACACACACACACACACACACACACACACACACACACACACACACACACACACACACACACACACACACACACACACACACACACACACACACACACACACACACACACACACACACACACACACACACACTCCTCACCACAACAAACCATCTCCCACTGCTTTGTTGTGGTGTGTGGCCACTCAGGAGCTCCCTTTATAGCTCTGTAGCCAAGCGATCAAGTCATAATCTCTCCCGAACCAAAGGAATGTTTCGTGATAGCTCGCATTAAGCTTTTTGTGCAAAATAAAGAGGCTTATAGATATGCTGCTTGCCAATTGTCTCCAGCAGACCGACTGCACCATTTTGACTTTTATTACAGTTTAGAGTATACCACTCCCTACCGCTTCCTACCATAACTAAACATAGCATTCTCCCATTCCAACGTTTATCTGCCAAAGTGCTATGCTTCCCCATCTTCGCTTAGATGCTAAAGAGAAGCTGATTTGAATGAGATTAATGTAGGAACAACGAATAAGCGGTGTACAACTAAGGTACAAAGCGTTAGAAAATCGATTCTACTGGTAATTTGGTCCTTCATAGAGTCAATATGGTCAGAAAGAAGCACTTCAACGAAGAAGATGCTCAACCTGCGTTGCCTGCGAGCTTGAGCGGTATATTTTTGCGACCTTTCGCGAGACTTGTGAGAATGATATCTAAAGTGCTGAAATGATTGCATATGTGTTTTAAAACTTCCTTGAAATATTAATGCCAGGTGTACAAGCACCGATTCGCTGCATGTTTGATGCAGCATAAGCACCGCAGAATTTATAAGAATCAACAATAGTACCCTTCAGCTCACGGTATCTGATCTCTTAGACGTGAACACTGTAAAAATACGTAAAGATGAAATCATCAATACTACATAACTGTTCATGAGCGTGCCAAGTTCTGACTGTATTCTTGTCCACTTACCTCTGTGCATGCTGCGCTGTTACCTTAAGTTCAAGTGAAATAATGGTTTTGAGAGTTTAATGAGCGAGTGAGATTTCCCTAACCGCATAAACATGCGTTTTGGTACGTCCAGGAAAAAACAAAGAAGTCACTTTTTGTAAGGAAAGCGATTTTTAGTAATAATATCGTGAAAACGTAGAGCAAAATCATAAAGGAGACGGGTAAAATGCAACAGAAAAATGCCGAAATTAGAAACGAACACGAACGGTGTTCCATTAGGAGGTTACACACTCATTCGCTTCTAATAACTTATTCTGTCCGACTCCGCCACCTAGCACGAGTCTTGTCGGCCGGTTTAGTTACTGCTCCAGTGAGTGAGAAAGACGGGGATAATTGTCATCAAAGAAAGCTGAAGATAAAACTTAAAAATGGGCAGCTGCTAGGAAATAAAACAGACTTGGTTGCATTTGCATATGACTGAACACCACCTGCTCGACTTCAAGATCCGTTTTGGCGGCTGAAGCGATTTCTATTCACCACGTGAAACCATTGAGTTGAGCAGCTCCCCAAAGAAAATGTGCGCGTTGTTTCCTATCCTGCTGCAATTGACCCATTTTTTTGCGCCTTAATTTTAAACCCAGCCAATCTAATAAAATGGCTCACAAACTGATTGCAGCATTTATTCTTAGCTGCACATTTATCTATACCTCATTACGGACGGGGGTCGAGGTGAAAGGAATGCACGTGTTGAGCACTGATTACCGTGTAGCAGTGTGACGAATGGCTCTTCTTTCATTACTAATTTTGGTTTTATTCGGAGATATCAAATGTAACGCTTTCGGTGCCCAATGAAAGGATAGTTTGAAACGTTTGAGGAGAACCACTGCGCAGGAAGGCGCTGTACGTTCTGCACCTCAGTATTTTCGGTAGTTTTGGTTGCACCAACACGTGACTGCAAAAGATAAATCTTTAACCTGCGAGTATAACAAAACGCCTTACACTCGTCGCACAACCTCATATATGGTACGCTGAGTAATTAAAATTAAGAGCTTACGGGCTCGAATCCCTGCCACAGTCGTCGATAGCGGTGAAATCAGGGCACATAGTTGAAGGAACATAAGTGTGCACGATACTTACGTGCGTTGGAAATCGATTAATTTTGCAAGAACCCTATAAGTCCATCTCTATGAAACGTCAGTATTAGGTGTGATGTAACAGTATAACATAGTACCCATTTTGAGGAAGAAATTGATAAGGTGGTCCAAGCTTCCCACGCGCAGCAAAATCGTGGCTTAAAAATTTGCTCGCATCAACTGGTTTGGTTTGATGTATTCAGTTTAACGTCCCAAACCATTCTTAGGCTATGAGAAACGCCGTAGTGGAGGCTTCCAGAAGTTTTGCCAGAAAGAGGGGTTCTTTAACGTGCACTAAGATCGCACAGAACACGGGCGCCTATAGAAAGTACGCACACTCCGGTCGAACACTGATTCTGCAGTTCTGTTTCAACAGCCTTGCAATCTGAAACTTCTAGTGTAGCCACTGCATATTTGCGTTTTCGCAACACCACAAAATGTTCTCCAGCACAGCACAATGAAAAAATGGACTTAGTCAACCTACAGAAATACAGGGAAATAAATTATAGGGGACGGTTATGTTTCGCCTTTAAGAATATGACGCGATGAGCGTAGGCTTCCAGCCCATATACAAAGCCCCGCTTTAAAACCAAGTCATATAAACGTGCCTGCGTGACCTGGAGGTAACGTGTAGCTCAAATATCCTGGACACTGATTCCGATACCCCCCTCTCGTATGAAAGGAGGATCCCAAGTTGACAGCTCCTGCAAAACAAAATATTAGTGCTCAGCCATGTCAGTTACCAGCCACCACCTGCCAGCTACCCCATACTCGTGAATTTTCGCTCACAAGACCAACTCCAACGCGGAATTTCCGAAGAATGAAGTTTTTTATTTTCTTTAACGCTATCGCGGTAAAGAAAAGAAAATAGAGCGAAGGGTTTGCGGCCGGTGTTCGCGGGTTGCGAAATAATAAATTCGGCTTTGCACACCCTGAGTATGCAAAACTGGAGGGATTCGACGTCAAACCCCGTCCATCTCTTCCCGTCGCGTTCGAAATATTGCGACTCCTTTGAGCTGACGACAATAGAAAGCGGCTGAAACGGAGCGGGTTCCGTCTAAAGACCTCAGAAGAGATTTGGAATCCTCCATGCGGACAGGTGCAAACAGACAGAAAACCGCGTATGCGCAGATTCGTTCGCGTATAGAGATGGCCGTGCAAGCAAGGAGAGATGGTGAGCGGTAGGCGGCTGCAGTGTTCTTAAGGGTTCGGCTGCGCTGTTTACAGTTCAAAAAGTGTCGAAAAGCAGGCTCTTTCGTCAGTGTCATGCCACATAAAAGAATTTTCAAGATAATATTGCTGTTTTGAATCCCTAAATACCGACCCCCATTGAGCGATTTTCCAGCGTCAAACATTGCGAGGGGTTCACAAGAAAGCAAACACAGGCTCAGGTCATCAGGCACATGACCCCGATGGAATGTCTCCCAGAATGCTAGTCGTTTTCTTGAACTGAGCTTTCAAGATAATGTTGATCTTTGCAAACAAACTTACATGCAGTTACATGTACAGAATGTGTTTCTTCCCGAAGCTGTATTTGGGCTTTGATGGATGCGTTATAGTTCAAAAAGATGCACGTCCCCAATATGTCTGGTGACCTAGGATATCTTATCATTTGTTGAGCTGATGCACATGTTTGAATTTCGTCTCCATCGTAATGTGGTCGCCGAGAAGAGATTTTAAACCCGTGTTCTCAGGTTCACTGTTTGAAAAGTGTACATTGGCAACAACCAAAGAAAAGTCCAGAGAAATCAGGCTACTCCATCGGAGCGCAACAATATCGTTGGGTTACGCAATAGGAACAGTAGTTATTTTTAGCAGTTTCCAGACCGGAACAAAAGCTATTTAGCGTTTAGGGAGAAATCAACAATTAATGATTATAGAGCACATTGAAGCCGGTATTATCCAGCGCCAAAAGCACAATTAGAGCATCGCGGGCAGGACGCGACTTCAAAGAAAACACAAGACGCCATGTTTCGCCTTTCGCTGCCACCCCCGCGACTTTATTTGCAGCTTTTATAACTCGCCTGCTTCAGCGACCAGCGTATCGTTACATTTTTATCGAGATATGTTAACTTAATGGGACAAAACATTGCCCTCTAACCGATCAGTTGCTTTCGTCGCAGTGTAAAGCCTCCTGTCTCGAGTGCTCGATTGCGTGGAGATTTTGCCAGAAATGCCACACAAAAGCTTACCGAGAAATCTGATTAGTGCACGAACTCCCATTTTTATGTAGCCCGATGCTGAAACCATGTGTAGCGATCGCTATGACGATTGCGCGTTGGTGAAAGTAATGTGCCGAAAACTAATATAATTTCACCCACCAAACTGCGCTTAGATATTTTTAGTGCATAGAAGGGTTAAGTTTAGTTTGTACACACTGGGACGTTACGGCACAGGAAAAGACAGATCGTCGGCAAAATGTTTAGTGGGCCAAGGCGCCCACGTCATTAAAAACATTCTAAACATTGCTGCGCTACCTAGAGACAAAAGCTAAAAGCACTTCATAGGTATTGCGAAAGAGGATGGCATTTGCTCACGGGCGCAGTGAAGAGAGTGCAAAATACAATCAAAGCGAGCGCTCTTTAAAGAATAGAGAATATTGTGCACATACAGAACCCAGTGACATTTTAACATGATGTGCTTACGGGGTCAAAATGCAGGGTCAGAATATAGGACAAAATATTCCTAAAACCTATATGCTGACGCGGTGCGAGTAGCGTTATAGCGAATCCGCCTCAACACACGAAATGAAAGAATTCAGCATGGAAGATGAGAGTCCTAACTGCAAAAACATAAAGACAAAATAAAGACAGCAGAGTAAGTGGAACAATCTAAAATTCCTCCTCTTAAGCACCGAAAGCTATGTTTTAAAGTGCAGGCATTTGGAGAATTCTTTGGCGAGTGAGGGGTTTGTCTTAAAAGCATGGTATCGTAACACGATCCGATCATTGCAAACACTTCCATTCTCCCCTCAATGCGTCCGAATTACGAAGCGGATTTTCGCAGACCAGAACAAAAAGGGAAGTTTGCTCTAAAACGCGACTGCACGGAACCCCGCTTAAAGAGATAGTATAAAATTCCGGCTGTCTACGACGAAAGTAAAGATGTACAGCTAGGCATATGTCTTCCTGGGACGCCATAAATTTCCGGTTTAGCTGTTTTTCAAGTTTATTTTCTTTTTTTTTTTCATGCGTATTTGCTTTTATTATTTAAATTTAAAAGCCATAAAGCCTGCTTTTAACTGTAAACAGCGCAGCCGAACCCTTAAGAACACTGCAGCCGCCTACCGCTCACCATCTCTCCTTGCTTGCACGGCCATCTCTATACGCGAACGAATCTGCGCATACGCGGTTTTCTGTCTGTTTGCACCTGTCCGCATGGAGGATTCCAAATCTTTTCTGAGGTCTTTAGACGGAACCCGCTCCGTTTCAGCCGCTTTCTATTGTCGTCAGCTCAAAGGAGTCGCAATATTTCGAACGCGACGGGAAGAGATGGACGGGGTTTGACGTCGAATCCCTCCAGTTTTGCATACTCAGGGTGTGCAAAGCCGAATTTATTATTTCGCAACCCGCGAACACCGGCCGCAAACCCTTCGCTCTATTTTCTTTTCTTTACCGCGATAGCGTTAAAGAAAATAAAAAACTTCATTCTTCGGAAATTCCGCGTTGGAGTTGGTCTTGTGAGCGAAAATTCACGAGTATGGGGTAGCTGGCAGGTGGTGGCTGGTAACTGACATGGCTGAGCACTAATATTTTGTTTTGCAGGAGCTGCCAACTTGGGATCCTCCTTTCATACGAGAGGGGGGGTATCGGAATCAGTGTCCAGGATATTTGAGCTACACGTTACCTCCAGGTCACGCAGGCACGTTTATATGACTTGGTTTTAAAGCGGGGCTTTGTATATGGGCTGGAAGCCTACGCTCATCGCGTCATATTATTAAAGGCGAAACGTGCAGATCTAAGCATAAGGTTTCATTTGTAGCCGGTATCCTTCTTTACGCTATATTGGTCGTTGGGTAGCTTAAAACCATTTCTCCGGCGTCTAGATCCAAACCAACGGACCCGACCATCACCTCCCTCCTTGCCTTTCAGTTTTCAATGTTTGGTTTCTATTTTGTTGTGCCATTTCAGGGAGAAAGATCAAATTACGGCGCGGAAGATTTAAGTGTCATCCGTCTACTAAAACGTCGCAGGGGGAAAAGCAAGAAAAAGAGATCAACCGTGAAAATAATGCAGATGCTCAAAACACAAACCAAGTGCCAACTCACAAGCACTTCCGTCTGTTTTTTCAGCTGTCGAGTCATATTTAGCCAAAAAGCAAAAAACAAGTTGAAAAGGAAGGTGAGACGAACGCATTAGCAGAGAAGATCGTGAAATAATATTACCAATTCTTTGTTTTATTTTTCCTGCTGTACGATGAACGCCTCACGCCCACTCCTTAGGCTTTCGCCGACCGTCGTTCTCTATCGTGTGCCGCCCTTCCATTTATGTAACAATCTTGCTCGAATTTTCTGCAACCGGCGTTAGGATCGTATTGCTTCTTTACCAAAGAGCAGCGCCTAGACCTCTTTTCCTCCTTTTTTTCTTTCGGGTTACAAAGGAGTGCTTGTTGATCGTGGCTGCCGGTGCAGAGTTTGAGCTTTTGTTCTGTTGCCGTGTTTAGAAACACCTTTCAGAGATGCAGTTTGACGTTTTGTAGAAATGAACAGTTGCTCTCGCTTTCCCACTGATGCTTAGTGCTTCTTGCGTTACTTAAGATACGACTAATACGAATGTCAAAACAGGATCCGCGATATAAAGCGGCACCAAAAAGAGCTAGCTAGAAGTTTCTGAGCAGTGCAGGTAGGGCATCTAAAAACGGAAGAAACCCTTCATTATGGCAACGGTTCTCGCAAAACACCGCGTGGTTGAACCGGCTGACCCGGCCAAAAATAGAACTGCACAATGATGTCAAATGTAAGAGAAAATATTCTGCAGTTCTGGCGTAAATATCAACTTTTTTGTAATTCTGAATGCTTTTCTGTAGTTCTGTACGGTTTTTTATGTGTAGCAGTATTCTGCTGTGTTTAGTTGCGTAGTGAGTGAGTGAGTGAAAAAACTTTATTGAGGTCTTTTGGTTAGTCTCGGAGAGTCTTCCTGCAGCCGCTTCTTCGCCACCGTTGGAGACTCCTTAGCACGGGTGGTTCCCTCATTCCAGGGCTCCACTGGTCCTGGCTACCTCGCATGCGTGCTGCACCAATGCCCTTTGGGCGGTACTTTTCTGTTGTAACTACAGAAAATTTTGATATTACTACTGAACGTTCTGTTTTCACTATAGGTTTCCTGTCAAAAGCCTCCCATAAATTCTGTAGTAACAACAGGAAATTTCCTGCAGTTTTTTCCTACTGAGGGGTGGGGTACAAAGCTTTTCTGGCGTGCACAAAATCAGGGGTTTTAAATTTTAGTGCATCTTTTACTTCCTGACGGTTAAGAGAAAATTGTCTAGGCACGGCTATGAACTAACTGCCGCTTCAGGCACTGAGCTTCTTCACTGAGCTTTTGGCATTATCGGAAAGATCTTCCTAGCGCGAAAGTGCAATAGAAGCTTTACTGCCAAAAACAAACTACCACAAAGCTAGCGCTTATACGTTGATCTCTATGGGCGTCATGCAGACTTGCTTACAGGTGGAATTTCGGTGTGATAAAAAAAAATAAAGTAGTAGGATGTTTGAGGTTGTACACCTTTCGTCGTCAATCATGCTACGTACACTGCAGCGCTAAGGTGGAAATGCCTCACCACACTGGCAACCAGGCTGCTGAAATCAACTTTTCATGATAACTTTATTCATGCATACAAATAAATTACCCTGTTTTCAATGCACACGTTATTTAAGGACAGATAGCCTTAATAAAGGAAAACGTTGCGCCGATATTGAGGTTGGAACGGTGGAAAAGTAAAAATATTTTAACACATGACCAAGGAAGATTGCCAAAAGAGTTCGAAAATTAACAAATGTGCATTTCTTGTACCTGTGTATAGTTCACTAGTATTGTCTCCATAATTCGGCACACATTGGTTTCGTTTCCTCTCCTTGAGTATGCTTGTACGCGTTTCTACATAGTTGCTGTCCCCGTTCATGTTTAGAGAGATTACAGAACCAATTTTAATATTCGAAGCTTAGTTGAAAAAGTTCCTTGAAACAAATCATTCATTAATACAATGACACTATTATCTGATATTCGAGCATGCTGCTTCAGAGGTGATAATGACACGATGTTTGCATTTTAGTTACAAAGTATTGCGTTAGCAACACCTCAGAACCTGAAAATCTCTGAGCGGGTGGTAGAAGCTCGATGATCACCTTTGTGAACCTGAATACGCACCTGAAAAGGGAACAAAATGTGGTTTGGAAACTTGATACGCTCCATGTACATACTCTCAGAGAGAAACAAAGCTGAGTCATGCTACATATCCCATGCCGTTTCTTGCCCCAGACGTCTTTTCTTGTTTGGTGCTCGGGATGGCAGTGCCACTCGTCCTCCTTTCTCCGACCCGCGTTCTCTACATTCGTCACCCCTGTGCCGATTAGATTATGTGCAGGGTTTGTTAAAAAATTGGCTGGGGCTTAGCTTTGGTTAAGCCTGGTAGGTTGCGAAAGCAATACATCTTGGCTACGCCTCAGCACGGGTTGCGGTTCTTCATTGGTGAATGAACACGTGGATATAGAGCCAGCTTCGCTGTTCAGAGCATCCATCATGCTCCAGTCTGAATTATCAACAGATGAGCAGGATTCACGAGAAGATCGACGTGCCCGCTTAGCTGCATCTTGAGCACCACGCCGTCGAGCGAGACGCTCTTCACGCTGTTCATCTGTCTCCGCAGCTCGCCGTTGCTTCCTAACAACAATAAGGTGACGCGTCTTCTCTTGCGGAGACATGTCGACTGACTTGGCAGATGGTGTCCGCCACCTACCTCTTTACTGTGACGTCAAAGCGAGCGCAGCGTCTCCAACAGAAAGAACGCAATGCGCCGCGTCTTCACGTGTGGCTACTGGCCGCCGCTACGTGACGACTCGACTTGCTAGCCCGTCTTTCGCTACTGGTATGACGTCAGAGGTCATTCTAAAGGCCAAACGTGGCTACCGGCCGCCGCTAAGCGAAAGGCCGTTCATGAGCGTAGTATTGTTTCGCAATAAAATATGTCTGTGATGCAGTGTTTGTGATGAAGAGTTAGAGTTGGCCCTGTCA
Source organism: Amblyomma maculatum (assembly GCF_055883805.1). Classification (NCBI taxonomy): domain Eukaryota; kingdom Metazoa; phylum Arthropoda; class Arachnida; order Ixodida; family Ixodidae; genus Amblyomma; species Amblyomma maculatum. Next base: position 69,017,240 of record NC_139354.1, read on the forward strand.
CCACCACAACAGCCACGTGCAGGGCTTCACGTTGTTCGTACTGCTCGCTAAGCGTTCTGGGCGGAATATCTCCGAACCCTGTAATTCCCTTCTTTCTAGCTCTCAAGCTCAATTTCGAAAGTTCAGACAATCCCACAATTTTTTGCCTAGTAAATAATATTTCCTAATGGTTACAACCAGGTCCGATTATTCCATCCTCTTACACTTCTTTCTATTCGTCCAAATTAAGAAGCAGAGTTCTAGAAGGTAGATATAGTATGAAGAAGAAACTGGTCTCAAACAACGACTGCACGGAATATTAATTTTATTTAACTTACGAAATTTCACTTGTCTTGTAGCCACACCTTAAATATTGTTTTATCGCTTTTGCATTTCGCCGAACAACGTGAGGCGTTGCGCCCTCTGGACCAACCCGAAAAGTTTACAGGCAGCACCGAGGCAGTAATTTCGAATTTCCGTCAAGTGGGAGCCTTAACGCCTTCGCCATAAAAAAAGTAACTGCCACCTGCCTCGCAACCAGGAAGCAATTGAAGTTCAACTAAACCAATTGGCCTCAGACTCGTTAAGTTCGTTAGGACAAAGTATTCATAAATCCGGTAAGCTGACGCAATGCAGGCAGCCTTATAGCAAAATCTTCTTCAATGAAGGAAATCAAGGAATTCAACTAAAAACATTCTACTCATTATTGCAAAAATATAAAGACCGCACAGTAAGAGGAAGAGTGAAAATTACCCTCTATAAAGCTCTGAAACATATGTCGAAAGTGAGCATCTCGAGAATTCTTCGACCAGTCAGTGATTTGTCTTAAAAGCACGGGATCGTAACCCGGTCCGATCATTGCAACCACTTGAATTCTCCCCGCATTGCGTCCGAATTATGGCGCGGAGTTTCGCAAACCTGAACAAAACAAAGAAGAGTGCGCTCTCGTAGGGAGACTGCATGGAATTTCAATTAAAGGGATGGTATACAATTCCGGCTGTCTACGAAGAAAGTAAAGATGTACAGCCCGGCATATTTCTTCCTGGGACGCCAGAAACGTCCGGGTAAGTTGTTTTTCAAGTTTATTTCCTATTATTCACGCGTAATCGCTTTTATTATTTAAAATTGCATTAACTGCATGCAAAAGCTTAAGGTTTCATATATGAGCACTTACCTTCTTTAGGCTATCTCGGTCTCCGGCTAGCTTAAAAGCGTTTCGCCGGCGTCTAGGTCCAGCTCAACCGACCACACGTCATCTTTACCACCACCTCCCCCCTTTTTTTTTTTTTGGTTTTCCCTGTTTGGGTTCTATATTAATGTGTCATTTCCAGGGATAAGCTCAAATTACGGCGCAATCGATTTAAGTGTGATCAATAGACTTAAACGTCGCACCAGGAAAAGTAACAAGAAGAAGGGATAAATGATAGATATAATGACGAGGTGCTCAAAACACAAAGCAAGGGCCAACTCACAGGCATTTCTTTGTTTGTTCTGCTGTCGAGTTGTATGTAGCTGGAAATCACAAAATAACTTGAAAACAAATATAACACGAACATCTTGGCAGGGAAAGTCGCGATATATTTTTACCACTCCTTTCTGTTTTGTTTTTTCTTGATTTACGATGGTTGCCTGACGGCCAGCCTCCCGTCAGCTTTCGCCGGCCGTCCTTTTCTCTCCATCGTGTGCCGCCCTTTCATTTCGGCAGCAACCTTTCTCGCATTTTCTGCAACTGGACATAGTTTCGTGTTGCTTCTGGGAAGATTGAAGAGCAGCGCTGAAACCTCTTTTCCTTTTTTTTTCTTTTGGGCTAAAAAGGAGTGCTTGTTGATCGTGGTGGTGCAGTTTGATATTGTGTCCTGTTGCCGTGTTTAAAAACACCTTTCGGAGAAGCAGTTGGACGTTTTGTAGGAATTGACAGTTGGTGTCGCTTTCGCATTTTTGTTTAGTGCTTCTGGCGTTACTTAAAATAAATCTCCAACGAACGTCAAAACAGGCTCCGCGATATAAGGAGGCAGTAAACAAAAGTGAGTTAGGAATTTCTGGACAGGACTGAAAACATGCGAGAGGAAGCGGGAAAACCAATGGAGTAGGGAAGAAGAGCCAGGGCATCCAGAAACGGCAGAAACTCTTTATTATGGCATCGGTTTCATCGAAACACCGACTGGCTGAGCCGGCCCCCAGTAAAAGAAAAAAAATTACAGAAGCGCGTCAGAAATACGACTAAATATTCTGTAGTCCTCTCGTAAACGTCAAATATTTCTCTAGTTCTGTAGCACTTTTCTGTAGTGCAGTTGTTTCTCTAGTAGGTTTTTGTTGTATGTAGTCTTTGACTACTTTTTTCTTGTAACTACTGACAATTTTGATGTTACTACAGAACGTTCTGTTGTCGCAGCAGATTTCCTGCGAAAAAACGCACAGAAAGTTTGTCGTAATCGTTATAGAACATATTCTGTATTTTTTTCTGACTGAGGGGTAACGAACAGAGTTTCGGGTGTGCACAATGTCGGGGGTTAATTTTTAATGTACCTTTTATTGCCTACTGTATAAGAAATAATGGTCGGAGCACGGCTGCAAATAAACTGGGAGTCTAGACATTCAGCTTCTTCACTAATTTTTGACGTTATAGGTAAGATATTCAATGCGTGAAAGTATCATAGAAGGTTTCCCTCCTAGAAGAACTGCGACAACTCTAACGCTTACCTGCTGGTCTACGTGGAAGCCATACAAGCTGGCTTAAAGGCCGATTTTTGGTGTGACAAAATAATTACCAGGCGGATGTTTGAGAGGGTGCACATTTCGTCATCAGTCATGTTACGCATGTCGTAACTCAAACATGGAAATGCCTCGCCCCACTGGCCACCAGACGGCCGACATCAACTTGCCGTGATAACTATGTTCATGCATACATCGTTATTAACCCCTTTTTTGAATCTTCACACCATTAAATGATGGACGGGCACTGTAAACCATAATATTTCGTCGATATTGAGCGGCGGGAAAATAGGAAAGCACCCTTCAACGCATGGCCAAGGAAGATTATCAAAAGGGCTCGAAAAATCACAAATGTGCATTTCTTATTCTTATGTGTAGTCCGCTATTGTATTTCTTCATATTTCGGCAACATTGGTTTTGCTCCCTCACCTTGAGTATGCTTTTGCGGATTTGTACCTTGATGCTTTCCCCGTTCATGTTTAGGAAGCTTACAGAATCTAATTTATTTATTCCAAGGGTTGCTGAAAAAGTTCACCAGAACAAACGATTCATTACAATGACACTATTATTTGACATTCGAGCATGGCGCTTTAGATGTAATAAGGACGCATAGTATTCTAATCAGGTATTAAGTGCTGAATTAAGAACAGCTCAGAAACTGAAAATCACTGAAAGGGTAGTAGAAGTATCATGCTCACCTTTGTGTATCTTTGTGGACCAAAAAATACAGCTATGCAGCTTAAAAGCGAACTGTTTTATTTGGTAATTTAATACAATCCATGTGCACATTGTTAGAGGGAAAAAAAGTTGAGCCACGCCATCTGGCCACGACCACCTGCCAGGGTTTCACATCTTTCGTACTCCTCGCTATACTTCTCGCCGGAATGTTCTTTGTAATGCTCACGTATATTAAAATGTAACCTTACCTTCATATTTTCCCTCTAAATTATCATCTTTCTAGCTCTTACGCTAAAATTCGGAAGTGCAGAAGTTGTTTTGAAAGCACAGGATTAGAACCTCGTTCGATCATCCCATCCTCTCACACTCTCAACTAAGTCGTTCCCAATTACGACGCAGAGCTCCAGAAAGTGGGAAGAGTGCAGATAAGAAACAACTCTGAAACAGCCAATGCGCGGAATTCAGACTTGAGCCATCGAATTAAATTTCGCCTGCCTTGTAGCCACCCCTTAAGTAATGTTTTACCTCTGTTGTATTTGTCCCACGACATGTGCCGTGACGACCTCCTGACTATTCCGTAAATTCTGGTGACAACACAGGCGCAGTGCACCAGCTTTTCTATCGAACGGGAGCCTCAACGCTATCACTATGATAGAAGCAACAAACAAACAAAGAAGCCTCATAAAACCAACAAACAAAACTCATAAAACCAATAGGATGAGGCTGTGCTGGCAGTCCATTAGTGATATCCGCCTTGAGATAACGAATGAAAGAATTCAGTCAGAAATTTTAGCCTCATCATTAAAAACGGTGCCTGCAGCGTAAGAGGAACAATCTAAAATTCCTTATTTCTAGTTCTAAAAGCTATATGTAAAAATACTGGCATTTCGACAATTCGTCTGTCAGTAAGTGATTGTGTTAAAAGCACATGATCGCAAGATGATACGATCATTGCAACCGCTTGCACTCTGCGCTCACTGCGTGCGAATTACCGGTGCGAACTTTCGGAAACTAGAAAAAACGCACAAAAACGTGTGCTCTCATATGCGACTGCACGGAATCCCAATTTAAGTGGTGAGATAAAATTTCGCCTGTCCACCAAGAAAGTATAGCTTCACAGCCAAATATATCTTCTTGGGACGCCAGAAACTTCCCGGTTAGTTTTTTTTTTTTTAAGTTTCTTTCCTTTTAATTTTTTTTTTAAGGCGTAATGGCTTTTATTTCTAGAATATAACTGTGTGGGAATGCATAGGTCTCTCTTTATAGTCGTTGGTCATCTTTACGCTATCACGGGCGCCGGCTGGCTTAAAAACGATTTGCTGGTGGCTCTGTCCAGCACAACCCATTCCCCTCCCTCCCCCTCTCCCCCCAAAAACATCCGGCAGCTGCCTTCTTTTCCTACCTTTCCTTTTTTTATTTGGCCCTTGTTATTTTACGGCGCTAGCTTAAATTACGGTGGAGCAGACCGAAGTATGGCCCGTCGACTGAGATGTAGCATGGGTAAAATTAGAAGGGGAAAAATTGGATAAAACATGGAAAGATTGCAGACATGCTAAAAGCAGAAACCGGGGGCGAAGTCACAAGCCCTTCTTTCTGTTTCTTTAGCTGGTGAGTTATATTTAGCCCCAAAGCGAAAACTAACTAGCAAAGGAAAAAAGAAAGGAACGTCCTCGCAGAGAAATGGCGAAATAATTTTCCCCTTCTTTTCTCTTTCCTTTTCCTTATTTTACAAAGAACACCTGATACCCACACGTTTTAGGCTTCTGCTGGCCATAGCTCCATCTTCAGCGTGTAACGCGCTTCTATTTCTGTGACGCATTTCCTTGAGCCAGCCTTAGTTTTTTGGTGCTTCTGCGAAGATTCACGAGGAGTGCTGGTCCTTCCATCCTTCCCTTGTTATTTATTTTGGGCAACAAAGGGGTGCTAGTTGAGCCTGGCGGTGCAGTTAGAGCTTGTATCACATTGCTGTGTTTACCAACGAGGTTCGTTGACACACTTGGACATTTTGTATAAGGGGAATATTGTTTTCGCTTTTGTTTTCATGTCTCGCGCTTCCTTCGTTACCTAAAATAAATTTTCTGCGATGGGCACAACATGCTCTGGGATATAAGAAGAAACCAAAAAAGTTAGAAAAAAATCTGGCAGCACCACAACACTCGATAGCAATGGGACGCGTAAAAATATAACCATTGCAGTGGATACACATCAGTTCAGTTCAGGCGTTCAGTCGTGTCCGACTCTTCGTGACCCTATGGACCATGTCACGCCACGCTTTCCGGTCTCTCACTATCTTCCTAACATCACATAACTTCATCTGCAGTGCCTCGAGGATGCCATCTAACCATCGCGTTCGCTGCCTACCCCTTCTCCGGCAACCCTCAACCTTTCCCAACATCAAATCTTTCTCCAGCGACTCCTCTATTTGGACAATAAAATAAAAACCCAAGAGAGGAAATAAAGGCAGGCTAACCAAGCAATGAAATTGCGTTATATAATTATGCCTACTACAGCACTAGAAAACTATTTCACGCTGGCGTCCTCATGCAGAAGCCCGTAACAGATAAGTTTAAAAAATGATTGAAAAACATCGGGAATTTCCAGGTAGAGCAGTGGTAAAGCAGGTAGAGACGAGGGAATTAATGAGGGGAAGAGATAAGGAACGAGGAGTATAAATCACAATTTGTCACTCAGGCCACTGGGTTTCAGTTAAGAAAACATTGCCTTGTATTCGTTGACGGCAGTCGACTGTTGACTAAGGGCTCGTAAAGGAAATTATCTCTGTTGAAGGGTAGGACCGAGGCGGTCCGGTGCACAACGCAACTTATGTTTTTCATTTACAAATGCAGATGAATCGTACAGGGAGATGTTCAACGGTCTCTTCACAGCCGTGATGTTCAAAGGTTGGGCTGTCGGCCATACCAATCCGGAAAGCACATTTCTCTGTGAAAGCAACATCGAGCCATAAACGGCACATCAAAGTCGCTTTTCGACGCGCTATCTTACGCGGAAGATAAAGACGTAGTACATGGCCCAGTGCCCTGATCCGGCGGTTGCGAAACTCCCCGTGTTCCATGCTGAAAATGCGAGTTCCAGCGCCTAAGAGCGAATAGCACACGCTGCGTGAACCCTCTATGTGAGGATTCTGATTGGAACTGCATTGTTGTGGGCAGAACGCGCATCCGGCTGATTGCTTCCATTGATACCCCCGAAAAATATCGTTACGTTTCGATATGGCGCAGTGTTACAGCTGTTGGATCTCTCCAACGAGTTGTTCATGTGACCAGTAGCGTAGTACAGCTTGCAGGCCTTGAAGGGCTTCTTTAGAATCTGTGAACATGGACCAGCCATGTGGATGTTCTTGGCAAAGGAATTCAACTGCGACATGTAAGGCAGCTAGTTCAGCATCAGTAGAATAAGCAAGGTAGGATTCCTTAACATTAATTAAAATGAACTTGGCCGCTATTGACACAGGCCCCGTAGAACTGGTTGGATTAACTGAGCCATCTGTGCAGACATGTATACGATGTTGATGTATAGAATGCAGATAACCCAATGTCTTTTAAGAGCAGGCGATTACAGACCGGCTTCCTTCGTAATTCCAGGAATCTCAATTTATATCCGAGGTTCATGTAGTCTTTGAGGTTCATGGTCTTGCGGCAGGAGTGAACTTCGAAGGGAAAAGGTAGGATGAGCTTCTACAACTGTGGCGAATGCAGTGCTTGGCCTATTTACCGGAGGTGTTGCTAGATGGTGAGTGGGCACCCGTGTTTGGTGCCGAACATGTGTTCTCATGTTGCGAACAGCAATGCGTGCAGTAATTGTATGTTCCCTGGCAACAAGAACAGTTGCTGCTGTTAAAGCACATCGGATGATTCCAAGGCAGATAGGAAGAGCATGAGGCTTCAGGATAAAACCAGGAGGTGATAGCTGCACAATATACAAGAAAAGCGAAGAGTAGAAGGGTATCCTTATTGCGTAAGCCACTGTTTCGACAACAGAACTTGTCTTTATGTTGGCCCACACGAAAGAAGGTTCTCTTGTCGAAGCGTTGGCTTGTGAACTCAGGCTTCCCCTGAACCCTCGCTCGGTTCTCGTTGATACTAGCAATTTAGGGTTTCACAATAATCACTGTCGCATACGTGTAGTGTAGTGAACAAAAAGTAATTATTCGAGAAGTGATTGCAATGCACAATCATAAGCTGGAAAAAGAGTTTCAAGCAAGTAATAAGGTTTCAGTTACGTTAAAAATGTGTCCAGTGAGCTGCCTCAGGAAAAATAAACATGCTACTGCGTCGTGACAACATACATACTTGCATATCGAAGCTAACGACTAATGGAAAATAATTGCATGAGGTGGAAGTGCCTGCTGCTTTCAGTAAGTTTTTACGAACATGAATACTTCGGGGGGTTATTTAAAATGTATGCAATTACAGCAACATGAATTACGAGCATTCATTAAGTCTTTAGCTGGCCACAGCAAAGAAAATAATTTAAACAATAATAATTTAATGAACAGCAGTACTAAGGATATAGATGAAATATGGATGATTCAGTATCATTCGAATGTGCTGCTGCCAAGCCAGCTATTTAGATTGTTCCTTACTGTCAATAAACTTACAACATTCGCCCGCTCTTTACTGCGCCTGTCAAAACGCAGAGCAATCAGAAAGGGTAGTGATGGCATTGTCATTTGCCATAATGAGTAGCATGGCAATATTGGCTTGGTGCGTAATGTAAATAAGGTTTTAATAAAGAAGGCAATGTCTTTGAAAAGGGGTCCTCCGGTTAGTAGCATTGGTCGTGTATCATGATGATGATTTTAATGCCCTTACCTGCTAATCTAATACAGCTAGAAACAGTCAGGCGCGAAGGTAATAACCGTCCCATTGGCTCGAGAATCTCTTCTGAGCAGTATCTGCTGCCTTGCTTTTGAATAGTACCCCAAAACAAAAGGAGGAGGCGTGTTTCTCAGCAAAGGGCACGCTAAGTCTCTAGAACTGACCACAAATCTCAGGTTTCACGGCACTCCACTAGTAGAAACATTTGTGGGGACATTTAAGCCCTGCGTTTACTTGTATGACACGATATGGTTTATGGCTCTCATTTGAAGGCTCCCCCTGAGTATCATTGCTTACGTTCGTTATATTTCCTATTTATTGATTCAGTAGTCTTTTATGTCGGCCTGTGTTATCCCAATATTACTCGTTACCATGTACCCCTAAGACACTACATTATGTGAATTGCCAGCCCGATATATATCTCCACTTTAAGCCAGCCGCATATTAACATGCCTGCGTGGCGCTGGGGAAGCACTTCCAACTCGAAATCCAAGAGTCGTAGAAGACTGAATTTTGATCTCACGTTCCCACCTCGTGCTGTTAATTCAGCCATGCCATGTTCTCTAATAATATTACACAATCCAACAGACAGTTAGTGAACGACTATGCCCCATGCCGACTACTACCGCCCAGAGCCATGCTAGCGATTATTTGCTGCAAAAGACGACACCGCCAGCACCAACGCAGATTTTCTGTTCAAAAGCGTCTTTATTGCCATCGCGTTAAAACAAACAGCAGATGCTGTGAAACAACATTGCGTACAAAGTGTGTTTTCTCTTCGTAATAAAACAAAATAAGGTACAGTTCCAAGACGTACAGGCGTCGATGGCAGAAGGCCAGCTACGAAAGCATCGATATGGCATTGACACGTAATATGTTTTGGCGAGTCTGACGCACACTTGCACTAGATAGGAGGGAATGGTCTCAGGACCAATAACCAGCCCCCTTTTCAAAATAGAAACCATCGTGTCGTGAACGAAGGGGACAAGCACGGACAGGATCACCAACTACATTTTCGCCTTAGAGTGCTTCTGATTTGGAAACAATACACAATTACATTTTTGCTGCTGCACGGAGGAAACAAAGGAACAAAAAAGGAAAACATGAACGGCGGAATGTGCGACAGCGCAGTCGGGTTCGGCAGCCCGATTGATGTGGTACGCTTCGGTGAACATTGCACTCTCACCCTGCCCCTTTATAGCGCGAACTGAAAAAATGGAAAAAGGACATCGAAGTATGCGACCGTTCTTCTCTTACCTAGAGAGACGTTATGTTTATTTTAATGAAATTTGATATATTTTTTTCTTTTAAAAAATTGCGTTTTTTCGCTCTCGAATACTGGAACGTTTTCTTAATCATTCAATCTATTTGCTTCACAATCCGTTCTTTTATGATACCTGAGCTTCTGCTCCACTGACGGACGAAGATGGTGCAAAGTATCCTGCCAAAGCCTACAGTACAAGCAAGCGAGTTTCTAAATGTACTCATTCAGTTATATCGAAAGATTCGGTTCAAATTCATGCAACACTGAGTAATCAGGGTTAACGTACTGGACGCAGGTGTATAAAAGAAAACGATTCTGCCATGAAACAGGATGTTAATTTCTAACTTATGATATCCATGTATTGCTGCAAGGCGATGGTTGCTTACAGAAAAGCTGGATGGGAAGAAATGTTTGTAAGTTTAAAAAAATTATGGTAAATAAAAATTTAGAAACGTATCATAGAAAAAGCAATCCAACTTCAAGATTCGAACCACACTAATAGCTTCAACTGAGACAATTGAGCATGAATACACAGATGACAGTGGAATACGAAGTATTATTTGCACTTGCGGAAGAAAAAAACGTTCCTAGAATGGCAAATTTTTCTCAAGCGTGGAAACTGTGGTCGTAGCAAGCCGATTTTCCTATATATGTGCTACAACTCCTTGCAAGCTATCAGGAGGCGGCGGCCAATTTGGCGAATGCTGAATAAGCATTGCTTGTTGATAAAAGCTCAACAGGGTATCGTATTTCTTTAAGTACATCTAAATCAAGCTCATGACTTGTGCTTTGTAAACTGCTTTCCTGAGGAGCAAGCGTGCTCTGAAAATTTATTCTTTTCACATCCCTTGTTCTCAAGGACTGACTGTTAATTCCAGGATTATCTGAATACTGCGAATTTGTGTTCACTATTGCGCTGCATAATCACCTATGTAAACTTGTGCTGCTAAAATCCCAACCCGCAAGAGGCTGTATCCCTGAGTTAGCTGAATACGGCACACCTGTGCTAAATAGAGCAATGCATGCCCAATTGTGCCCCCCCCCCCCCCCCCCCCTACAAGACTGGCACATCTATTTAAGCGCAAACAAAATCTTCTCGCAGCAATTGGTGACCGTGAGTGTAGACAGATTGCTCTATGAAAGCTTTAATGTATAGTAGTTATTTTCTACCCATTGACATATGGCGATTTGCATTCACTGTAGTATTAGGATCGAGAATACATTTTTTTTTGTGACTGATAATGTCCTCGTGGTTGTTCAGCACATAATTTTGATTTAAAGAGATTACGTATACGCTACGGCAAAAAAAAAGAACATTTTGAATTTGTACGTCGACTGCGCGTGTTAACACACGCGCCTAGGTGTTTTGTTAAAATATATGAGCAAAATGTGGAAGTGGAATGACATTTTGGTATAATCGCCTAGCGCATGAAAATACTTATATAGCCATGAAACCCTTAAGAATTAATAAAGGGGGAGAAGGGGTACATCATAAGGATTGTGGGGTCATAACGGGGCTCGCGCTCTGCTCTCAAAGACAAACACTCCGAACGCTAGCCCGGGCCACATCAGTTTCCGTGAAAAACGACATATCGAGGAATTGCCGGCGGACCAAGCTGTTTATTAAGGCGAAAGCCTTTAATGGCTTATTCTGTCGTGAACAAAGTGTCCCGTTTTGCGGCGGCTCTGATTGGCCGAGGCAGGATGACGTCAGAGAGGTCTCGACCAACCACAGAGCCCCATCACAGTATGTGCGAATAATTATTACTGACTAATTAGGTATTTTATTAAAAATCTGTAATGACTACTCATTTAGTTATAATCAATTTCCTATTGAATGACTAATTAATCAACAAATTAATTATTAATTACCAATTTGTACCAATTACGAATCAGGATGTGGCACTCAAGCTTTCGCCTTTCCCTACTTTAGTCGCTAAAGTCCCTCGCAATGTTTTGGCAGTTTCCAATTCTGCTCGATGTTGCAGCCTCCGCGCGCTTCGACGTCGCTCCGTCGTCTCTCTTTCTCCGCTGCTGAGGCTATCCGTCGAGATGAAAGAGAAAGAGGGGTCACCCGGCGCACTACGCCAGTTCCTCCCAATCCCGCCCTCTCCGCAGTAGCTTTGAGGGAAGAATGTCAGGAGAGGAAGGACTAGAGCTTCCTCTAGAGAGGGCCGGAAGGTGTTCATCATGTCGACCGGGCGAGGAGAAAGTCGAATCGGATCGCCACATGGTGTGACATATCATAATGGCGGACGTCTTGCGATCTCTTTGCGTGTCCTCGAGCGCTTATATGCGCTCTGTAACGCTTCTAGTGAATAATCACTTAATTTCTGCCTATATTATCTTACATATACTCATTAGTCTGAATGCGTAGGCAACCTTAATCTATTATGGTATCGCAGCAATGGAAGACGAGGACAAAAGAACGAGAGCCACACACAAAACTGCACTGTGTACCTCTCGTCCTTCTGTAAAGTGCCAACTAGCCCAGCAGCATACCCTACATATACCGGATGTTTCGGAGAACACTATCAAAACTGCAACGCAGTAGTGAGTTCAAACTAGAAAAAAAGTATTGTTGGAGTGTAGTTTTGGCCACGGCGGATAGATTATGCATTAAAACTCTATATATTACTTAAATTAACGCCACCCACTGAATAATAATTCACTATCGCGGCTTCGTGCCTAATTGCTATGAGGACTTGAAAGCACTGATCAAGACGGCATCATATTAATTTTTGAACCGATGGAAAGGTCATTTTCTAAAGCCCTGGAGTACGAGGAAATCCGAATCTTCCTTTATTTTGTTGCACAGAATCGATACTGAGAGCAAGAGACACACACAAAGCAAGGTGCATAAGTGACGTCATATGATGACGCGTCACGTGGCTACGCTGTCAAATTTTGGCCGCTTGGTCGACTACGATATTTCATGCACTTTATTTTTCTCCACCGCTGTCTAATAAGATATGAGCACGCAATTCGCAGTGACTGCATTTTTTTTATTGAACCAAGCGGGGGGGGGGGGGGGGAGAGGGAGGCAAAATAATGTAGTTCGAACCGAGCGGAATATAGGCACTGCTCAGGTCTTTACCGGTCGTCGCGCTCGCATCCTCTTGCGCGTCTCGCGCGCCCGCTTTCGGTTTCACATGGCAAGAAAGCATCGGAGTGCCTCCCGCTTAAGTGGATGATCACAAGGTAATGGGTGTATTGTAAAACTTGCAATCCAAGTGGAGAGATCAATGCATGCTTGCATAGTTTTTGGTGCTGAATTGCGCTCGCCTGTATTTTGTTTCACAACAATAAGGTGGAAAGGTGCCATTAATGGTGAACTATAATCTTTAGTTTAGTTTATGTGGTTATCGAGGCTTACCAGAGGGGCGACAACTAGGAGTAGGTTTCCTTGTCAATAAGAAATATAGCGGGTAATATAGATGAATTCTATAGTATTAATGAGAGGGTTGCAGGCATCGTAATTCGGCTTAATAAGCGGTATAAACTGAAGGTTGTACAGGCCTATGCACCTACATGTAGTTATGATGACCAGGCAGTTGAAAGCTTCTACGAAGATGTAGAATCGGCAATGCGAAAAGTAAAGACGCAGTATACTGTACTAATGGGCGATTTCAATGCCAAGGTAGGGAAAAAACAGGCAGGAGACAAGGCAGTAGGTGACTATGGCATTGGTTCTAGGAATAGCAGGGGGGAGTTACTAGTTGAGTTTGCAGAGCGCAATAACTTACGAATCATGAATACCTTCTTCAGCAAACGGAAGAACCGGAAATGGACATGGAAAAGTCCCAACGGAGAGACTAAAAATGAAATCGACTTCATAATGTGTTCAACCCCCGCCATTATGCAAGATGTAGAGGTAATCGGGAAAGTGCGATGCAGTGACCACAGGATGGTGAGGTCCCGAATTAGCCTAAATCTGAAGAAGGAACGCAACAGATTAGTAAGAAAGAAACCCATCAACGAATTAGCGGTGAGGGGGAGGGCAGAAGAGTTCAGGATCTCGCTACAGAATAGGTTTTCAGCTCTAACTGAGGATGGCGACATTACCCTAGAGGCAAGGAACAATAATTTCAGAGATATCATTACTGAGTGCGCGGTAGAAGTAGGCGGTAGGATAGTTAGAGAGGATACCGGTAAGCTGTCTAAGGAGACGAAAGATTTGATTAAGAAACGCCAGAGTATGAAAGCTTCCAATCCAACAGACCAGATCGAATTGGCCGAGATATCAAAGCTAATCAATAAGCGCAAGGTGGCTGATATTAGGAAGTATAACATGGAGAAAATTGAGCATGCTGTAAAGAACGGGGGAAGCCTTAAAGCGGTAAAGAAGAAATTGGGCATAGGCAAAAACCAGATGTATGCGATAAGGGACAAGGCGGGCAACGTCATCACTAATATGGAAAAGATAGTCAAAGTAGCCGAGGAGTTCTATGCAGATCTCTACAGTAGCCAAAGTAGTCAGGACCGTAATGAGATTGGCGGTAGGGAAAAACAGTCAGACGTTCCACCAGTGACGAAGGACGAGGTCAAGAAAGCACTAGAAAATATGAAAAGGGGGAAATCAGCTGGAGAGGATCAGATAACTACAGATTTGCTGAAGGACGGGGGGGATATCGTGCTAGAAAACCTGGCCACCCTGTATACGCAGTGCCTGGTGTCATCGACGGTACCGGAACCATGGAATAATGCAAACATTATCCTCATTCACAAGAAAGGGGACTCTAAGGACCTTAAAAATTACAGACCAATCAGTTTACTGTCTGTTACGTATAAGGTATTTACTAAGGTAATCGCTAATAGAATCAGGACAACCTTAGACTGCAATCAAGCAAAGGATCAAGCAGGGTTTCGGAAACGGTACTCTACTATCGATCATATCCATACCATCAATCAGGTGATAGAAAAATGCTCGGAATATAACCAGCCCTTATACATAGCATTCATTGATTACGAAAAAGCATTTGACTCAGTTGAAACCTCGGCGGTGATGCAGGCATTGCGAAATCAGGGGGTAGACGAGCCATACGTGAAAGTGCTGGAAGATATATATAGCGGCTGCACAGCAACCATAGTTCTGCATAAAGAAAGTAACAAAATTCCCATAAAGAGAGGTGTTAGGCAAGGAGACACAATCTCCCCAGTACTATTCACAGCTTGTTTAGAGCAAGTATTCAGAGACTTGGAATGGGAGCAGTTAGGGATAAGGGTAGATGGAGAATACCTCAGTAATCTGCGATTTGCTGATGACATTGCCTTGCTAAGCAACTCGGGGGATGAACTGCAAATAATGATTGATGACCTAGACAGAAAAAGTAGAAAGGTAGGCTTGAAAATCAATATGCAGAAGAGTAAGGTAATGTTCAACAGCCTCGGGAAGGAACAGCAGTTTACATCAGGTAGCGAAATACTGGAAGTAGTAGGCGAATATGTCTACTTAGGACAGGTAGTAACCGCAGACCCGGACCACGAAAAGGAAATAACAAGAAGAATACGATTGGGATGGAGCGCATTTGGCAAGCACTCGCAGATTATGACTAGCAGCTTACCGGTATCGCTCAAGAGGAAAGTATACAACAGTTGCATCTTGCCTGTACTCACCTATGGGGCTGAAACGTGGGACTAATCACGAGAGTTCTACTTAAGTTGAGGACAACTCAGAGGGCTATGGAACGAAAAATGGTAGGGGTAACATTAAGAGATAGAAAGCGTGCAGAGTGGGTCAGAGAAATAACTCAAGTTACCGACATTCTAGTAGAAATTAAGAAGAAGAAATGGACATGGGCAGGACATGTAGTGCGAAGAGAGGATAACCGATGGTCGCTGAGGGTAACAAACTGGATTCCAAGGGAAGGAAAGCGTAGCAGGGGGCGGCAGAAAGTTAGGTGGGCGGATGAGATTAAGAAGTTCGCAGGGGTCAAGTGGATGCAGCTAGCACAGAACCGGGTTAAGTGGAGAAATATGGGAGAGGCCTTCGCCCTGCAGTGGGTATAATCAGGCTGATGATGATGATGATGATGATGATGATGATGTGGTTCAATGTACCAAAACAACTCAGGCTTTGAGAGACGTTGTAGTGGAGGCACCCGGAAATTTCGACCACCTAGAGGTACTTAAAATGTGCACTGACGTCGTACAGCATACGTACGTGCGCCTTGCTTTTCACCTCCATTGAAAAGTGGCCTCCGCTTCCGGGATTCAGTTCCGAATCCCTGGACGCAGCATTCGAGCGCCCTAACCACTGCACCACCGTGGTATGGGAACTATAATGTTTGCCTTCAGCTATATTTATGATAATGGGAAAGAAACTGCAACTAGCAGTGCATAAGCCGACATGTATTCACCAGTACTGCGCCACCGCCACAGACTAGGAGGAACAGTCATTCGGACATATTGCTTAAAGATAACATTCCGAGCTACCATTTCATTTATCCCAGGCGCACCCTGCCAGACCATACTACAAGAGGAAGCTCCATCCTCTATAAACTTTCCGCGCGAAACAAAAGCCGCCCCGGATAATCGCGGAGCCATAGCGTCCTCTCGCACCACAAAACAAAATGCAGCGCATGACAAGTTTTTCTAAGGAGCATTCAGTGCACATCTTGCACACTATTAAATGTTTGTAAAGTACAAAAATCACGAAAGATAGTCGCAAAGGAAATCTCGCGTCTGACATACACCTCTTCTGGGTCATAAGTAACGCACTCGGTGGAACGATAAGCAAATGAAGGAAGACAGCGAGAGTATGATCGCGGGAGACGTACTTTCCAGTTACGCCACGCTGCCATGAAGCTACGTCCAAATTATGATCACTTCAGAGTGACTTCAGATAAAGCAGTGAAACGTAAAGGCGTGCACAACGATAAACGTATGCTTTGGTATTATTAGGTCTTTCATCTTAAGGCATAGCCAAATCCCAGTGTATACCGAGCTTCGTCAATCTTGAGGCACCTGGACAGCGCTTCTGCGTTGCTGTGCTTGATACCCCACAATAGAGCGCTCAAGTTCTCGTTATTCTCACGCGGAAAATAGCGGCCGAATAACACGAGCAAACTTGTAAAGTGCCCACTTGAAGCGACCGCGTAGTTGCGGCGTTGCCCGGCCTCCCGAGCGGCCGCATCTGGATGTTTGCACTTCCACTGAAAGTGCCCTCTTCGGCGCCCTAATTACGCTTGAAACTCTTCGACCAGGAACTCCCCTGGGGTGCCCTAAAGGCAAATTAATCTGCAGGTGAGCACCCTTCCACGCGGGCTGGTCATTCGGGTAAGGCAGGAGTCGCTTCTTTAGAACCCTGCCAGAAGAAATAAAATATGCCACCGGAATCTGCCAGCGCCACAAGCTACGGAATGTCGAGCAGTTCTTTTTTTCGCATTATGTGCTGCTTTCACGCATTTCTAAAGTACCTATACTTTCGCCTTCTCTGTGGTAAGTATTAACGGGCTAAATGTTTCCAAGCAAGCCATTTCCAACACAATCCAATAAGGAAGAAAGAAGAAACAGGTTCAAACAGCAATGGTATAGTGAAGCCATAGCACTTCTGCAGATTTATAAACTTGTATAGGGCCTCACCATTGATCATGCTGGTCACAAATAAGAATTTGTCATTTCACTAAATCCCGCGCAGTGATGTGCCCATAGAGAGGGTCCCCGAATGGGTGTTAGAGGGAGCAAAAAGGAGAAAAGTGGCCGAAGTGCGAAGAAAGAAAGATACACAGTTAAAGAGGTGCGGGCACGAAAGCTAAGCCGTACATGAACGCTTGAGTGGACAATCCAATCTCGGCTGCAGCGCTGACGCCTTGCCATGCTGGTGCGGTTTCCACGCCCCGGTGGGCGCTTGGAAACAGGCCTTCCATCTCTCGGTCTCTTTCCCCCATGCTTGTCCGCTCCTCTACACGGCAACTGCACCTTCGGAAGTTGAGGGCTAGCCCTCTCACTAAACGTGGCCTCACACAACGAACATCTTGTCGTAGTCAAAAGTTTAGAGGAATAACAATTTTAATTATCATTCTGGGGTCCCGACGCTACAAATCCCTACGAAGTCGGTTCCACGTTTGTTTGCACCAGCTCATGTTATCCAAGTACAAAGAGCGCATATTTAGCAGTTTTCGTACACCTCACGCACATACAATACATCTTATTAGTCCAGAATCTGTAGCAGTCAATTAAATTGTAGTCCCCTTCAAAGTTTCAGCACCGTTCGTAATCGTTATCATCAGCCTATGTATACCCACTGCAGGGTGAACGTCTCTCCCATACTCTTTAAATAAACCCGGTCCTGCGCTAGTTGAATCCAATTGATCCCTGCAAACCTCTTAATCTCATGCGCCCCCTGTAACGCTTTCCTTCTCTTGGAATTTAACATGGTAGCCACCTTAAAACCAAGGGCTTGCGTGCACTGAAGCAAGCAGCATGCTTCAGATTTAACTGAATTACGGAAAGGTGCCCTGTGGGTATGAGTTTACTTGTCTTATATCCTTTGCCCACCTCTGTTTTCGTTGAAGCCCTGCTTCGGAGTCCACTTGAGCGGTAACACGCGTTGCAATATTGCAGCTGGGTGCAACGTTGGGTATTAAGGACACAAGGCGACATTGGAAATTACGGTGATACGTTGATGGAGGACGTATTTAAATATTGAAAGGTGCTGAAGAGAATAAAACTGTTCAAATACCACCCAGTTTGGTATAAACCTCTGGCAGCGATAGCTAGCCGACATTGAGCTACCATGCGCACTTTGCTTCACAAGCATTCATCTTGGTCTGGCGAGGCTGCTACAGCGCAATGACCATCAAAGCTGTCTTTACCATTATAGCAACTACTATTGCGGCAACGTTTGCTGCGCATATTTTGTTTTGAGTTTTCCAACAAGGTGCTAAAATGTGAAGACAAGAGAGATGTCGAGGTACAACGAAAGTGACATAGACATGCTTACATCTTAGAGTCTGCCAACCATTAATATGAACATAGGATAACAGTTAGTTTAATGAACAAAAGTAGCATAAAATGTTGTAATTGAAACGCTGATTTACTTGATTTTATTAGAATTTTGAAGCCTGCTCTCACGTCGCTTCCCGATTTAGGTGATTATTCGCGAGCTTTTATCGCGTCGATAGCCACAAAAATTGACGCCATCTGAAGAGCACCGCGTGGAATCGTAAAACCGCCACTTAGTTCAATGGAAGCTGATTAACATACATTCAAACTTCTTAAACGTGATAAGTATAAAACGTCGACCAGCATGTACCTATGCGGCACACGGTGAATAGAAGAACGTTCAAAATCTGACCTGAGTACATACGTCGCGTGGCTAAACGCTGAGCCGTATAATATGGCATAGGACGATGACTGCCTGGCTTAACATGTATGCACAAGCTAATGAAGACAAAGTAAACAAATTATACGTGCGATCGCCCGTATTTGCTTTGGCAGCCTCGTGTGTTTTCTCAAGGATTGTGAAGAGCTGGCTCCAGAAAAGTGCTTGGGTTTAAAAAGAAACAAATAAACTGTGCTGAAATCAGCGTGGACTTCTGCGAAACTCACCAGTGATCCCCAAAAGGACTACACTCATTCAATCTACAACCGGCCGCCTACATACATGAGCTGCTGTTCACTGCCTTCTCGCTGTATGGTTCTCGGCCTGCAGCGCAAAGCAACAGCGCGAGAGGAGAATGGCCAGAAATATTCTGGGAGACTCGCGGTCGCCAGCGGGCTAGTTAACGAAATCACGTTAACGCACTCCGCTATAACCCCAGGGGAAGTGCTGGATAACTGCACCCCTCTTAACTGTAGATATCCGTACAGACGCACAAAGTTTTAACGAGAGGCAGCGGTTAAGGACCACGAAAGAGAGGAGGGTGGCGAGTTAGATGTATACGGTTGCGGCAAGATGCCTGGGGTTCTTGCGCAACGAAGCGGTTAGCTTTACTCTAGTGAATGGATGTTCGTAAACGAGAAGTGTGTAAGTGCTGCTATTCCCAAGCAAAGCGCTCTGCAGCATAGCGATCCGGACGACTACGTCCATGCCAACTATTTCCGACCGATTGTTCCCATAGATATATAAGCGGAGTCTCTTATTGGAGAGTCGCACAATGACCGCGCTCAATAGTGCAGCCAACGGCCACAAAAACCGTGCAGACCGGACATGCACCGCGTAACGACTGTAGAAACTATAATTGTGTTACTGCAGGTCTTTGCATTCTTCTTCTCAGCTCCGTTCATATGGCACATACTAACAGTGGGGGATTGGGCAGAGTTCTGTGCAAGTGCATGAATTTTATTTTTGTGTGTTCATTTTCTTTCTCCCTTGTCCTTCCGGGCCGACGAAATAGACAGGCAGTCCACTGCCTGACCCATTGGCGTTTTTCGATCGTATTCTCAATGCCCTTTGTTCTTTCCCGTTCGCACAGGATATCCCAATCTAATAAAGACGTTACTCGTTGGGCCGGCGGTGCAAGTCACACACGCTCGAACTCAACACGCACTGAAGCGCACCATTTGCTTGAACATGAAAGGATTTCGTGGTTGGGAACTTTAATACCAAGGTATTATGTATGCAGACCGCGACGAATAATCTGCGCACGTAGTAAGAGGGGACATGACACTTTCAGTCGCGATGCTACGTATTGGGGTAATATATATAGCAGTTTGCAAGGCGCTGACTCACACACAATGCTTTTTAATGCGATCGAGCAAACAGTTTAATAAAAACTGCGAATTGTAATTTCACATGTGTGCTTCATCTTATCGAAGAATACCGGCCTCGTGACTGGTGAGACAAATGTGAAAGTTCGGTTCCCGCGAATTCATAATGTACAAACTTCTTCCTGACTTTATTAGCGGGATAAGTGCAAGGATAAATGAGCGAACAATGTGCAAAATGCAAAAAAAGAGCACAAATACGGCGCATATGTACAACTTGTCAGGCAAGGAAATATAATACGTACACTGCACACTTCCTTAAGAACAAGTGGGTTAATTCAGTTTCACTAGTCCAATCGAAAAGCCGATAAACAAATGAGAAAACTGACAATCACATAATACACCCAAAGTTTCCTTGCTGGCGTGGCAAGCTCTTTCTTGTGCAACAAGAAATATTGCATATCACGGCAATACAACAGGAACGATAGTAGAATGAAATGTCTCAGCTCTCTTGCAGAATTAACACCTAAATCGGCAAGCAAAACACGAGGCTCAGGTGTGTAGGCTTTTACACGCCCTCGAACTAATTATGGCAAGCAAGCATTGCAGTTTATAAAGTTTATACGTTTATAAAGCATATGCGGTATCAAGTACCACATATTCTTTATAAATTCCACAAATGTTAAAATAACATTTATTCACTTTCTCGTAAGCATCTCAAGTTCTACTTCGTTAACAGAGATGAGCAGCTCTTCGTTTGCACTGTTCAGCATTTTTTATTCACCTTAATATTTCGCTTGTGTATATTTATTACCTTATCAAGAGATTCCAACACGATATTTTATTGGCATACTTTCAATGCATACATTTATGTAGGCGTGCTGCCTCGGCACTGGTTTTATTTTCTCACAAATATTTTTTGTTTGTAGGGCGCCAGACGTTCTGAATGTGCTTAACTGCAACTATCCGTCTGGGGTCTATCCGTGCACTTTGTACCTTAAGGATAAACAATTTTTATTAATTTCATCAAATTATATTATTATAAATAATATATCTGGTAGTTTATTGGTTGTTAACCTTACGAGCTTAGAAAAAGTGTGAAAAAAAGGAAAGCGAGGACATCAGCTGTTTTCGCTAACTACAAAATACACCCCTTGCAATCAGCACTTGTCAGATAGAAATTTGCTTATTTTTGCCGCCCTTTCTGTACTAAGTAATGAATAAATATTCACTAAGTAGGGCTAGTTTGTCCTTAGTCATGACATATTGGTCATGAGTAATAACAATGACTGCCTATGACACCATCATATGGTGACGTCATCGTCTGTGACGTCATGACGGCACATTTGGTCACGTCTAATAAATAAATGTCGTCATAATGATGTCAAATCCGGTCATGACATCACGACTGGTGATGACGTCACCAGTAATATTTGTGCTCTATTTGTATTGCAGCGCTTTGTTTTTAGTACTTGCTATTATTTTGCCTTCTGCACATGAGCCTTTGGCCAGAAGTACATTGTAAATGAATGAATAGTTACATGAGCAAATGGATCTGTTCTCAAGGATTTACAGGATGTGGACAAAGAGTTTCAATCCAAAGCTTTACTAAGCTCGCCGCTACCGCCAATCTGAGCTCAGGTGCGGCGCGAGGAGCAGGCGCTGTCCTTCTTCAGATGGGCGGTGCGCAGAGACGGCGACACACTTCTGCTGCTGCTTCCTTCTTCTTAAACATTGCTCACCAGTTGCTTCTTCTTCTTCATACACCTGACAAACTTAATTCGCAACCGCTACATATTAACAGAACATTGCCCCACAACCTTTCAGTCCCCTGCCTACCATTTCCCTCCACCGCACCGCTGCTTATTCGGCTTCACTCCTGGGATCTTCCCCTTCAAGATACCCTAGACACCTTCGCTTCATCTAGGCAAGTATTTGATGCGTTTGAGGTTCGAAGGAAGCCATCGAACTGTCGCTTGCTGGAAAAAGTGCGTCCGCCGCATTTTCGTGACGTTTGCAGGCCGACACGGATGTGTTAAGCTATAGGAAACCATGTTTGACCGTGATGAATCGTGCTTTCAGCGTGTAGATTAGTTCCAGTTCTGTGTGAGTGCAACCTCGCTCAGTAATGCAAAATAAGCAAACATAACAAATATTTCGCTTGCATATAGCCAGGCTTAGCCGAGCTACGCCGTAGTCATTTTTTATTGCTTGGTTTATTCTACATATGCAATGGTACAATGGTGAGGAATATAGGCCGACACAATAACTAAATATAAAAAGTACCATTATTTACTTATGTCGAAAGAAATAGCCTGCTTCGAGTACGTCGTGGTAAATTTGTAAACACCGAGCAGACACTAAAACGCTATCATGGCGAAAAATAATTAAAAAAACAACAAAAAAACAAAAACTTTGGTCATGAAGTTCATGGTATATAGGGGGCTTGCATGAAGCGATGCATGCTGGATAATCCGCCATGATGTTGTCGCTGGCAGCCTCGTCTGCATGGTCGCGTAGTGCGCGCAGACGATGCTGGCGCGATCAGACAGGCCGACTGCGGGTTCTTCACAATTTCAAAAATACGTATGCACGAGTGCGGGAAGGCAAAAGATCCTTCTAGCGTCACCGACACGAATGGCTCGCACGGGCCAATGCACGAATATCGACGCCATTTCGGGAAAGTATCAAACTACTCGCCAGAACTAGAAGTCATGAATGTCGGCGACGCCGGTGATGTCGACGGGCGGCCACAGGTTCAGACGCATAGTACAGCCAGTCGTCTGCGCCTAGCGTGAACAGGTCCACGCCGCACTGCTTTGCCTTTCTTCATAGCGCGCCCGATTTTACGGGCACAGCATCGACACGTGCGTTCCTCGCTGATATTTTGCAAGATCTTGCACGCACGTAAGGACAGCGCAGGAAAAGCCGCTTGTTCGCTCGGTGGGCTGTCAAAAATGACAAGGCACTCGCTCCATTCAGCCTGGCTGCGCTTCCGGCCGTCTGCTGCCAGCGACATCATCATGGCGGATTACCCAGCATGCATCACTTCATGCAAGCTCCCTATAGACGCCGAACAAAAACGAAAGCGAGGAGAGATAAGAGCGAGGAGAGATTTTTCTGCTGCTAGAAATTCGATACCCTGACGATGGCGGCGGCCGCACCGAAGGTGGATGCCTGGGCAAGAACTCAATTGTGCTTCACTATAGTCTTTGTTCTTTTCTCAGAAACATGCTGAGTACACTCATTGCGATTCATGTTAGCAAGCGCGAACACAGTACACCGTATCGACAGTTTATCGGCGTCGGCCCAGTAGCAGACGATGCTGTGGCCGGCGTTGTTCTATGACGTCACCAAGCGTTTCAACATGAACATCACTGTCGGTGGGAGGAGCTTCGCGGTGTCTACTTCAGCCACTTATTTCAAAATAAGGAATGTGTGTAGGTCGTTCAAACTTCAGAAATAGAATAATAAGGTCCAGTATTATCTGCCAGACTACACAACTGTAATATATTGGATGACTGTAGCGTGACCCCTTTATGAAGCCTACTTGCGGTTAACGTGAAAACTTTTTCTGACTTCTGTCGTATGACAGACCAAGTGTATTGTCTATGATAATTTGTATCTGTCAATATTCCTGATTAATAATATAATATCACTTATTGATAGTTAATGATAATTAGAATTTTAGTATCTGTTAGTTTTAGTGGTTAACACCAGTACTGACTGATTAGTAATTATACCTGCTGTTATTTCGTGCTAATTTCATCGGTAGTATAAGCATTGGTATTGGGTTTGGTTGTCAGCACAGATTGTGTGTTTGATATCTTGCGTTACCTTGTCCTGACCTAGGAGGTATTTGGGGCGCACAATTGTTTGACCGCGTCGGGTTTTTGCTGTTCACGACCCATCTATGCTCTCGGATTATAATTTAATGCATTAGTTAATCGTTGTTACGCAACGAATTAAGTTGCAGTACGGCAAACGTAGACCAGAATAAACATCTGGTGGAAGCAAATGAATCCGATATTTTGTCCTATGAGAGTACGCTCAGCCGCCTTGTACTCGCTCAAAAAGGGGGGTGGACGATGTAATCACTTCAAACGCCCAGAGCAAATTGCGTTCTCTGGAAAATGCAGTCGTCAACAAAGAACGCTTTTGATCCTGCATAAGTCTGAAAACAGAATCGATAGCTCGTAACTGTGTTTCCTGTGTCGCTTTTCTTTGATATCGCGCATGCAGAGAACTGCCTAGCTTGGTGTTTAGGGAATGACCATATATACTGAGCGCGGAGTTTAACCCACGAGGTGTGATTGCACTCGGAGTGCCGTTCAAAAGGGGGACGCATACTCTTGCCATCGACCAAACTGCCAGAAATCTCATTTCGAAGGTTGCTAAGACAGCAATCTCTGCCGCGCATTCCTGGTGTCTTTGATAATGCGTCAGTTCTAGCGCAGTCCTCATCCTTACGAGGGTCGACGTGTCTAGCGATGCTTACTTACTGTGCCACTGCTGTGCTGTTTACGTACGCGTCCATTATGCAGCTTATGAAGTGAGATGAAAAAGTGCTGTAGGCGCGAATTTAGAGATGAATATTTGCGAGGGAACGCAGCATTCCACATCTCTTAATACGCACCTCCCCACTCCATCGGCACCTTACAGAAGCGCCGTCCACTACCCATTCACCGCCCACTTTCACCCTTGACAGTTCCTGCCATCTGCATGACGCCCTCGCACAGAGTCAAAATGCACTCGTTGAAGGAAACTTATTAGGGTAATCATCAGGAGTGAGTGACAAAAACAAAAGCTCACATATGTCGGGATCGCTGCTGGAAATAAAAATGAGAAAAAAAAAGTATAGTGCGACTATCACACTGGGTATCAGTTGTTACTGCGTAATGTTTCGAGGTGTGTTTAGCTGTAGAGGGAATAATAAATGAGAATATCAGAAACAGTATAATCTATATACACTGACTCTTTGAGCCTACTCACAGCACTACCCAGTCGAAAAAAACTACAGAACTGTGTCAAAAATACGACAAAATATCCTGTATTTCTCTCGTAACCATCAGATTTTTCTGTAGGTCTGTAGTTTTTCTGTAGTATATTTCTGTTGTCTGTAGTTCTGTAGTACTTTTCTATTGTAACTACAGAAATTTCTGATGTTACGACAGAATTTTCTGTTGTCACAACAGGGTTCTCGACAAAAACCGCACAGAAATTCTGTCGTAACATCAGAAAATGTTCTGTAGTTTTTTCCGACTGGGTACAGTCAATAACTTAGTTCAACTCTGAGAGTAGGAGACGTACAAAACATAGAAAAAGGCACAAACATCAGAAGGACATAAACTGAGATTATGCTGAGCCACGAGCCAGGTTAGGATAGATGGCAATAAAGGATCTAGATGCATGTGAAGCGAGTCCTGAAGACTGAAATTAACACAAAATGAGCATACCTCATAATGAGTGCATGAGGTTAATGCCCAGTAAATTGGAAAATGAGCGGCAGAGGTCCAGGAGCGAACAATTGAACAAAATCTTTATTTAGTGAAGCACAGCCTAGAACGGAAGTCCTGTAAGCACAAAGAGTGTTTTATTGAAGTAACTTTAAGCCGGATTCGTATGGGACATACTCACCTGACGCACAAGCTCTTGCTAAAAAAAGGGAAGACCTCTATATGAGAAAATGTGGAGACGAGCTTGCAGTAAATCATATTTTATATTCATGCGAAATACTTTAAAAACTAAGAAAAAACGTTTCAATTAAATTTTCAAGCAACAAGTCCCCTTTAATCCAATGTTGCTCTTAAGTGAATATGCACTAGTTGAGTTACATGATGATTTTAGATTTTTAATGAAAGCAGACGTATTAAAGGAAATAGAGAAGAAAGTCAGTGCAATAAAACCACCAATGATTTGTTAACCTTGTGGTTGTCGCATGATAGCCTTAGTTGTTTACACACCATTAAACCTAACCCAACAATTACTTTGAATAAAACCATTTTACTAGCGTTATGGCACTAGTTTTTTAGCTCTCTTGACAAGCATTTCATCTACAATTTCACAGAACTTCTTTTATTGAGGAAATTGTAATCAACGTGCGACGGTAATCTCGACGCATGCAGTTCGTTAGTTCTGCTTGTGCCACCGATTTGCCCATGCCAGCACTCTACAGGAATGACAGCTGCCAAACATACCATAAATTTGGCTTCACTCTATCTGTACCGGAAATTGCTTCAATGGTTAATTTATTTATTTATTTATTTCCAAATACTGCAGACAGCAGCGCTGCCCAAGCAGGAGAGGGGTTACATGGTCTGCAATAACAGTTCAGCAAACATATTTTCATTGGTGCATTCAACAATAAATTGAGGCAAACAGTTCCACTGATGTGTTGTGAGGGGAAAGTATGAATTCTGGTAAAGTTTGGTCCTGGCGAAATATGGGCTTACTACTTTGGAGTGGTTCAGTCTACTAGATAAAAGAACACTTTACAATTTGTGATAACTAAGTGCGTCAATGAAAGTGTAGACAAGAATTCTTGTAATTATCCATCACAGTGTATCTTCTCTAGTACTGTGAAATATTTTCCAACATAAATGCAAACAAAGGCATAAAACAAGCGCCAATCAGTTTAATACGCAAAATACAAACGACTGTCATCGTAAACAAATCTTATTTAGAACATTGTGCTCTAGATTGTACTGGCCCAGATGAAGTAAAATTCTGGCTGCATTGAAAATGTGTTCTTAGCAAAGATATAGTTTCTCATGCTGGTTTCGTGTAAGGACCATATGTCAGCGACTGCGGTTAGCAGCTTGCAAATAGGGAGCTTGAAGAAAAATCGACCGCGCGTCCGACTCGTTTCGTAATCATCGACCGCCTACACTTTCACAGGCGAAAGAAGAAGCAAACCATGGCAGAGGCAGAGATGCAACACGTCGGACGCAGTGAAATATGCATAAGCACTGTGTGAGGCGGCATAAAATTTCGAAAGAAAATATAAAGAGTATGTAACAATAACTCTTTAGAGGCTGCAGGAGTTTCAATAAGATCACAAAAAAAAGGAAGGCAGATATGCACCATGCTTATAAAAGCGCTCCATTCATATACTGTTTCGCGTAAAAACGCGCTAACTTGCTTTGTCAGCCGCAGAGATGAAATGAAATAACAAGACATCGCACTGCGCAATGTAGGCTCCTCCAGCATTACAAAAAAAAAGTTCTAAAACAACGCAACGTCTCGACGCGTTGCATAAATTACACTCCTGTAACATGGAAGCTTTCAAAGGCTTTTTAGCGGAACTTTGTATTGTCAATCGCTGGCGAGCTCGAAAGCAGTTATGCCTCTTGTATGCGTCAATTAAATCATCGTCGAGAAGTTGTGTAATCTCACACAAAAGTGTTTTAGTGCCCCTGTCGCCACGAATAATTTGCCAGGTGTGCACGCAACTAACTTTCAAGTTAAAGCTTACAAAGAAGAAAGCGCCTATTCGTCACAGTCATGTAGTTAACCGTAAAAAGTAATTTTGTTGTGCGCTCTCTGTATAGAATTTGCGCTTTTTACGAAAGCAGTTATTGGATGCTCTCGCATCCCTGAAAGCAATGGTAGTGTGCTATAGCTGTAGCGATTCGTACCCGCCTTGATGTTTCAGAGTGAATTTACTACTGAAGCAGGTCTAACGAGCTCACCATTCCCTGAAGTGTCGTTGGCTTGAGTGCGACCAATTCATGGGCGAATTAGAAGCCACTGCCAGGTCGCTCTTCGCCATTAGGATCAGAAGTTGAGATCCACATATAGTGTTCCAGGACCTTGGATCGCGATTTAGAACGCCGTCACTAAGAAACGAAAGGACGTTCGTACCCCATGCTTAAAGAGCGTCTATATGACCGTGTTGCTCGAGGAAATATGGGCAACATGAACCAGGACTACCTCATGAGCGTTGCTCAGGAGGTGACGATGAGAAGATAGCGACAACATAACTTATGTTTATGATCCATCATCCAATCTAACTATGACACACTTGTATTTTCAGATAGATTATGTACGGTGGTTTAACAACGTTAAACCTGGACAATCTTTTTTTGAAGGACAGTTCGTGTACTTTAATTAACTATCGTTATTTTTCGCAGTTGATACTCTGCTACTTTTATTCTGCAACATGTTGCTGCCAGCACATCACGCTCGATAGCGCATGCAGTCGAGATATAGATCTACTGCCCCTCTGCTGTGTGGACATGATAGGCTACTTACTCAATTGCCCTTCAGAGCTGGTTGCGTAGCGGCGCTTAAATGGTCCTCGAGTTTATAAGCTGTCGATTTAGTTCCTTCAAAATGAGGGTACTAAAGTAGTAGTAAGTAGCTCGAGACAACAAAAGGAACCCTCTGAGGCTGAGTTGCTATGATCACATGCTTAAATCGACGACACGGTTCTCTTTAATGAAAACACACAAATATTTACCTCCTATCACCGCAAAACTATACTGACAGCAGTAGGTCAGCCCTGCTAGGTTGTGACACAGTGACCACGCTGTCCTGGCAGAATTGTGATTTAGTTAAGCGCTTTTGAATTTACACTTTTCACACATTGTTTCCCACTGCTGGAATATACTTTTTAGGGAGAAATAGCCGAATGCAGGGCTGCGCCAGTCTTGGCTTTGAGTCAATCGCACGTGCAATAGAAACACACACGCCATCGGTCGAAGACAAAGTTGCCAGATCTAGAACGCAGCAGGATCGGCTTCACTGCAGTCAGCTGTTGAATGCGCATTCACCAAACTTGTGAAACTTCTGAAAAAAGAAACTTCAGAAGGGTTGTAGTAATGTGTGTGCAGAGAACAGGAAAGCTTTTGAATTTATGCACGAGTTTGGAGAAATGAAGAGAAAAGAGCAGTAACTGTCAGACTTATTTGTATGGACACCTAAACTTTTGTTTGGGTACCATCGAGTCCATACGTCGTCGACCGGATTTTTGGGTAATGGGCCAGTAAAGGTTTGGCTCCAAATACAACAACATAACGCCACATGTCTACATTGAGTGTGAGCACCGAATTCATCGATTCTGCAAGAAAATTGATCATCATTAATATCATAATTACAAGCTGGTCTATGCCCACTGCAGAGCGAAGGCCTCTCCCATACTACTCCAATTAACCATGTCTAGTGCAAGCTGGTGCAGCTAGCACTTGACCCCTGGGAACTTCCTATAGTCTCATTTCTGCCGCCCCCTGTTACACTTTCGTCCTCTTGCAATCGAATTTGTTACCGTTAACGACAATCGGTTATTTTCTCTTCGCACATCTTCTGCCCATGCCAATTTCTTGATTTCGACTAGAAAGTCATTGACTCTAGTTATATATCTTACCCACTCTGTATGCTTCCTATCTCTTAACGTCTGCCTGTCTGAAAAAACTTTATTGCAGGGAGGAGGCGTGGCGCAGTTAGTAAAGCGCTGGGCTCCAAGTTGGCTGGGGATTCAAGGGATCTCTTAACGTTAAACTTACAATTTTCTATTCTACACTACCCTGCGTTATCTTTGAAATTGTCTTGGGCATTATCCAATTTGCACTAGGTGGCCGGAGATTGCGGGAGCTTCATAAACCAGCACATAATACGCAGCAAAATGAAGGGGCCACTGCATTAGGCTTTGCCTCACAGAAGAACGGCCACAAGAAACGAGCAGCTCAGAGGACGCTCCGCATATTACGCAATCATCATAGCGGAGTCACAGTGTTGAAGCAATATCCGCTTTGGGCATCAGAGAACTTGAGCAACCAGAGACGCGCATGCCCGATATGCGGGATGATTACCGCCCTTTGAACACTGCTCGCCCATGAAATAAACAGCAGCCCCAACAGAATGACAGCAGCTAATCAGTGACATGAAGGAGACAGCGAAATATGCCGCTTCTAATGCACCGACTGTACACAAATATGCACAACAAGAGAAAAAAGAAGGCATAACGAAGCGGCGGGATAAGCAACGATGTGTACACAGGCAAAATAATTACCTCTGGGTTCGCTCTGGCTGAACCTGGGTGGAAGCGAAGCTTCTTTTGCTTGGCTAAGCCTGTGGCCGAATTTGTGATTAATAAACACATGGTTAGCAGAGGTTTAATTTGTGGCTGCGTATTTATTTATGCTAATGGCTACACTGCGATGGTACCGTGAAGTGGTGAGACTTGGTTTCTATCTTATTTATCTGCGTCGTCGAGCTGGCTTTCTTGTGCTACAGAATTAGGGTTCACATTTAAGCTCCACCTTTAGGGGAATGATCCGATAACGTAGGCTGCTAGCCCACATATAAAGCCGGGCTTTAATCAAGCCGTATGAACGTTACTGCGTGGCATAGGGGTAACGTGAATTCAAATGTCATGACAGCCTGTTTCTAATGTCACCCGCTTACATGAATGAAAAGGTCCCACTGGGTGCTCTTTTAACGTCCACTTTTTTTAATAGGCGACCTGGCTGGCGTAGTGAAGCTGCCACTTCAAAAATCAAAATCAAAATGAGAATCAATCAATTGCGCACGAAGCAGCGAAACGGATAAGTGCAGGTAAAAGGAAAACAAACGAGAAAGAAGGTGAGAAACAAGTTGGTACGCCCATAAAGTTTCAAGAAACTATGGGCACGCTGATTGACTGAGGGCAGTATAAAGTGGCATGGCAGATCTTAATTTGCGGAATCTACGAGACAAGCACGCTCGCATCTAATTCAGAGAAATGTAGCAATGCAAAAAAAAAAAGAAGAGGGACCAAAAGGTAGAACTATTACTTAGGCTTTACTGAGGGGACGGTTGCAGCGGTGTCCTGAAGCGCATACAACATCCCCATCGGTCTTTCTGTGACAACGGGTTGAGGCGAAGGGACTAGCGAGCGATCGCGTTCCCCATTTTGTGTACATCACGAGGGGGCGTGGGCACCGTGTTCAAGTTCACCCGAGGGGCATGGTCGTTAGGGAAGTAACAGGCACAGCGGCACGACCGAGGCTTTCCCAGAAAGATTTTCAAGATTCGTAGGGCATTTTGCGAGGAAAGGAAAAAGAAGTGCGAAATGACGGCCACGAGAACACCGGCTGCCTGCCAGGCGATAAAGATGGTTGAGGCTCTGTACCAAGAAACGCATGGCGACCGAATATCGTTTCTCAGAAGAGCCACTACGTACTAGTGTTAGCCACTAACGCGCAACCAGAACCAGGTACATAATAAATGCCTTCCCCTCTAGGTAAATCCTGGCATTCGAAGCAGCCAAGAGATCCCAAGAACAAGCAATCTTTGGTTCCGGGAAAGGTGTCAGTGTATTTCGTCCACGAACGATCGCTTTTCGTTAGGACCTCTCGTATCAGTAGCGTTTGCAGTTAGCTTAGTATAAAGGTGATGTGAGTGTGGAGATATGGGAACCAAAGAAGTAGCCTGTCGAACACTGCTAAGCCTCACTGCAAACATGAATGAACTGCCAAAGCTCGCTTGGCTCCAAATTATTAAAACTAATATGGAGCGGATGCTGTTTCTGATTATACGGATTTGATGAGAAAATAGCGGGAGAATTGAGTCAAGTAACTCTGATCCTAACTGCTCGCCAATGGCACATGTTGTCAAAGACGCCTCTAAATTTCCCAATAAATTTATTTCAAAAATTTCTTCCACATGCTTTATCTAGATTGATATTCGTTTATCAGTACACAAGCGCTACGACCGCGCTCGTCTCGATGCATAGCCGTACTCGTTTCAGTATACCGCTTGCCTAAACTGGAAAAAAACTTACGTGGCCCATTTATCAGGTTAGCAAGACCTCCATGTTGCATTGCCGTAAGCACTCGCCTCCGGACATCTGAAAGATTGCGACGGCACGTATTGCGACAGCACAGGGTCAAGACCCAGTACTATCGAGCAAAATCCCCAGAAGACCGATAAGCCTTCCTGAAAAAATCACTCCGACAAGTTGCAAGGCCTATGTCGCTTCTTACGTTAAACCATGATGAACGAACTTACCATATGTGTCGCAACTTGATTTATACATCAAATCATATATAACCACATGCCCGAAGCCGTTTTAGGACGGACATTCCTGCGTTTGAATAGTCAGGAGTAACTAATTTACAGGACATAAAGCAATGACGCTGTTTTCTAAGTCTTTTTATTTTAATGATGGGGCCACAGATGACAATCCTGACTGAACTAATTTCTGGCTTAGGCCCACAACCAGAAAAGAACTCATAAATACTAGAACGCCCTTAGACATCAATGACAACAAATGCAGAGCACGCAACATTGTTTCACACAAAGGTGAAGACTAAAGCGACAGAGAAAATAACTAAGCTTTTATTACCAACTGAATCAAAAACGGTTGTTACAGTGGCCACACCACGTGAAACAAGTCTCAGGGACGAAATGACTGGAAGAAAAGTGCATCATTTTATTGAATATTAAGAGCTACCGTGACAGGTTAATTCGTAAGCAGATCCTCACTTATGACGCTCATCTAAACTTTCTCATGTCTGGTGATCTCTTTCTCATCTTTGTTCTTATGTTCATCGCGAAACCAACCCCATTGCAATATTTTAATTTGCTGTCGCGGATATGGCAGCGAAGCCGACCTGATAGAATTTTTATCTATAGATTTATTACCATGCTGTAGCAGAATTACAAAATAATATTGAAAAGTAGAGAGCTAATTATGAATGAGGCTGATTTTATTGAAAGGTTCGTGAAAACTAACCCGAATGTCCAACGTAATTATGCCATAATGTATGAATTTGTTCTCTAAGAAAAATAGGAATACCTGTTATGCACAATAATTACGTCGTGTGAAATATCAAAAAACAGTGAAGCAATAGAAGCGACTCTACACTTTCCTTTAACAAGGAAAATTTCATCTATATAACTAGATTTCTAAATAAATGTCCCGCGGCACCATTTCCGCGATCGAGTGCGTAGTCAACACCTGTTACTTGGCGAAGGTTGCTAAGATCTGATGCAGGGCCAAAGGGAGGCTTGCATATTATTGCTTTGGTAGTGCAGTGTTTGTGGTGAAGCCGAAATGAAAAAAATATGGCAAAAGCAGGAAGCCTGTTTACGTGTCCTGCTGCTTTTTCGACTTGCTTTGATGGGCCTTCCCAAGAAATCTGCAGTATGGCTGCGAGTTTTGCAGCGAGGTGTCCTAAACAACGGAGGCTGGTCTTAGTTACTGTTCAATTCAGCGTCCTGAAGAAACGCGACCGCCACTATGCCCCGCCTGAGTGGCGCAGTGGGTACAGCGCTCGACTACTGTTCCCAAGGACGCGGGATTGAATCCCGGCCTCGGCCCGCTTTTCGATGGAGGCGAAAAGCAAGGCGCCCGTGTGCTTTGCGATGTCAGTGCACGTTAAAGAACCCCAGGTGGTCGAAATTTCCGGAGTCCTCCACTACGGCGTCTCTCATAGCCTGAGTCGCTTTGGGACGTTAAACTCCGCAAACCAAACCAAAACAAATCACTATGCCAGCCAAGCAACGCCCTCTACGTATATGTTGTTGTTTACTTTGCTTAACAACAATAAAAAATGCTGGTTCGAGAGACCAACTGAAGATAATAAAATATTGGTTTCAGCATCCATTATATTTGACTGGATCGGCAGTGCAACCAGGTAGCCATCGGCTTTCCCATCGTACCGCAGCTTTCAGCTTAACCGGTGACCCAACTTCGTATGGGTGATATGCTAGGAAGAATGGGCTGTTGAACCCACTTCGCATAGAGAACAATATGCGTCAGCTATGGAACCCTGTGGACTGGGCAAGGTATTCTTCCAGGATTAAAACCAAACCAAATCAAATCATCATCCTCAACAATTAAAGGAGGACTTAAATGAGCTCCCAAAAAGGACGTTCGACCTATGCAGAGAGATAAAGAAAAATAAAACTCCAATGTGAAAAGAAGCTGCACGATGATAGGCCATCGGCTATTCTATAAATACTCTCACTTGAACGGCTGAATACTTCGTGCTGAGTAGTGCGAGACGCAAAAGGTGCTGCGCTCTAGTTTACGCCTGAGAGCCGTGTCGCGAGAATTTGTATAAAGTGAGGAGGAGGAGGGAAACTCCGCAGATGGACGTGATGAATGTCGCCTCAAACACGGAGACATACGCTCCTGGACACCACAATAGACATGAAGGCGCTGCACAGAACGAAAAAAACAAAACAAAAAACAACACGAACAATTGAACAAGTGGTCGATTATCTCTGCCAAGCAGGGGCTGGTGAAATGAAAGGATGCCGATTAAGCCTGCGTCCCTTCCCAGGCTCCCTCCAACTTCTAGAGCTAAGGGCGTCACAGTTCATGAGAACGTGTAGCTTTGCTTCCATGAAGCAACTGCTGATTCTCCCGGGCTGCAAGTGGGTTAGGTGCAGAAAAATAAAACGACGCTTCATATTGCTATGTCCGCAACAACTCGGACGGATTTGTGGCGATAAGGCAGGCCAAAATGGAGAAGGACCTACTTTTTGTTCCACTTTTTCACAGATGAACACAACGAAAAAAATATGCGGGGCGCGTAAGGGCTACCCACATGAAGCGAACTTTCTCTGGGAACTTCATGCGGTGCGGCAGAACGCCGACGCACCGCAGCCGTGCCGAACCACATGCAGCGATAAATTGGCGGCTGGCGGCGTCAGCAGCGTCGGCGTCAGAGTGAAAAAACGCAGGAGCTCGGTCTGCTTCAACAACGCACTTTTCACACTAAATGGCATTTCAATAGCAACACTTAAAATAGGCAGCGCTCACATTGCGCCCGACAGCGCTTGTATACAGTCTCCGAGTATACGTCCGACCCCGCAGCAACAGCGTACTGCAGGCGCGTCTCTCTGAAGCAAGGTTTGTGCGAGTGTTATTGAGCGGAACGTCGAAAAAGGTCCAGCTTCAGCTGTATCATCAGAGTAGGCAAAATCGCCATGCCTACAGCACCTTATGGCGCGACCTTAACAAAGCAGTGCCGCCCGCTGTCGCGGCGAACGACAGTTCTCTAGCCTTGCGCTGCTGCCTAGTCGTCGCTAGGCCTAGGTAAAACGTGACAGTGTACATGACCACCCGACATATAAATCTTTCATCAAGCCGTATGAACGTCCCTTCAGACTCAGCATCTAAGAACTAGAAGTCTGATTCTCATTCCACCTTCCCGCCTCAATCGAGCACCCGGGGTAAGATTATTCTCTCAGATTTCTAATATCCTGTGGTCTCGTAAAAGTGTAAAAAAACCGAAAGATCAATACGCGGCCAAGTCAGGTGCTAGCTACCAACTGCCAGCGCCAGGTTGTAGCCGGAATCGATGCCGGATATTCTACCTACTGTGCCGTTTAACGTTATTTCAATAAAGGAAACAAGACACCTTTGGGTTCAGTTTTGAATGGTACGGTATGCACCGAATATGCGGTTTTCGGTTGTGTATTACCTATAGTAATCGCTCCAGCGGCTGCCTGATGATTGCACGACGTAGGCACAGGCTGTGCATTTAGCAGCCAAAAATCATTTTTCTCAATGGCAGTCCAAAGACCGTATTCTGGTTTGCGTATGTGACCGAACTAGTGTGTCACAGAGTAGCAGATGCACAATAAGAGCAACAGAGCCAATTGTTGTCGCCGAATAATAAACTGTACAAACTGAACTGCTGCAAGACTGATTACATGCACCACTGTAAAAAGCGGTACCAAAACGAAATGTATAATTGTGGCCGTACGAACAGATGCAGCGGGATAAGTCACTGTTGGACACTGAAAACGGTATACCAATGTCGACAACCGCACTAGAGTGAATAGCTGTATCAGAATGAATTACTACACTAGAATGAATTGAGTCAGTAAGAATAATTGCGAAATGGCATCACTGACATAAAAAGAAGATAACCTGATCGAATAAACGAAAGAGGCAATTGGGGAGCGCATCACTGAAAAGACCACATCACTGTACTGCTGCCCCTGATTTAATTCCTGAACAGTACATTGTCACACCTGAGAGAAAAAAACGATGTTTAACGATGTTGAACCGAATGGAGCGAATGCATTACCTGCGGATGACTGAGCGTTCTTCTTCTTCTCCGCGGCGACGGCCAAGGGCGCGGAGTTAAGTGTATAAAGGAGGCTATACTTGTGCGAACAATTGCTTCGAAGGCGCCTGTTTGGAGGAGATAAATTTCTAAAGCTTTTCACCTTATCCGCGATGAACCAAATACGCAGTCCAGAAGAGCACTCAGATGCAAAAGCGAAAGAGAACTTATTCTTCTAAACGCTGGGAAAGCGTACTTCGCTTGCTTACGTTTGGGAACGATTGCGAGGTCAAACAGCATTCCTCCGAACTATGCTGCTGACCACCTCTGCTCAGGAAATGATACAAAAGCCAGTAGAAGGAACATATACCCTCTGCTTATGGGAGGCAGTTCCCAGAAACCACTTCTGTGAGTAGTCGTAGAAGGGGCGGTAGTCACCCGGTCTTTGCAATGGTTCGGGAAAAGTGCAGGTGGAAACAGCAGGACCGATCCATGAGTCCTCTTTGCGAAGAATCATCACCCCACGAAGGCTTTGCAAAAGCACTTTCCGTGCGCTCCAAGTTAGTAACTGACAAAAAAAAAACAACGGCCTCCATAACAATCTGCAGAACAATAACCCGTCGACGTGCCTTTCTAGAACCAGCTTGAGCAAGATTGCTAGAAGGTGGCCGTTTGGTTCCGGCGCTTCTTCTTCTTCTTAGCCGCATCGCCGGCTCGGGAACTACGGACACGGACACAACACACAGCGACAAGCGGATAGACCTGGCGTAGTATTGCTTTCGTAATAATATCTGTCCATCAGTGAATAGCTGTGCAAGACTGAATGTACAGTCGCGGACAAAAGTGGTATATTCCACGCGAACCGCAACGATTGCATTTTTTCAGTGCAAAAAAAAAAAAAAAAAAAGTGCCACACAAAATTGCTCGGACTAGATCGAAAGTATATCAAGGAGGGTACCGTTATGCATATTTCAGAAATAACTACTTCCCTTTCGGAAAAATCTGCCGTGCAGTTTTCTCGCAGCGCGTGGAATATACCACTTTTGTCCGCGGCGGTATGTAGTAGTGAAAATAAACACGCTTTAACTAACACGCGCGTAAGAGACAGCTGCGTTGCATTGAATAGCTGCACGATGATGAACACCTGTATCACGGTGAAAAGAGGCATCGCTATAAAATGCTGCAGAAAGCAAAGCGAATATGCGACCCATAGACGTGAACTGCGCAGAAGTGTGTACAATTGCGTCGCTTTAAATACCGACACCAGTGTCATGCGAATTCGATGCAGTAAATCAATAGGCTTCCCAGTGGGAACAGGTGCGTAAGAGCCAATACGTGGCCAAAGGTTGTATGCACACTATACTTGGCCATGTGCGGCGCGAAATGATCCACAAATGGGCTTTTCAATACGTTGTACCGAATGATTTTCCAATGAATGGTGCAAACAGGACCCCTGATAGCCGCTACTACCGGTGGGTCACGTCCTTTGCTACAAATCGTGAGGTGCGAAGAGCGGTCTGAAAAGACGCCACAGGAGAAAACTTCTCGACAAGCTTCAAACCCCTTTTCAGTTACGGCAACTTATTTCGCATATAGCAAGAGGTTCGAAAGCCTAACATTGAACGCTGATCAGCGAAACAACACAGCATTTATGTATGAAAATATTTAATTTCGACGCCCAGCCTAGATAAATTGGCTAATGGTAGACCTTCATCTCAACAACAACGCAAAGAACGGAATGAAAAAGACAGCAGAACATTCCGTCCTTTGCGCTGTTTGTTAAGATAACACCTCACAAAGTAGCTCAACTGTCTACCCTCGGGAAAAGACTGCGTCAAAGGCAGTGAAAGTTAGGCCAGTGAATCACCCTGCATTGGAGAACCCTGAGCCACAAATGGGTTGAGAAACCCCGTTACCGCCAGCAGAAATGACTGTAGGGATAAAATAAGGGGCACATCCCTCTTTCCGTCTTTCATACCCAGTGTTTAAAGAGACTCGCTGTTCTAAACAGCAGGATTTAGTGTTTAGGTTAGGTTTATATGCACCACGCATAGACGAAATGCATGTCTTTAGAACGGAAAATAAATGTTTCATGCAGAAAGTGACGTGAACACACAGAAGTTGGTAGACGGAGCCAAAAGAGAAAACAAAAGCAATAATGAGGGAGCTGGAAAGTGACAAAAAGGCACGACAACACGAAACAGTTCGCCAAGAAGGCAACGTAGGGAATGATACTAGCTTCGCAAAGTTGCTATTTAAAAGAACGCATGTCTGGACCTTTTTAATTAGTGTTACTGGCTTTTGTGACGGAGCCCTGTGAAACGGACGACTCGGTTGGTGTTAATGGCCCTGTCTCCTGGACTCTTTTTGTGTTCCCTGACACAACGCGAAGCACAGAAATCTTCAATTTCAAGAGCCTCACTTACTACGGAGAGCCGCCGTTCTTTTTCTTCATGTTTCCTCAGCTCGGCTTTATTTTCTCGTAACTTATTCTTTTGTCGCACTTCGCATATCCTTTGCATATATATTCCTGCCCTTCCCTTTTCTCAACGTCTCTAGTTATTTCTTCTACACTGTAGCTCCATCCTTTGTTCATTTCTGTCACTGTTTCAGACACTTTCCTTCTACCCGCTTTGTCGTTTATTTCGCAATCGTGCTCCAGACCAGTAGAGTAAAGACGTCCACAACAGATATATGCATTGTGGAGGCATCGGACACTCGAGAGAGGTTTTGTAATGCTCATTGTGTTTGCCACAAAGTGGATGAAATGACAACCCTGCAGAATTCTGCTATGCAACGTGACAACTGCCACCTGGCAGGCTAACTGCAAAACCCGGCATGAAATTCTCCGACTCGTCGAGGGGGGATGAATCTACGGTCAAGTGACCTGTCATAGCGCTGGTTGGTCCGCACTGTGGGGGACGTCACGAGACTGTTTTACGTTCTCTTGGCCAATCAAAGAATTTCGTGACACCCAAAGATGCCATCTTTTTCTCGGAAGACAAAATCTAAAGTTATCTGTTAATAAAGGGTATGGTGAATAGGGCTTAACAACAAATGGCAACACACGCTTTGATAGCCAACGTATATCGCAGGGCTTCTGATAACTTCGTCCGCGTGGGGTCTTTTATTGTGCACTGATATCAAACAATACAAAGACGCCTTGTGCTTCCCGTTCATCAGAACCTGCATGGTCGGGATCGAAGATATGCCGTTGCATCATCGTTTTTGTAGCAGTGTGCGGGGACTGCAGGACAAATCTTTGGCAATATATTGGTTCTATGCTGAGACATATTACCACGACACTTCCGGTAGCGGGCCGATCAGTTTGTGCGGCCAGTATTCCTAGCTGGTTTTGCGACGAAACTTTGCCCGTGCAACGAGCTAGCCGCTTCATAACGTTCGTGCACCGCTAAGATGACCCACTTTGGAAGCAGCGCCAAGCGGTCGATTTAGAAAAGGTGCCCAGGAGGCGAGTTGCTGCTGCGTATTCATCGCTGAAAAAATAACCAGCGTTCTCGACCGCGAGTTTGTTACCGTTATTCTGGATTTCACCGATTTATATCATTGTGTCCTACAACCGGAAGGGCACCTCCTTGTGTACAAGCAAATATATCGATGAAGGTGCCGCTATCTGTACGAAACTAATGCAGACATGCTCCAGGCGCCTCCTATAGACAGGCACAGAGTAGCCAGATGCAATGTGCAGATCAGACTTTATAGGTGGTTCCATCGGCTGATCAATAAATTCTACAGTGAACGTCCCCATTCTTTGCTTACAACAATTTTTGTTTTATTTAACCACATTGTCGCCCACTATTTTATCTTGTGTATATGATTGAGAATCTACGTTTGTGTGCGTGAGAGAGAGAGAGAGAGAGATGCTGTACAGCGAATAAAAAATAAAAATTTATATGGGCCTATATGCTTCACGGTTACTGTACGTCACCACTGCCAGCATTCAGGTAGAGAGGAGAATAGAGATGTGAGGGTGGAGTAAATAGATAAAATATCATGTGAGAAGCGACCCTTTCTATATAGCTTAATCTGTAGAGTTCCCTAAATTGCAGCGCAGTTGGGGGGAGGGGGGGGGGGTATGTACTCGCTAGGCGCAGTGAGCCGAACTCGGCATCCAAAGGTCCAAGGAGGATGGATTCCGATCTCACCTTTCCACCTGAAAGGTGAAGCCCGAGTTCACAGCGTCTGTAAACTTGTCAACGTCACGTAGTTCCCTTACGGCACACGATCCTACGAGCAGTCAGTGAACGCTATGTGACCTGCCAACTGTCGAAGCCATGCTCCTGATGTTTCGCTCAAATACGCCGACGCTGAATTTTTTGGAGAACATGATCTTCAACGTTTTCGTTTATTATTTGCCGTGTTTCTCCAGCACAAATGGGGAACCCAAGTCCAACATTCATAAACACAAGTAGAGTCTGAAAATACTTGTATTTTCCGACAGAAAAGTTACGCGGGCTTTCATTGCTGTTCGCGTGTTTCCAGACGTTTGTTCCTGATAGTGCGTGCATTTGAAATGAGTTATGTAAAGGGCCTAAGGTGTGAAGAAGTGCCACGTGGCGTGCTGGAGACGTACTATAAGCTTAAAAACAAACCTTGCAGTCCAAATGTGTGCCTCCCTCTAGCTCCGATACGTTCCCGGGCTCGGGACTTTCACAGGAATTTATAATTGTACACACCGGACATGAGACCAGTTCTTGGTGCTCTTTTCCAGCCAATCGCGAGTCGCTGTTTTAATAGCCCACTTGCTACCATCGCGAAGCAATACTGAGTAGAGTCTTTTCATCTTATCTCAAATTGCCACCGCGTGGAACGCTGCATGACTCCAGGCTGCAGTCGTCGAGTTGGAGATTCCCTTTACTTTTAACAAAAAACCCTCGCCACCAGTTTCCTCAAGTAATACTCTTGTTTGGGCGAGTTGGTTCATGTTTGTAAGGTTACGTATACTTGCGCGAATAAGACGGGACACAAAAAAGGCACACATACGACATGTACTACACGTACATGTCGTATGTGTGCCGTATGTGTGTCCCGTCTTATTCGCGCAAGTATACGTAACCTTTCACATTTTCAAAAGTTATATTGCATTTATTACCCTGAGTGTTTCAAAAGGTAGACCTGACCACACCTGTCACTGAGCCTTAACTGAGCACCTGCCGTGTTGGCCACGTTATATGATCTTGTGATGTCACGCAATCCAAACTAGAGTGCTTGGCCATGTCACCTGCCTATCCACCAACTGCTCTACCACCCGCAAGAAGCATGTCTCCACTCACAAATATGACGCTCACATTTCTCGCTTAAAAAGTTTCTGGAGAACAGGACATTTAACACTGTTTAGTCAAAATCACGAATTCACTGCTTAGAGTGCCACAGCCGTTTTCCCTCAGCCAGCGAAAAAAAGGGCTGAGCGATAATCATTCTTCGGCCGCATCCACAGTGACTGTGCCCTAGCGTCAGTTATTGCTTAGGCTGCATGAAGCCGTGATGCACGCGTCTATCAAAGAAGTATAAAAAAGCAATTTAATAGTCTCTCCTATAACCTATTTCCAGCGTATTCTTTTTTCTCTCATACATTTGTTTCCTTTAACGGTGGCACATGATTTTGTTTTCGATTTTAGAGCTGGTGCGTGATCCCGAACGTCTTCGTTCTAGCGCTTCTCTCGGCTTCTAGGGAATCAGCGAGGCGCTTCAGAATCACACCTAAATGAACCCAGCGATTAAGAAAAGAAAACCGAGATGGGCCTGATGAGCATTCTTCCGAAAGAGCACAGGCCATTCGAGAAACCGGGTCAGGGGATAGCAGTAGCGGAAGGAAAGAGAGCGCACTTAGGATTCAGGCCTCTAATTAGCCTTTTAATTGAACAGGCCTTTCCACGAAGTCTATGTGAGAAGAAAAGGGAGTCCGGCAAAATAATACTAGAACAAGTGAGATACCCGTAAACGAAGCTCTAGCAGTCAGCACGACGCAGCAACACTCTGGAAGGGGCCGGCAAAGTTGCCAAGACCGAGCGCTTGGTCATGCGAATTAAGTGTGAAAATTGCAGCTGATGCTTATAAGAAAATACGTTGGCTTTGGGCCTCTTCGCGTAAGGCGCCAGCAGGCAAAACAACGTCGAGACGATCGAGTACGGTACTGAAACGTGCAGTTGAAGAATGATTTCTTGGATCGATTGGTTATGTCGTTATGTTATGTAGGTTGGTCTATCACATAATATGGTAGCTTCGAACTGTATGCTAGTTGATATATGTGTGAGAAGAGGTAGTTCTTGACGGTCGTGGCACTTTCTTCAAATAATATCAAGATTTGTAGAATATCATACGACAGGGTAATTCCGTGCTAATGAAGATAGCATTTTGAAGGTTTCTAATACGGTCCGTTTCCTTTCCCTTAGCATTACAGCCTGCATGCAGACAGCAGATGTCTAAATTTCCGGAGGGTAAAGTGAAAACAAAGCTGTCCCACAGCGTAGCCTCCAAAATCAGATAAATATATCACAAGCTCTAAGAACCGAGTTTCCAGTGCAGCCCGATAAGTTGGACTCAGAGAAACATTAGAACTAGTGAAAACTCAAGAGTTTATGTCTCCATAATGTCGAGGCCATCCCATTCTACAAAGTTCATAAATTTATTGGGATCTCAAAAAAAGTACTGCGCGATGAATATTACTGAAATCTGATCCAAACAACCCCGTACACGCCATTGGGGAAAAGTATGAGGCGCCAACGAAGACAAGGAAAAAAAAATTCTTCTAAGGGATCGGTTTTGCACTTTCCAAT
Organism: Amblyomma maculatum; assembly: GCF_055883805.1. Classification (NCBI taxonomy): domain Eukaryota; kingdom Metazoa; phylum Arthropoda; class Arachnida; order Ixodida; family Ixodidae; genus Amblyomma; species Amblyomma maculatum. Next base: position 69,060,165 of record NC_139354.1, read on the forward strand.
AGTGGGACAATACAGACAGTGAAGGAGGCAAGGAGGTCACGGTTCTTACACGAAAAAAAAACAAACAAACAAGAAACATTCGCACTTGAGGGCCAATGCGCCAGCAGGGAAAATACTAAGCTACGCTTATTTAATACGCCGCCGTCGACGAGAGCTGAAAGGAGTTTAAAAGGAGTTGCTCGCCCTCATTTCAGGAGCTTAAAATGAGTTTAAAAGGAATTGCTCGTCTTAATTTCTGGAGCTTAGAAACAATTCAGTTGCTGTCTTACGAAATGTTTAGGGAAAATAAACTAACAGTTTCAGAGGACTGGGTCTTTCTTTCCCTGAACGATGACTTCTAACTGCTATATATGTGTGAGTGAATATTGTATTATATCTTACATTATTGATAAGTATATATATTTATGTAACCTTTTTCGCTCGCCTATTATTTGCCCTGCACTTGTAGATGGAATAAGCAAACTCTTCTGCTTAATTCAATTTCGACATTCCACTCCACATCAAGATTCATCACCCTGAAAAACGTTCCGCACTCCGGGCGCCGTACTAACTGCCAGGGAAATTTATTGCACATACTTTGCGTTTCCGTTAAAAATGGTAAATGCCTTCGAGAAAAAAAGAAATTAGCTCGCTTTCGTGGCGTTCGGCGTACAGGCACCCTCGGCGAAAGGAACGCGCGAACGGAGGATCTAAAAATTGAATCACTTCGTCAAAGCGGGTTTTTGAAGATGGAGAAATGTTTAGCGAAAGCATGCGCAGCAGAAAATATACTACTCAAAGCATGGTTATTCAGCGAAAAACAATAAAGATAAACAAACAAGAACAAACATTGGCATGAAGGACTTGTGCAAACAAAGACATAGCCTACGGTTTAAAGCTATCAGCTCCAATGATTTAGAAGCAAAATGTAGTTCACCCGAATCCAGTACAAAGGCATGTCTCCCCACCTCTACTCTGAAACTTTGTTTCCACACCCACTGTCTTCCCATAAGGGCGCGCTCCAACATATTTTCCACTCTCATTGTGGGGCGGATGGCAGCGGTTTCGCAAATATAGCGCAATTCAGTCATGCGTAGCAGAGTTTCAAAGCACCAAATGAGAAATGATTAAAAACGATTTGCACATGGCGGAACGTTGCCTCAGATGGCGCCCATTGTATCCGTGCATCGCCCAACCCTACAGGTCATGAGCGGTCACAGGACACACACACAAAAAACAAAAACATTGTCGACGTTATTTTACACGGTACCGATGTTTTGTCTCTAGTCTACCTTGCAGTTTATTACACTTTCACCCTCTCCATGAAGTGAACTTTCGTTTTCATTGGTTGCAAGAGCCCGCCTGCCTTCTTCTCCGCTTGAGTGCCATTATTCTGGTTGGCGTTAGCGACTCGTTCCACACGTTAAGGGACCGAGAACAACAAAAATAGTCAGGGATAAAATAAAAAAAAAGCAGGACTAATAACAGGACATCTATACTGCGTAAATAGAGTCCAATCGCCGCACTGTCAGCTCAATTCAAGGGTAAACAAGAAGTTTGTTTCCTCATCGCATAGCGCCACGAAGTGCTACGGAGACACCGATCCTAACAGCAGACACAGAGCAGGCCGCCAGCGCGGGCACGAGTGATCGTGTTTGTGTTTTAAATAGAATACCAACCCAAAAATAGAAACTTAAAAGCAGGGGATCGTCGCAAAGCACCGCTGACGAGAAACGCAAGGAGCAAGGCACCTTGTGCGAACAATTGCTTCGAAGGCGCCTGTTTGCAGGCGATAAACCTCTGAAGCTACAATGGCTTCTACTTCCCACTTTATCCATGATGAACCAAATACGCAGTCTAGAAGAGCACTTAGATGAGAAGCGAAAGAAAACTTATTCTAAACGCTGGGGAAGCGTACTTCACTTGCTTACGTTTAGGGGCGCACTATGCTGCTGACCACCTCTGCTCAGGAGATGACACGAAAGCCAATACAAGGAACATATACCCACTGCCTATGGGAGGCACTTCCCAGAAACCACTTCTCTAAGTAGTCGTAGAGGAGGCGGTAGTCACCCGGTCTTTGCAATAGTTCGGGAAAAGCGCGGATGGAAACAGCAGAACCAATCTACGAGTCCACTTCGTGAAGAATCATCACCTCAGGAAGGTTTTGCAAACTGCGATTTCCGCGCGCTCCAATTTAGTGACTGACAAAAGAAACAACGGCCTCATAACAATCTGCAGAACAATAACCCGTCGACGTGCCTCTCTTGAGCAAGTTCGCTAGAAGGTGGCCGTTTGCCTCTGACGCTATAAGAGAACGATGGTGATGAATAAAAGAAAGGAAAATGGGGGGGGGGGGGGGGGGGGGGTAGCACATTATTCGACTCGTGAAGAGTGAAGTTAGATGAAGCGCTTTCATGGAGTGGTGAGGAAAGACAAAAAGAGAGAAAGCAGCCCTGCGATTTACAGCAACGTAAAAAAGGTGAACAATTACCCAACTAAGGCAAATATCCACGAAAAAAATAAAACTTTGTGCTATGCAAACCAAAATATGAAGGGATAAGAAAAAAATTAACTAATTCGTTCGCGACACGAAAGTACTCTCTGCAGTAACACTCCGCGGCATTCTGGAGGTCAAGAACTCTCAAAGCAGGAGCAAAACAATATGGCGGATCCGGTCGTGAAAGGGGCGATCGTGGGAGAAAGCATAGAGCTTTAATAACGTCATCAAGATGACAACTGTTGTGGCAACTGCCATATAAAAAGAGGCTTCGGAGAAGGCTTGGGCGGGCAAAAGACGCGAGTTAAAAACAAGAAATATAGTGGCCTAGAAAATCGGACAGTCGAGTGACATGGAAGGAGTAAGAAAGCATTCCTAAAAGAGCCAGATTCACAAAGAAAGTAGCAACAAAGAAGGGAAAGAAATTAAGATAAGGCTGCCTAACGGGGTGTGTAACGGTGCGGTAAGCGATGGGAGGAGGAAACCGAGTTATGAGGAACAAACGAACAAAATAGAATGACGGTTTGACGGGGCGGGCAGAAGCCAACTGAAATCCTAATTTCTGCCTCCAATATATACGACGCGTTTTTGTTTTTTGCCTATAAGGTGATCTCAGCGGATACGTGTCGCAAGGAAAAAGTCTGAAGTGCCGAAATTGAAAAACAAGGTATGAGGGGAAAAATAAAAACTAAAAAGAAAGAGAAAGACTAAGCTATTTCAGGCTGAGGGCACCAAAGAAAGAATAAAATAAAGAAAAAAGAAGGAACGGCCGAATTAAGAATAAAATGCAGAAAGAATAGAATAAATACAGAAATAAGAAGCGGCGATTCAGCCTGAAAAGAGCGAAGGTGAAGAGAAAATGAGTACCAGCGCATCGACGGCAAGACTTTCCTTCACTCTCCGGCGGAGTAGGTTCCAAGAGGAGTAGGGAGTCCAAGAAATGAAAAGGGCTGACATAAGATTGTCATCCAGATCAAAGCAAAAAGTAAGTAAAAAAAAATGGCAGAACACAAGCTTGACTCCGACTACAATTATAGAGACGTGGCGTGATACAAGAGGCTGCGGGAGTGTCGGCACCATCTCATAATAACACAAAAAGGGGGTGGGGGGGGTTGATAAGAACTAGGGGAAATGACAGAAACATGTTCACGAGTGGTCGAACCAACCTGAAAATGTCATTGGTGTTGCCGAAGACAGCGACGAGACTACATATAAACGATAATAATCAGATGCGCCGTTAGAGGGAAATGGAGCTGCCTCTGCAGCTGCTCTGTACTAACCTATGGAAAGGCGTTATACCGTTCGCACTATGTTCGTCTCGTGAGCCGTGGGCGTGGTGTAGGGGTGAACGAGGAAGCTGGCGAGTAGAGCACTGTACTATTGGCTGCTGGGCGTTGTGGAAAGATGTAAGAAAAAAAAAAAATGGCCAGGTGAACGAAATTATGGAAATGACACGCGAAGTGAACTGGGACGAAAATGAAAAAGCTAGCTAGAAAGGTCAAGTTCTCCGCAGCAAATTCCTGGGACGCATTTACGTGTTCCTAGTTTCAGAGGTAGAGGTGGAATAACGGGCCATTCCGAGACGCGGTGGACCCGATGTCACCAAAGGAAGGCATTTGGGTTGCACATGTTCCTGCTAAGTTGCTCGAAAAGTTAGATTGTTATCAATGCGCCTCATTGTTAGTTCTGAAGTTTGAAAGGAACGGGAGAAATGAAGTTCGCAGCATCTTATTTTCGCTTCAGACCAGAACAGAAATGCCGACGCTGAGGGACACCAGAATACAGAAGCCAATGCCGGCAATGCGAAAGCAATAACCGGGCTGAATATATTAAACGGAAATGATTACCGAGGCTGGGAGGAAACTGTGAGAATGCTGTGTGTTAAGAAAAAAAATTAAACTGGACATCGCAAAGTGTAAATACGCTGGTAAGTAACAAAACATACAGAATAAATGATGCTTCTGTGTTTATCCATCAATGACGCAGAAGGGAAAGTGTGTTGACCTGAATCTTGAAATGACACCGCTTTACTAAAAGGAACTAGTGTTTCTACGCCATTGGGTTGCTAGGATGAAGTGGGATAAACATATAATGCCGAGAAAACTTGAAGGAAGGGGCCAGACCTATATGGATTTGTTGTCGTACCTGATAGATCTCCCAGCGGTGGTTTTGTATACCTGCAAGCCGAAGCATAAGCCAATAAAAAGACACTAGGGCTAGAAATCAGAATCAAATCGAAAATGGCGAAATCTTATAGTTCTACACATGACTTGCAATTTTCTACATTAAACTTTTATTGCACTTTTTTTTCAGATATTGGGATTGTAATGGATGGAAAATATCAGCGAGTATTTGCTTCATTACTGTATTGAAATACATTTAGGAGAGAGTATATTTTGCTTGCTTCATACTTCTTAGTAGCCTTGCTTCTAAAGCTAACTCTCCTACTGTTATGAAATGTTAAATTCCGCACAGCTGATTTAGATATAGGTTGATTAGTCGCTTTGTGGGTGTTTACGTTCCAAAGCAGCTCAGGCTGTGTGAGATGCAGCAGTGCAGTGCTTTGGATAATTTGTACCCTGAGTTTTTTTTTTTTTTTAGAGTGAATGGACATCGCAGGCTACATGGGCGCCTTGAGTGTTGCGTGGAACGGAAGGCGGCTGCCATGGCTGGCATAGATCCACAGATTGGTAAAATAAAATTATGTGCTGGCACGAATAAAAGTAAACTGGGGAAAAAGGCGTCAAGAAACCTAGTCATCAAATGCGTGATTTGTTCACAGTTTCGATAGCAATAAAATATATGCATTTTATTCTTGTCGGGAATACTGCGTATACAAAGATTTTACAAAACTACGACAATTCTTTAGTGAAAAAAAAATTCAACATTTAAAGAAGTTCCGTTAGGTTAGCACCTGCAAAAGATGAAAACGAGAAAACAACAATGGCTAACAGGAAGAAATGATGAAACAGAATAAAAACTAAATAAGGAGAAATCAAATATAACAGCAAGAAAACCAAACAAGTACATTTAGGAAAGACGGAAAGAAGAGAGAATGGAGGTAGTGGGGGAAATGAAATCAAGAAATTAAACAAGAAATACGTAAGCTTGTGAGTTTGGTTAAGCCAGATGCCGGTAGATGGAGGGAGTCAGATTCATCAGAAGGGAGCTTGGGAAAAAAATGTCAACAAGAAGGGTGGCCTCCAAGAATGAGAGGGTGACGAGGGTAACGCGGTAGCACTCGCTAAGAAGTGGTGTTCTCATCGCCGGACGCATCCAACTATGGGCCCGACTACGAGACATCCATAAGCTCAGAGATCTCAGGAGAAAAAAAGAAGCGGTTTTTCGTTCACGTTTTCCTTCTACTTTTCTTGCTTCTACCTCCCAGTCGGCTCACATTTTTTTTAACGTCACCGAGAAAACGATAAAGAGAGAGTTTCCGCGCGTCGTGCCATAAGTTTGAAATTATCTTTTCGAGCTGTGCCTCCTCCTTCATTTCAACGGCATATTTTCTTAACTACAAGTTACTACAGTCTCCAAATGTAGGCGGATGATGCAGTTGTCACCTTTGCTTCGCAGACTCTGACAGTATTGCTTGCCGATTTTAACACCGAATCAGATTGGTTTAGACGCAGACCAAATGCGAGGATCTAGAGACGGTATATTTTGAAAGTAGCGCTAAAAACGAGGACCAAGAGTAGAAGGACACAGCACGAGCGCTTTTTCACAACTAAACTTTTTACTGAAAAGCAAAGACCTCGCATTTGGTTGACCATTGCCAGGGATGTCAAGATTGTAAGCCGGACTGTAAGCCAGAGTATAAGCCGGTGTGCAAGAAAAAATGTAAGCCCCTTTATGAGGAAGCAGACATAATGTCAACTCATAAGGAACGATTTCAGCGTGTAATCACGGAAGCTTTTTACATATCAAGACCAGGAATACATCCATACGCGCACGTTCGATTGCTCTAACACAAAAAGAACTGGCATATCTAAACCACACGTGGAACTAATCTCTCTCGTCGCTTCCTTCATCTTTTTTGGTGACTCTTGTTGGCTTTCGTGACTATGAGGCTTTTTTGCTTTTGTTTTTACATCTTATCTTAGTAAGCACCCCCACCAGCTGTATCATATGCCCTACATTTTTCCTGTACTTGATGCTATCACGTTTGTTTTCTTTTGTTTTGTTTCGTGAGATGGGCATCTATTCCGCGTTTATCAATAAAAAGTTTAGTTGTGAAAAAGCGCTCGTGCTCTGTCCTTCTACTCTTGGTGCTCGTTTTTCGCACTACCTTCAATATGAACCAGATTCAACTCGCCCACTTTCAACCTTACTACCTCTAGAGACGTAGGCTCGGTCGAAGATAGGCAACCTGCAATGGAGTTTGCTGAGACATGTGGCGCCACCTGGCGGCCGACGGGAGCTAATACTGAGTCGGCGCAGAAGCTGACGCCGTATATGTTGCGGCCGCTGTGTTCCTTCTGCGTTCGCGTTTTGTTATCCCAGTGAGTGTGATTTACTCATTTAGTGACTTCAGTGGTCTCGTGCGATGCTTCGACTACTACGGATGTGAACAAGAATAAAAATAAGCGCAAGGGCGGCGAGAAAGACTACCACAATCACGAAGGAGACCTAAGCGTACCGCTTGCTGGGAGAATGATGAGAGAAGGAGATATCGGCTGCGAGAGAGTAATGTAACTGAAATTTGTTTTGTTATGGGGCCATTGGCGTACAGACGCCAAGAAGCTAAAATAAGACGATTGCTCGTGAGCGGAGGAAACGGTATAAACTTCTGACTCGGGGAGTCGCACGCTGGTTGGGGCACACTACTCAGTACGCGCTGTAAAATTTGGCGTGTACTGGTATATGCTGTGCAAGATCGAGTGGCATACGTCCAGAAAATCAACAAAGCCGTGCAGCCGCAGCATCGTATTCCAGCCGCATTTCAACGGAGGCGAAATAAAAAAAAAAAAAAATGTTCGTGGATCTGTGAACCGGATTTCTAATGCGGTGTCTATTCGGAACCACAAAGCCAAAATATCTTCAAAACTTCCAATTACAGATTTCAATAAGCATATTTATCTGTAAATTAGTTCTTAAGGTGCTGAAAAAGTTGAAGTGGCGGAGTGTATAGAGGCCCGTGATACTGGACGCTGAGAATGGAACTTCGTTCTATTGTTCCGCGCCAAATATTTCTTTCACCGACTGCTCAAGCTACTCAAGAGTCTCTTGTCTCAGACGATAGAATATTTCATCATTAGTAACAACAGTAAAAAATTCTAACCCTTAACGACCTCCGTTACGAAAGCTTTGCCGTTGAGTGCCAGCATTTCCCGCCGGCTTTCCCCAAGCTTGAGGTACGGAGATACAAAATGCATGCCAGTTATTGTTGTTGTTAAGGGCTTTATTTTTCCAACGGTGTAGGAGGCCCCCTACTCCCCGTCCCCGGCACGCACAGTTATCGTTGATGACGCACGCTACAACCGCACAGTGCTTGCAATCGCCACGACATCCGTAGCGGGTACCGCACCATGCCTCCTGTAACTTCCGCAGCACTGTCGAAAGGTGCACCACGAACAAAAGTGTTCGTCATGGTACTAAACTTTAAAGCAAAACAGCGAGGAAATTATTATGCTGCTGTAATCAAACAGCAAGAACAAAAAAAAAAAAAAGAAGAAACGGCGATCAATCTCTTCTCAGGTTCTCTCTGCACTTTCAATGTTTGGGTATGAGGTGTGAACGCAATAGGTGAATGAAAAGCTACGTTTACAACATTTTTCATTCATTTAATTATTTCTTAATTCATCATCACATATCCGACTAATGCCCTGAGAGAATAAATTTCGTTAAAAAAAATTCCGTCTACTCACGCGACATTCAAAGCTGTGCGCGCGGGTGTTCCGTCGCGAGCGGCGCGCACTTCGCGGTGACGTCGACACCGTTCACGTTTTAAACATGAGCATTCTCCAACAGGCGGTGTCCTTTCGTCAGTATTAGTTTTCGGAAGTAGCTCTCAAGACATTCGATTGCCTTAAAACTGCAGAAAATGAGAGCCGAGATGCTTCTAGCCGTACAACGCGAACGCAACCCGACCGCGCCAGCCTACTCAGATTACTCGGCGCCGCCGTTGGCGGCGCTGAACGCTGCGCTCCACTAGCGCCGCCTGGCCACTGCAGGTTGCCTATAAACAAGATTAGAAGCGGGAGAAACGGATGAGGCAACGGGAAGATGAAGGGCTCGAGGACGGAGTAATGATACATTCTTCTTATAAGATAAGGCAGAGCGAAAGCTACGTTACAATGGCGGCAAGCTCTATATCTGGGATGTTTCTTGCCCGAGATGAGGTTGCGCGGGTACTACCGCGACGTGATCACAGACGTGACGTACACATCTCCACCGGCTTAGCTCGTCGTTGGCGAGCCTCGAAAAGCCGTTGCGAATAGTTGTTTTCACATGCGTTAAACCGAATTAAGAAAAAATCGCTGATGATGAATGCTCGCCCAGCGAGTTGAAACGTAGGTTCGGACACTTGTCAGTATTTTCAGACACCGCCAGCTATAGTAATCTATTTAAGAAAAAAGAAGTACCTATAGTTTGGCTAAACATTTAGGGGAACTCCCAAGGTGGACCAGATTTGCAATAAGTGAGTAATTTCTGATCAACATCCACAGAAGCGCAGCCATGCGCCTACAAAAGAAATTTATTCAGATTTTTCTGAAACTTCGCAGTTAAAGAAAAATTCGCCCTAGCCCGTGATTCGAACTCTGGACCACCGTTTTACGAGGACGAAGTTTATAAGAAGACTACGGAATATTGCTGCACTTGGGTGGATGTCCGTGAGTGATTATTCCCTTATTACCTAAACATTCTGTGTAGCCCCAATAAAGCCAAATTAAAGTAATCACCAAGTGTCAATTTTCGGCAACCAAGTGAAGAACCTGATACCAAACTTTCCATTGACGACAAGCCCTTCACGACAAAACACCTGGAGCGCTATGCAATCTCGAAGCCTAATTTTATTTTCACTGCCCAGAGGCAGTTTCTGCTCTCAAACCCGAACAGTCGAGAGGTGTGCAGTGGCTCACAGATACGCGACAAGGATTTCTTCTCTAAGTACACCAGAAAAAAAAAAAAACTCTGCATATAACTTATTAAAATGAATTACGTAAAGAAACGTCTAATTTCGACAGAATTTTTGACGCATGAAGTGAAAAAAAAAAAGCAAACACGCTGACCATGTGCTACGAAGAGGAGGAGAAAAAGAGGGCGGTGTGCTACGAGAAGCTTACATAAACCGGCATAATCAGTGTAGGAAAAGCTACAAATATCGCGGAGACCCGTGGTTCCACGGCGAGAAATATGGCACAAAGTTCTTTTTTTCTGCCGTCAAATACGAGCGACACCATGACAAGCTTTTAGTAGGGAAGACAGTCGCCGAGCGCTTACTAACGTCGCCCTCAGTCGAAGGCACAGCAACACACGATGGGAACTTAAAAACGTTGTCTGCTTAGTTCTCAAGTTTCGAGATAAAAACCGCTACCTCCCCTTTCCCCTCCCCGCCCTTCTCCCGTTTCAAGCATAGATTAGCAACGATTGCACCTCCGAGTATGCGTTTCGTCGAAAAACGCGGTCAGTTTGAGTCGCCATTTATATCCTTGGTGACGAAGAAATAAACAAAAAAAGAAAAAAAAACATTCCTACAGCGTGTAAGGCGCACAAAGATGAAAATATACACAGACAGGAAAACTCTTCTGGCAGGTCAGAGCACATCCATAGGATAGCAGCGTCTAAAAAGCGTCTTGGCACAGCAAACATTGACCTCTTCTTTCTTATGCTTACTGTTTATTTAAGTGAAACTCAGGAGTGTTTCCAAGAAATGGCAAGTGACGAGGAATAATAGAAAATAATAAAAAATGTCAGGAAGACATCAGACTCGTTTTCGGCACAGATTTTCATGCGAGCAGTAATGGGTGAAAGAGGCAACATTTCACAAGTTTTGAAATAATCGCACGAATAAAAATGCAGTAAAAATGAGAAACAGCCCAGAAAAGGCGATACCGCTATCAAGCGACGGGTTTTCCAGCACTTGCTTACACACATCGGAACTAGCAAATTGGTGACACTTCAGGTTCGCCTATGGTTCTTTTACTCCGTTTGCGTTTCTTAGTACTAGGCGGAAGCGAATCTCTCTCTCTCTCTCTCTCTTACACACACAAAAGAAAAAATTACGAGCGACTTTAGCGACTAAAGTAGTGAAATGTGAAAGCCTGAGGGCCGCATTCTTGTACGCAACTGGCACTAATTGGGAATTAAATAATAAATTAGTAAGTAAGGACGTAATTACTTAATTGAGTAATTATCAATTATTAATAGTAAACAATGAGTTACCAAATAATAAGGTATATTTGATTAATTCATTCATTGATTAGCATTTGATCATTGATTGACATATGGCCGCATTCGCGCATACTGTGGTGGTGCTCTGAGATTGGTCGAGACGTCTATAACGTCATTCCGCCTTGGCCAATCAGAACGCCGCAAAAGCGGGACACATTTTGTCCACGGCAGCATCAGCCAATAAATGCTTTCGCCTTGAAAGACAAAGGCGTCGTCCTGTAGCTACAGCGAAAATGGAGCAATGCTGTATGCTAACTGAGGAAGGGTCCACTTGCCACACAAAGCTGATGAAACAAGTAAGAAAGATGGTTCCATAAACGGAAAAAGCTTTACAAATTCTTCGAATTTGATGACATTATGCGGAGAAAAACAACCACCGTTTCTCTGAAGACGAAGATTGAAAAATGGCTCCGAAAACGGAAAAAGCTTTACAAACTCGCCGTCCTCCATGACGGTATGCGAAGAAAAGCACCCACCATTTCTCTTATGATAAAAAAATGCGATAGAAGAGTAAGAAACAGCGCCAGCTCGTTATCGAAAGAGCCGATGAGTTCCGCGGCTAGTATACAAATGCGAGTTTATGCCTTCGCGCTGTCTTCATGTCCTCGTCCTCGTAAACTAGGCAATATTGTACTTTAAAAGCAGTAACGTGATCCAGCCAGAATGTTAAACCCGGGTTTTCTCTTATAAACCAGCAAATGAGTTAGTGTAAGTTAATCCGACTTAAACAGCAGTGGCAGTCGCAGAAGCTTACGGCAAAAAAATTTTTGCGCATGCTATTAGTGTATATCCAATGGATACGAAAACATCGCGTACCTTGGTTGCTGATATCAGAAGAGAAAACAACATTGTGGCTGCTGAACCTTTGCGACCGACGTAGGCGCAATCAGAGGATTATTTGAGGAAGGTATTAGTCGGTCCTGTTTGTGCTAATCTTGTGCCCCTCTTCAGGGCAGCTTTCCTTAGCGTCACTGGCCGGCTGATGTTAGGTTTCATTGCCCGATTCTATGGGCAGAAATAGAAGGGATTCAATGGTAGGTGTTTACAGTAGCGGGCAAGATAGTAAAAGCAAGCTAATTAATGGTAACTAGCTAGGAAGAGGCAACGAACGAGTACGGTAAACAAGTGGAAGCAAAAAAAAAGGAAGGTTAGGTTCAAAAATACGCACAAGTGAATGGCAGCAAATAGATAGCGGTGAAGCAGAGACGACAACTGTTGGTAAAGGAGTTTCCACATACTATTCAAACCTAATGCCATTATCATGTCACGTGGGACTGCCTCATTATTATTTACAACCAGGAACCGAACTTCATGGGGATTTAAAGGGAAATCTTTGTTCAGAATTCACTGTAGGTCTTCGCAAAAGAAACCACCCTCCCAGCAATTTATAAACACATGTTCAGGAGTCCCCAGTTTTCTACGTAACGTGCAGTTCACACGCCATGTCACAAAAGTTTATTTTTCTACCATCTATGTCTTGATGTGCAGAGCTTCTACGTGTAATTTAGAGAATTGTTTTTCACAGCAGGCTATACAGGAATTCGTTTTACACGTTTCAAAATATTTGACTCGGTCCAGAAGCGTATAATGACCGCTATATAGAGTAACAAGGCTGTTATTGCAATCAGACCTTTCTGCAACTGTGCTCTGGTGGCAGTGGTTAAATAATGCAATCAGAATTGGGTACATGAAAAAGGTGTTGCTTGGACAATTGCAACAAAATAATCACGAATTACACCAACGACGGGTCAACCCTTGGCAAACCATAATTGACGAAGGATACATTTAAAACGGTCATTTCCGTTTCACAGGATTAAAAAAACGGCTACCGTTATCAACATGGCGCAAAAAAACAAGTACGGGAAAGACATTCAGCCCTCGTCTATGCAGCGATAAAGGTTCCTTCAACTTGTTTTCTGCTGAAAATGCTGAGGAGAGATAAGTAAACAACCTCGCACACCAATTTTAAACACTAACACACCTCTGCTAGGCTTCCCTTTAATGCCGACTCCATTGACTCCATTCTAGCATCCCTTGTGAGAAAAATTACCCGTGCACGCTCATTCTACCATGCACTTTCTCGCTCCCTCCCACTTCACTAGGTTGGGGTATTGGAGGACGTAGAATAAACTGTAATGTACAACGGATAAGGGGATCTACCTAACCCCAGACACGCAGGTCAGGGGGCGGGTGCCATTGCCCCAGACGCAGGCTCGGAGGTCTTGGGTCTCAACAACCTTTTCAGCCAGTTGGATGAGCAGGAGCTGGAGTTCGGGGACCGAGCTGCGCAGCATGGTTATCCAGGTTTTTGTACTGCCCATATTATGCATCCTCTGGAAACATTTCTTGCAAACATTACCGCCGCCCATGAATCGACAAAAGCTTTCGGCTTAATAAAACGCGACCTGCTAGCTGGAATATTTCTCTTGGCGAAGTTAGGTAAATCGGCAGAAACATTTACCGGCTATTTCGATGGAACTGTATTAATAGATGCTACTTCGAATTGCGACACATCCAGGGAACAGGGGGCTAATCAAAAAAACCAACATTCAAAACTACCTTCTGGAGTGTATTTCAACAGGTACGTCTTTGGCGTTCAAAATGCTGCGCTTAGCGATTGCACACCTGCAGCGACGAGAATAACAGCTTTTAAATGCGCTGGATTCTTTGTCATGCTTCTGCTAATCGGCGCTGGGTGGTAGGTTACGCAACCGAGAGAGTCACTGCGAAAGTTGCTAGCTGCTTGCAAAAGCCGCCGGCAAAATCGCGCAGCTAACGAAAGGCTTTCTTTTCTCCTGATTCGAAGGTTGTATCTTTTGCGCTGCCTCTGGAAGTAATCATACCAAACATACACAATAGCCAGGCGAATCGAAGAGCTCACTGCAGCGCACTGGGTGAAAAACTCAGGGGAAACTTAAGCCCCACCTTTAACAGTATGACGTGATAGTGTTAATACAGACTTTTAGTTTAGCGCTACCGCTTACCGCTATCGCCTACCGCTACCACGCGAGCGTCAGCACGCATACGCAGAGCAACCCGAGAGCGACAGATGGCGCCACGTCCCTGTCAAATTGAAAAAAAAAGGGGCCGACTTTGTCCTTGGAACCAACGAGGACGAACATTCCAGTGCGGGCCACGTGGCTGGGGCCAGCACTGGCATGGAAGGCATAAGCAAAGTAGGTCAGGCGGATCCGAACTGTCAGAGTTTAGAAGCAGCTAAGACGCCGGAAAAAAAGGAAGAAGTAAGGCAGAATGAAAATCCCAGAGATAAGGACACAGATAACCGAAAGCAGGAGCCAACAGTTGGGAGAGGGAGAGAGAAGGCCCAGGTGCTTATCGCCGGAGATTCTAACATGGACAGGTGCAAGCGAGATATCTTGGAACGTGTAAGGGGTGATAAGAGAGTGCTGGTTGGAGCCTTCCCAGGGAGAACAATGAGGGCAGTACTAAAAGAGAGTAAAAATAGGCTGTTGAAGAATTCCGCAGAGCGCAGTATGGTAATAGTAGCCGCGGGGCTAAATGATGTCCTAAATGGTGACGCTGCAGCAGTGGTGGAAAGTTTAGCTAAGGGAGTTGACGAGATCAGGAGATAGCACAGCAGACGCAGATAGTTGTATGCACAGTACCAGAGGTGCTAGGATTGAACGGAAAGATTTAAAAGGACGTGGTGACAGTTAATCAGGACATAAGAAAGTTAAGCCTGGAGAAACGTTTCGAAGTGGTTGAGGTAAACAGGGAGGTACATAAAGCAGGTTTTGGTAGGGCTTTTCAGCGAGATAGCATTCATTTTAACAGAAGGGTGGGAGCAGAGATCGGCTGACGCCTGGCAGGCAGGGCTGTAGCTTTTTTAGGGGGTCCGCGAGGACTCCGTGCACAGAGGCAGTTAGAATTGAAGCAGAAGAAAGTGTAATAATGGAGGCTGAGCACCCAAAAATGGCAAAGAGTAGGTCGAGAAAGAAAAGTACAAAAAAGAAATTTAACACTAGGATCAGCTACATAAACATGCAAGGCGGTAGAAAAAGACCGAAATGGCTAGAGATAGAACAGCAGTTGAAGGTTGACAAAATAGGTGTGTACGCTCTTTGCGAGACTCATCTCAGGGATCTAGAAGATCCGCCGTTTATAGAAGGCTACGTCTGGGAAGGGTGCAACAGAACGAGAACGGAAAAAAAGGGTGGAGGGGTAGGTATGTTGATACACCAGGGAACAAACTGACAAAGAATTAAATCATCTTGTTAAGAACATATCTGGGTTTCAGGAACAATTGCCGGCATAAAGACATGGTTAGGGGTAGTGTATTTGGGAACAGGACATCAGTGCAGGCAAGAAAACAGGGATATTGTTGAATGTCTCAGTGACGATATAAGCCAGTTTGGAAACGGGGCCAATATTATTGTACTAGGGGACATGAACGGCAACATCGACGATCTGGATGGATACACGGATTGTAACGGCAAGCTAATGCTAGATTTCTGTGAGCGACACGATCTAGTTATAGTAAATAGAGAAACAACATGTGAAGGCCAAATCACGTGGGAATTCCGCAACAGGCAGACGACCATTGACTATTGTCTAATGTCACAGGAAATTTATAGCAAGGTCACAAAAATGGAAATAGACGAAGAAGGGGAGTGCAGTCTGGGAAGTGATCATAAACGTATTAGTCTGCAGATGGGGCCCTTGATGAAAAGAGAAATGGAACTTAGACAAAACGTAAACACAAAATTAAACGACGATCAAACAGCCCAGATAGCAGCAGACATAGAGGAAGCAATAAAAAAAAGCCCCATGGAAGACTGGAATTATGAAGAGGTAGAACTACTCATAAGGAGGAAAATTCAGGAGGTTAAAGTAGCAAACCGCTGGAATGGAAAGAGGAAGCCACGGAGCTGGTGGAATAAGGAAATCAGGGAAGATATTCAACAACGACGGGCTGCTTCAAGGGAACATCGAATGGCAAAGAAGGCACAGGTATCTCAGGAGGAAATCGACCAAAAATGGGAATCATATCGACAAAAGAAACTTCAAGTGCAGGCCCTCGTCCAAAGTAAAATCAGACAGTCCACCGATCGCTGGATGGCTGATATTGTCACGTAGTGGTGACGAGGTCGACGGCACAAATGAAGGGTCGATGATTGCACAAAAGAAACACTTTATTTGGGCTGACTTGCGCCCGCAAAAGAACTAAGCAACTCGGCGGCGGCGATAGAAACAAACGTGCTGGTCGATCGTCAAACAAAGAATGCCCGTCAAACTCGGCAACGCTCAATTTAAAGGCTGCACAGAACATTCTAGATAACGTCGCAAACAGCTACCAGCACGGGTTGGAACATTGTGGAAAGACACCCAAGTGGCCTGAACCTTCGAGACAGATCTCGGTGCATCTTGCGCTGCAACAAAACTGATAAAGGTGTGACTCGCGACCTCGAGCATTAACAAACAAAGATTACGGAACTGATACGCGGTCCAGAATCAGAGTGATAAGCGTGTTTGCCGGTGGCTGTTAAAAAACAACAAATACTGTTTTGAAGGTTTCGCGGCATTACTCCCCCCTTAAAAAAACATCGCCTCGATGTTCCAGAACAAAGCAACTTAAACATAAACACTGCAAAGTTTAAACACCCCAGATTATTTAACGCGCGTAGTATGGCTTCAGTCGCACAACATGTACAATTTCTGGGCGTGCGCGTCACCGTTGTGATGCTGAAGTTCCGTCGGGAATGACTTCATAGTCCAGTGGTCCGACGCGGCGAATGATTTTGTACGGCCCAAAGTATCGACGCAACAATTTTCACTAAGTCCACGACGGCGAATTGGTGTCCAAACCCACACTTGGTCCCCTGGATTGTACTCTGCGTGGCGTCGTCGTAAATTGTATCGTCTGCTGTCGGTGCGCTGTTGGTCCTTAATACGCAGCCGTGCGAGTCGTCGGGCGTCCTCTGCACGCTGCAGGTAGGCGGCGACGTCAAGGTTGTCCTCGTTGGTTACGTGCGGCAGCATTGCGTCGAGCGTCGACGTGGGCTCCCTGCCGTACACAAGCTTAAACGGGGTCGCTCTGGTCGTCTCCTGGACTGCCGTGTTAAACGCGAAGATCACGTACGGCAAGATGGCGTCCCAGGTCTTGTGTTCAGCGTCGACGTACATAGCGATCATGTCCGCGATCGTTTTGTTCAGGCGCTCCGTAAGGCCATTGGTCTGGGGATGGTACGCAGTTGTTCGTCGATGGCTTGTGTGACTGTATTCCAGGATGGCTTGCGTCAACTCTGCCGTAAACGCCGTTCCCCTGTCCACGATGAGCACTTCTGGGGCGCCGTGTCGCAAGAGAATTTGTTCGACAAAACATTTGGCGACTTCTGCCGCGGTACCATTTGGTAGTGCTCTTGCTTCGGCGTAACGGGTAAGGTAGTCTGTGGCCACGATGATCCACTTGTTACCCATATACGAAGATGGAAAGGGGCCGAGGAGATCCATCCCAATTTGTTGAAAGGGCAGGATTGGGGGCGGAATCGGGTTTAGTAGTCCTGTTGGTCTGATCGGCGGCGTCTTGCGTCGTTGGCACTCACGACCCGTCTTCACGTAGTGGAAAACTTCGGCAGGCAGTCGCGGCCAGTAATACTTCTCCTGGATTCGACGCAACGTGCGCGCAAATCCGAGGTGGCCTGCTGTGGGCTCGTCGTGCAACGCCTGCAGAATTTCTTGCCGAAGGGTTTTAGGCACTACGAGAAGCTGCGCGGTCTTGTTGGGTGCAAAGTTCTTCTTCACGAGGAGGCCATTGCTTAACGTGAAGGATGATAAATGTCGCCTGCACACACCAGGAGGGGAAGCGGTCTTTCCTTCCAAGTAATCGGCTAGCGCTTTCAGCTCAGGGTCTGATCGCTGTTGTTCTGCGAAACTGCTGGCGCTTACCGGTCCCAAAAAGGCGTCATCGTCATCGTCCTTCGGGGGAGAATCAACGGGAGCGCGGGATAAGCAGTCTGCGTCGAAATGCTTACGGCCCGACTTATAGACTACAGTCATGTCAAATTCTTGAAGTCGTAGGCTCCATCTGGCAAGGCGGCCGGAAGGATCTTTCAAATTCGCCAGCCAGCAGAGCGCGTGATGGTCGCTTACCACCTTGAATGGTCGGCCGTATAGGTATGGACGAAACTTAGAAGTAGCCCAGATGATCGCAAGGCACTCCTTCTCGGTCGTCGAGTAATTTACTTCGACTTTTGTGAGAGACCTGCTAGCGTAGGCGATTACTTTTTCCTGTCCGGCAGTCTTCTGGACGAGAATGGCTCCTAGGCCTACACTGCTCGCGTCGGTGTGAAGTTTGGTCTCGGCGTTTTCATCAAAGTGGCCAAGCACAGGAGGGCATTGCAGGCGGCGCTTAAGTTCGTCGAAGGCTTCTCCTTGCGGCGCTTCCCATTTAAAAGGTACGTCAGCCTTTGTAAGCTGCGTCAACGGTTCGGCGATCCGCGAAAAGTTTCTGACAAATCGTCGATAATAAGCGCACAGCCCAAGGAATCGGCGCACAGCTTTCTTGTCGGCAGGCGGTGGGAATTGTGCGATTGCAGCTGTTTTCTCCGGGTCTGGGCAAATACCGTCCTTGCTACCGATGTGACCTATGAATCGGAGATCTTCGTAGGCGAAATGACACTTCTCTGCTTTTAGCGTTAGCCCCGATGACTTGATGGCTTCCAGCACTGTCTGTTTTTAGGTGGTCTTCAAAGTTTGACGAGAAGACAACAACGTCGTCCAAATATACCAAACAAATTTGCCACTTCAAGCCTGCCAGGACTGTGTCCATTACTCGTTGAAACGTGGGTGGTGCGGAGCAGAGGCAAAATGGCATCACCTTAAATTCATAAAGGCCGTCCGGTGTGATGAATGCGGTCTTCTCGCGATCTCTTTCGTCGACCTCAATTTGCCAATATCGGCTCTTCAGGTCCATCGATGAGAAGTACCTTGCATTGCAGAGCCGGTCGAGAGTGTCGTCGATGCGGGGAAGCGGGTAGACATCCTTCTTCGTTATGCTATTCAAGCGGCGGTAATCAACGCAGAAGCGAAGTGTGCTGTCTTTCTTCTTGTCCAAAACGACTGGTGCCGCCCAGGGGCTGTTCGATGGCTGGATTACGTCATCACGCAGCATTTCCTCAACTTGATCGCGAATGGCCTGGCGTTCTCGCGGCGATACACGATAAGGGCTTTGGCGCAGAGGTCGGGCGTGTTCGTCCGTTATTATGCGATGCTTGGCCAGTAGTGTTTGTCGTACCTTCGATGACGATGAGAAGCACTCCCCGTAGCTTTGAAGCAGACTGAGAATCTGGTCTTTCCTGTTGTGGGTCAATGCCGGGTTGATGTCAAATGTGGGCTGACGGAATAGGTCCGCTGCGTCTTCCAGCGTTTGGTCGTAGAGGGAGAATACATCTTTGAGGTCCGCTAATTTGTCGAGAAAGGCGATCGTCGTGCCCTTGTTGAGATGCCGGTATTCTTCGGTGAAGTTTGTTACCAGAACCGGAGCTTGACCTCTCCGGAATTTCGCGATGCCTCTTGCGATGCCGACACCTCGTTCTAAGAGCAATTGGATATTTCCTTCGACGATGCCTTCAGCGGTTTCGATGTTGGCGCTACCTACGCAGACTGCGATACTTGATCGGGGCGGGACGTTCAATTCTTCGTCGAGGACGTTTAGAGGGATGTGTTGCATCGACGTCGTCGTAGCAGGAATGGCTTTGTCTGCAGAGAGCTTGATGAGCTTGGATCGCAGGTCGATGACAGCCCTATGTTCATTTAGGAAGTCCATGCCTAAAATCACGTCGCAGGAGCACTGCTGCAAGACCACAAAGCTGGTGGGGTAAGTACGCTCATTTACGGTTATTCTTGCAGTGCATTGTCCCGATGGAGTAATCAGGTTGCCACCTGCTGTGCGAATCAGCGGGCCATCCCAAGCGGTGGTAACTTTTCTTAGCTGAGAGGCTAACGGTCCACTAATGACTGAATAGTCAGCTCCGGTGTCTACTAGGGCAGTGACTCTGCGACCGTCGAGATCAACTTCTGGCACATCAACTGGTGCCGAAGGCCCCGTCAGGTGACTTGTACGTCACCTTTAGCCTCGGTCCCACGGCAAAAAAAAAATTGTATTTTTGCTACAAAGTGCAATAAATAAAAAAAAGGCCACTTGTTCGCGTCCTCGCATTGCACGTGGGCCTTAGTGTCCGATCTCGGCTCCGTCGTTTCTTCAGGTCATGGCCGGGGCATACCGTTGTTACTTCGCTGGGCGGCGGTGTCTGCTTGCACTCTGGTCGTGTTGTCGTCGATGTCGTCGTGTGGAGCGGCGATGAAATGGTTGCGTCGTCGTTAGTGGTCGTCGGCGGCGGAGGATCTTCGTCTTTTCGCCGTTGAGCAACCTCACCTCCAAAGGTTGCTGCCTTTAGTTTCCCCTACGCGGGCTTGGGGACCTTCCGCGCACACTACCATCATAGTTACGTCCTGGCGACGCAAAGCGGGCCCTGTACGGCGATGGAGACCTGAATCGACGGCTTGGTGGCGCAATCTCACCGCTACGCAGATAGTTGTCGATTTCTTGCGGTCGTTCACCTGGGCGTGGTCGTGGAGCGTCGACTGCAAATCCGCGGAGACCGATTCGTCGGTACGGGCAGTGCCGCAGAATGTGGCCGGCCTCACCGCAGTGGAAGCATAATGGCTGGTTGTTCGCTGTCCTCCATGCGTCGCACTTCCTGGGGCTTGTTGGTCGTTGGTAGGCTTGGCGGGCGGGAGCCAAGGGGCGGTTTTCAGGAACAGGCCGGTAGCGGCGAGGGCTCGGAAAGTCATCACGTCGGGGCGGAGGGCGACGTAATGCACCAGCGTAGTTCATCGCTGTTGCCTCTTGTGCTGGAACAGTCGCAGCCGTCGCTTCAGGAACGCCCAGCGCCTGCTGGACTTCTTCACGGACGACGTCCGCGAGTGTCGCCACCTGGGGTTGTTGCGATGATGGCTGCATTCGGCGGAGCTCCACTCGCACGATCTCCCGGATGAGGTCACGAAGGTTCTCTCCACTTGCAGATGCGCTTGGGTAGTGGCTTGAGTAGTCTGGCTGAAGTGGCCGCTCGTAGTGGCGCATCCGGGTGTACAACGTCTTCTCGATGGCAGACGCTTCCGTTTCAAAATCCGCCACTGTTTTTGGCGGATTTCGGACAAGATTTCCAAAAAGCGATTCTTTGACGCCTCGCATTAAAAGTTTGACTTTCTCACCTTCAGTCATGTTAGGGTCGGCGCGGCGAAATAGGCGCTTCATCTCCTCAACGTACGCCAGGACAGACTCGTTAGGAAGTTGCAGTCTTGACTGAAGAAGGGCCTGGGCTTTTTCCTTTCGGACGATGCTTGAAAAGGCAGTCAGAGACGCTTCCTTGAAAGTCTCCCAATCCTGCATAGTTGCCTCATGATTTTCGAACCAAACTCGGGCATGTCCTTGAAGAACAAAGTAGACCTGCCTAAGTTTCGCGGCGTCATTCCAGCCGTTGAAATCTGCCACACGGTCGAAAAGGTTCATCCAATCTCCCGCATCTTCATCCGGTAGCCCATGGAAGCAGGGGGGCTCCCGGGGTTGGACGAAAATAACCGGTGCTGTAGGCTGGGCCATTGTCAGCGTCGATGCCTTCCGAGATCGAATGGGGTCAAGCAGCAGACCGTGTTCGGGTTGTAGGCCTTGAAGTCGGCGGCTGGCTCGGTGACCTGTAGGCTGGTCTTCCAGGGCGACAGGAACACGGCTTGGGTCTTCGCTTGAAGGATCAAAGGCAGCACCTCCACCAGATGTCACGTAGTGGTGACGAGGTCGACGGCACAAATGAAGGGTCGATGATTGCACTAAAGAAACACTTTATTTGGGCTGACTTGCGCCCGCAAAAGAACTAAGCACCCGAGTGGCCGGAACCTTCGAGACAGATCTCGGTGCATCTTGCCCTACAACAAAACTGATAAAGGTGTGACTCGCGACCTCGAGCATTAACAAACAAAGATTACAGAACTGATATGCAGTCCAGAATCAGAGTGATAAGCGTGTTTGCCGGCGGCTGTTAAAAAACAACAAATACTGTTTTGAAGGTTTCGCGGCAATATACACGATGCTTCTAGAGGCGGAGCAAGAAAATTCTGGAACTATACAAGCTGGCTAGGGAAGAAGAATCAAAGACAGCAGGATCGGATTCAAGATAACGCGGGAAATTGTTTAAAGGGACATAACACAGTGAACTACATTACATCAGTTATAGCCGAGTCATTTAAGAGTGACGATAGGGTAATCTCCGCAAATCAGGAAGCAACACAAGGTAGCAGAATACAAAGCAGCTTAGAACTGACCAATCTAAACTGGAAAAAGGCCGAAAAAAATATTCCTGAAAACACATCTACAGGAATAAATGGAATTCTGATCGAGCTGGTTAATGAACTCGGTCCAAAAAGTAAGGAAACGTTGTTAAAAGCTCTGGAAACAGTCATAACGAATAAACAAATTCCGGACAGCTGGCGGCAGAGTAAAATGAATTTGATTTATAAAGGAAAAGGAGACATTATGCGCATAAAATCCTACAGGCAGATTACCATAAAATCTGTTATGTACAGGTTAGCCATGCAGGCGGTGAAATTAAAGGTGCAAGCATGGGTAGAAAGTAACAAGGTAGTCGGAGAACTTCAGAACGGCTTTAGAAATGGTAGGCGCTTAGATGATAGCCTGTTCGTGCTTACTCAATGCATCGAAATATCTAGAGTGGAAAATAGACCTTTGTATTTGGCCTTCCTGGACATAAACGGGGCATACGACAACATAAGCAGGGAACTCCTGCGGAACATATTAAACGAAGAAGGTATCGATTATGAGATAATAGAGTTCCTACAGAAAATATACCGGGATAACAAAGTAGAAATTACGTGGGAAGGGATAAGAAGTACAGAGGATGTCAAAGTATGCAAAGGATTAAGACAAGGCTGTCCTCTATCACCGGTGCTGTTCATGCTTTATATGATAAACCTTGAGCGGAGGATACAAGACAGTAAGCTAGGTTTTAACCTCTCATATAGATTAGGTGCAATGGCTGTAGAGCAGCGCCTCCCCGCTTTGATGTATGCAGACGATATTGTGCTGCTAGCTGAGAGTCTGGAAGAATTGCAAACTCTAGTTAAGTATTGCGGAGACGAAGGGGACGCTCTAGGCTTCAGTTTCAGCGCCGTTAAGTCGGGTCTGATGATTTTCAGCGGCTCAACTGATCAGGGTGTTAAAATACAAGGCCTTGAAATACATAGAGTAGCAGAATATAAATATCTCGGGTTATGTGTAAACTAAGGATTGGCATACATTGGAAAGCATGAGCAATCACTTAAGGCCAAAGGGCGAAGGAATACTGGGATAATGAAGCATAAGGCATTGTGGGGATACAATTGGTATGAGGTTTTGAGGGGTACTTGGAAAGGAATTATGTATGGTACCCGGACTTACTTTCGGAAACGCGGTTTTGTGCCTAAAATCAGAGATACAGTCGACATTAGAAACAAATCCGAGATCCGTTGGACGATTAGCACTAGGTGCCCACGGCAAAACTACAAATGAGGCGGTACAGGTAGATATGGGCTGGGCATCTTTCGAAATGCGGGAAGCTCAGAGTAAAATATTATATGAGGAACACATGAGGAAATTAGACAGTAACAGATGGGCAGCTAAAGTATTTAAATACCTGTACCTAAAAAGCGTTGACTCACAATTTTAGGAAAAGAACTAGGAAACTCACTAGTAAGTATGCTAGTAACAAGGACGGAGAAATAAATAGCATTAAGCAACAGGTGAAAAACACAGAAGGTAAAAATTAGATAAATTCGATGGAAAAGAAACAGAGTGTGGAATTATACCGAAAGTGGAATATGCAGATCAGGAAGGAAGATTTCTTTGATAACTCAAGAGGCAGTGCCCTACTTTTTGAAGCTAGATCAGGGTGCCTTAGAACATGCAGCTACAAAAAGAAATTTAACAATGGAGATGACGCATGTGCTATATGTGGAAACTCGAGTGAAACAATACCATATTATACTCGAATGTAATGGGATCTATCCGGAAGTTGGTGCAGGCGCAATCACTGTTCCTGAAGCTCTGGGCTTTAGAGATAACAGTGGCCGGGTGAATAAACCGGCGGTGGAAACTAGCGAAAAACGACTGGAAGATTGGTGGCTTAAAAGCAGAGAAGTGACATAATGTTAGTATTGTAGGAACAAAATTTAATAAATAGAATGGTGGTTTAGTTAACCATTCAAAATGAATAATTAAGATATAGGGAGAAAAATTAGGGTGATAGCTACGGCTACCACCCCGTTTCAAAGGGGACGCTCCTATATTCCATCCATCCCATCCATTTCAGCGATCTTCGCACGCAGGGACCAATCAGCGCGTGCAATGCTGACGGCGCGCGGTAGCGGTAGACGGCCGCGATAAGCGGCAGCTGTAAACTAAAAGTTTCGAATGGCTCCCGTTCTCTACTAGTCTTTGCGTATCCTTGTTCGGTTACATAGACTTTGCTGCTCGCAAAATTGTTTCACCTCAATTTGTTGCATCATCAAACACATACTCGTTATCATTCAGTCATATGTGAAAAGGAGTCATCGGTCATAAATATAAATTCCTGATTAAACAAGCCGTGCAAATGTGTATACGTTGCCTAGGTTGTCAGACTCAGAATTCAAGGGTACTGGAAAGCTGATTCTTATCTCAACCTCCCATCCGAAAGGAGAGCTCCATTTTGGGAGTTCCTGCATAATCAGCCATGTCATGAGCAAGACTTCGGTTATGTACCTACTACCACTTGCCAGTAGTGGTAGTAGGTAGTAGGTGCCACGTGGTTTTTAGCTCACAGCGTCGATGCTCACAACGCCCACACAGAGTTTTCAGAGGATCGGGTCGTTTGCCGCTATCGCAATACAATTGAATAGATTGCACGTGGTCGTACGTGCAACCCCCGATATAGATGATAATCAGACCTTGAAAGCATTGCGAGCAAAAGCTCACGGGCATGAATCTGGCCGGATGGTAAATGGTTAGTGGCGTTGGCGAGCACTGTTTCTTGAGTGGGTTCTGTGGCTTAATAGGACCAAATATCATAAAGTTGTGAGTAGCTGCCAAATCAGGGAGCTCATTCGATGCAGGGAGCTTGAGGAGGAGATTCTGTCAGACAATTTATAAAAGGGCGACCAATATTCACCCCACATAATTTTTAAATTCGTTCCTACACAACATTTATTCAAGAAATAACTGCAATCTAGCGGCGTGATGTTAGCGGATAAGAAATTTTATTACGAAATATGCACCTGCTTTAATTCTACTCTCTTGCAGTCAAACAAAACTGCCAGTATACATTACAAGCAAGGCTTTGGCATCAATCATTACTTGTCGCAGCGAATGAATGGAGTCCAAAAAGCATTCAACTATCGCCTAGATTGTGTTTCCCCACTCTTACAGTAAATGATTGAATTTATCCTCGACGCTGGCAACTTCTTCGTCGTTTGAATATCGGTCGAGGGCAGCTCGAAGGTGTTCAGTGGAAACAGTTATGAGAGACCGGCCCGGTAGCTCGTTAAGGTCTGTCTTCCTCTACTTCGATCACTTTTTCGGAAACTAAATGATTGCTTCGGGTGGGCACTTAGCGGCAATAAATATTCGAAGCCCGGATTCTTGCATGCCACAGGAAGCCTGGTCTTTCTAACAGTGATTTGATAAACCTATTTGCTCATCACATTTTGGATGCGGGGAAGGATGTCGATTAGATTAGCGAAGGGGTAGCCTCATGCCGTTGTGAAGGCCAGTTTACTAAGTGCGAAAATATTTGTGGAATAAAACTGTGCCTCAAGCCAATTAACCGCTATACACGTTATGGCTTTCCAAGGCATGGGGTTAAATAGGATAGGCGGATATTTTAAACAGCTGCTTTTCTGACTTCCTTTGAAGGTAAGGTTATGAGAGAGAGAGAGAGATAAAAGAGGGTGCCTCCTTCCAAGTGACAGCTAGTACCGATCATAAAGTTTCTTGTGCTGGTCTGAGACATTCTGTATGAGTGGGTATAGATAATCTGTTCGTCACTAGTGACATAATTCCGCATTAGGTGTAAAGTGCTTGCTCTAAGTCTCAGATAGTGAATGGCATAAGGAGGTCTGCATTGTTAATGCCTGGAGTGGGAGCGTACAGGCTTACTTCCGAAGCCCGCAGACTGCACATGTTTCTAATGCTTCGAAAACTGATGGTATCGTATGTTACAACTGTGGTCGCGGACAGTTGCGATTCCCACTGTCTTCATGATGTTACTTGCTCTGAAAATTTCCGCCAGTGCTTGAAAAATATGAAGTGATACATATACTTCGAGATTATGCCAAATACAAATGGGTGCACGTCAATATGTTGTGCAGAGCAGACGCAAAACAACGCTATTGCCAACTTTTGCGAAAGGTAAAAAAAATATTGAACCTAAAAAGTTCCGCCTTCAACAGGTCGTCGTTAAAGAGAGGGTGATATTAATATATGGTGAGAAATAGCAGAGATGTATTTCATAACCTAAATATCTTAAATATAAATAAAAAATGAAATTGTCATACATTCTTGGCTCGCTGTCGTCGCGGTGGCTTCCAAGCAGCTTAGCGCATAGTGCTCTGAGAGCTGCGGGAGCCTTTTTAGACTATCGTGTCCGACTGTTTCAGTCCCAAAACTGGGAGTCGAACGAAGCTAATCGTAGTGACTCAAAAAATAGAGCAACTGACGAGGCATCTAAGATGTCTCTGAAAGCGGAACGCTGTGCTAGGGTTAAAAGTGAAAAAAGAGATTATGCTACTGCTAGTGTCACCGCTGCTGAAGAGCGCATGAAATTCGTATAAACCAGTGGTGGCTAAGCTACGCCTCGCCACTCTCTGGTATGTCTACCCCTCCCTCCCTCCCTCCCGCCCTCCCTCCCTCCCTCCCTGCCACATTTATCAAAAGCATGCAACCGAGTTACTGGAGCGAAACAACAAGGTGCTTTGTTTATTATTGGATTACCAGAGCACAATTTACGGGCGCAGTGACACAATTGCTGCTTTACTGGCATTCACTGTGATGGCCAGTTTTCATGAACAACAGAAACAAAAATTTGCGACGTCCATGTTTGTACTGCGGCTCTCAATTAAAGAGTTCATTGCTTTTCACGACTCTTTTTGCATATGCCTCGCCACTGTGATGCGCGGCACGCCACTGCTGGAAAAAGGCAAAGGCCTGAGTAAACAAGAAAATTGACACCGTGCTCTACGTCCAACGTAGGAAAAAGGATGTTTTCCTCAAGGTCGTTGCTATAGTACATGCGGAGGGTAGGTAGAGTAGATGGACGGGACATAAGCAATGATAAGAGCAAACGGCATGAGAGTGGGCAGCGTCAAAATAAGAAACACAATACTAGCAGAGAACTGGAAAGAGCGAGCACAAAAAAAAAGAAAAAAAAACAACGGACAAAAGACGGGTCAATCGGGAGAAGAGCGTCGTTTCGCCGCTTCTATTACGTAATGAGGCGGCGACCACCTTTCGGACCATCATTGCAGCTCTGCAGCAGCACAAACACAATGACAGCGCACAAAAGCAGCAGTACAATGCACCAATTCTGCCCCAACTGTTGTTGCGGCAGCACCGGCTCTTCTACCTAACACGCCCTCTGCATCGCTTTCATTGTTTTCCTTTCCCTCTTCATCCTGTCGTGACGCTGGGGCTAAGTTGACCCGGCCTTCACTTGGTAGCATGCAGAGACTCCGGGTTCATGAAGGATTGAATCTTCGAATTTGGTAAAATATATACATGCAGGTTTAATGGCACTTTGAGAAAACTTATTTACATAATTATTTACATGAAAAAGAAGGGTACATCAGTAAAATGGCAAGCGTTAAGAGTTCATAGCGAGAAGCGTCTGGATGAGCCGTTTACCCAGGGCTCAGAGCGCCTTTTCGTGCTC
The DNA here is from genome assembly GCF_055883805.1 of Amblyomma maculatum. NCBI lineage: Eukaryota > Metazoa > Arthropoda > Arachnida > Ixodida > Ixodidae > Amblyomma > Amblyomma maculatum. The sequence continues at coordinate 69,088,014 of NC_139354.1, forward strand.
TGCAATGTCCTTAAAACCCCCTATGTCTAGCCCCTCTCTGAAGATGCTGACCAACCAGTTCCAGGGCACGCCCCTCAGATATCGGCATCCAATCGAACGCATCACTGCACTGATGGTCTGATGCACTGACTGGTCCGGCATTGTTTCGTTCGGCTTGGTCTCTTGTTGGCGGGAAGAGCTTGGGAACGGCGAGGAGGTACATTTCTATTCTTCAGCAAAGATTCGATATGCTGGTTCCGGTAAGTGGATTTCTTTCTCAGAAACCCAAGTGCACGTGCGCGCCGCATACTGCTTCCAGCATTGTCCCTTTCCAGCAATTGCAAATCTTTCCTGCATTCCCGGGAAATCCTCTAATGGCCGTAATCACCTTGCTCCTTTCTTGTCCTGTACGTCAGCGGACGTGTCACTCTGTCGTCTCCTTTGGACAGTAGGCATTCCTCACTGGACAATAGCGCTTCTCGACGGGAAGGGTGAACAATTGAACGAAAGCACTTCCGGCTATTGCCCGCAGGGGGACATTTCTTTGTATTTTTCTAGACGTTCCCTTGACAGGGCCAGTTTGGCATTTGCAGGGTCTCCACAAAGCAAAACAGGCTTACACAAAAGGATTCATGGAAACAGGCTCACTTAGCGCTCTTGCACCAGCAGCACATATCCATGCCCACAGGCGAACAATAGAGCGCGCCAGTGCGAACGATGCAAGGTCATAACAGCCTCCTCCCCCGCCAGAAGAGTCACGGAGGGCAGCAGTCGCAGCTGCTGCATGAAGAGACGACTTAATGGCCTGCACATGAATGCTTGAAGCTCGATGTTGCTTGTCGCGTTGTCTTGATTGTCGTAGGCCAAATTGCTTGAGCTGTCTCTGAAACTCAACCACATGTCTAAGCAAGCACTCGGCTCCCGTCTGAAGATACCAGGTGAAAAGAAAACTGCCATCGTTGTCCGAGAAAAGCCCACACTCAAGACGTTCAGGACCTACGTATGCCTAGAAAACCAAACGTGCTGCTTTACATAGTCACACAGGTACAAGCGCACAAAAGAAAGAACCTGAGTATCAATTTGGATACATGGTGAGGAACACCTCGGACCGCTTAGAAACAGCGGCTAAGCGCGTCCGCATTCCCATTTAGCTTCCCCTTTTTGTATCTTATTTCAAAATTGTACTGCTGTTAAAATCAAGCTCCACCTCAGAAGGTGACTGTTCTTCGATGTCGCAGTTTGCAGCCAAGCCAGGGGACAATGGTCCGTCTCTAAGGTGAATTTGGCCCCTCCAAGATAGCACCGCAATTTTTGAATGGCCCATACAATGCAAGCGCACTCTTTCTCTGACGCGCAATAAGCCCTCTCTCTAGAACTTAGTTTTCTGCTCAGGTAGAGCACGGGGTGCTCATTACCGTCGTTATCTCTCTGGCAGAGAACAGCACCTAGCCCTCGATCACTGGCATCACACTGGACCGTGAAGTCTCGGTCATAGTCTGGAGCTCGCAATACCGGACGGCTAATCAGCACAGCCTTCAGGTTTACGAAGGAGGCTTCCTTTTGTTCGTCCCAGACTACATTTGTCGGTTCTGTCTTGCGGAGAGCGTCGGTCAGAGGGCTGGCCAAAGCTGAATAGTTAGGGATGTAGTGATTGTAGTATCCAGTCAGACCCAGGAATGCTCGAATTTCTGTCTTCGTGCTCGGCCGCGGGTAGCCTGCTACCGCAGAAATCTTAATCTCGCTGGGTTTCCTGAATCCTTGACCTACATTGTGACCCAAGTAGTCCACGGTCGCCCTTGGCAGGCAACATTTCTCGGCCTTTACGGTTAGTCCAGCTTGACGCAAAAGGCTCAGTACAGCTCTTAGATGTACCATATGGTCCGCCCATGAGTCGGAAAAAACCGCAATGTCATCTAAATAAGGCACCGCGAATGTTTCACACCCCTTTAAAACCCTATCCATGAGTCGGGAAAAACAAAATGGAGCATTTTTGAGCCCGAAACGCATCATTGTTGGCTGGTAGCTGCCCGTCGGAGTGACGAAAGCCGCGTATCTGCTGTCGCGTTCAGTGAACGGTACTTGCCAGTATCCTCGAGTAAGGTCCAGCGTAGTCACATATGCCGCTCTACTGACCTGTTCTACTCTCTCCTCAATATTCGGAATAGGATACACTTGATCCCTGGTGAGTGAATTTAGCTTTCGGTAGTCTACCACAGGCCTAGGGTCTTTACCTGGAGCTTCTACTAAGATCATAGGCAAAGCATAATCGTTTTCCGAGGGTTTTATTACTCCCAATTCCAGCATGCGAGTTACTTCCCTATCCAGAATTTCTCTTTGCCTTGGAGAGAATCGGTAGCACCTTGATCGCACTGGCACGTCTGAAGTCAGCTCAATATCGTGCTCAGTCAAATCAGTCCTGCCTGGCCTGTCCACGAAGCAGGCCTCAAACTTTGTTATTATCTCGCCAGATCGGACAGCTGGGATTTCTTTAGTTCTCCTCTCTGCTCCGTCTTTTTGAGAAGCTCCTGAGCGTTGCTTCCTTTTCCGCTGAGGCAAATCAAGTTGTCCCCCATCTCCTCGGGAAGGTTTAACGTTAGATTTACCACGGCTTCCTTCTGCACATAAGGCTTCATAAGATTGCAATGATAAATGCGCTCTTCTTTACGCCTACCGGGGATTTTCACTGCGTAGTTAGTGTTAGAAAGCTTTGCAACGACTTCAGCAGGTCCTTCCCACTGCACTTCGAGCTTATTCTGCCTTGAACCTCTCAGCAACATCACCTTGTCCCCGATACGAAACGTCCTTTGACGGGCTGACTTATCATAGTACACTTTGGAACGAGCCTGGGCTGACTGCATGCTGGCCTCAACGAGTTCCTTAGTGTTATGTAAGCGATTCAAGAGGTTCAGAATGAATTCTACTACTGTTGGGTCTTCTCCGCGCCCCTCCCAGGCTTCGCGTACCATTCTCAAAGGTGAGCGCAGTGACCTTCCGTAAACCAACTAGGCCTGGCTAAATCCAGTGGATTCGTGCGGCACTGACCGCAAAGCGAAAAGTGCTGCAGGCAGGCAGGTATCCCATTCGCGCTTGTTTTCATAGCACAGTCCCCTCAGGACTCGTTTGAGAATAGAATGCCATCTTTCTACACTGTTGCTCTGCGGATGGTGGATCGAGCTATGCACTACCTTAATGTCGCATCGCTCGAGAAATGAGGTGGTGAGGACACTTGCGTAAACGCTACCCTGATCACTTTGGACCTCGGAAGGGAATCCAACTCGTGCAAACACTGACAGCAGCGAATCCACTACACTCTCGGACGTCACCTCGCGCAGCGGAACAGCTTCTGGAAACTTTGTGGCTGGGCATAACATAGTGAGGATATAACGGTACCCTGGCTCTGTCACACGAAGTGGCCCAACTACATCTATTACTAACCGGTGAAACGGCTCGGTAATGATTGGTACTAACACCATCGGAGCTTTCCACTTATCTTGCGCCTTTCCAACCCGCTTGCACGGGTCGCATGACCGTACAAAATTTTCCGTGTGCTTAAAACATCCAGGCCAATACAGTCTCTGGTTTGTTTTCCTTATTCCAAGGTGACATGACCACGAGCTGCCATGGGAAAGTCGCAGTAAGTCTTCGCGGTACTTTTGGGGAACGACTAATTGGTCCCGCTCTACTACGCGCTTATCCTTGAGTAAGCGATACAGCACTCCCTTTCTCATCTCGAAAGAAATATTCTTTGCTGTCTTAGTGGCGCGGTGGCGCTCCCTTATCTCCTGTATCTTGGGATCATTGGCTCGCTCCATAGCTAAGTCCTTTCGGGTTCCACTTAAAAGTCTCGTGAGATTACTAGACACTGGCGGCAAGAGGTTACTCTCAAGAACGTCCTCATTCCGCGTCTCATCAAGCTCACTTTCAAGTTGACTTATCTGAGATGCCTCGCTCTCAAAGTTTTCTGACCCGCTATCTTCCGCATCGACCACTGTTTTAACTGCCGTTTCCTCCGCTGTGGATTTTTCTGGAATGAGCAGTGTAGCTAGTTCTCGCACCTTTGAACGTGTTAAGGCTTGCACAACTCTGTCTCCGAAAAGGATGCCCCTCTCTCGCAGTAGCATGTCCGAGTTGTTGGAAAACAAATACGGATAGCACTTAGGAAGCTTTCCTGAAACGGCAGCCTCGGTTTTTTACTCGCCGAAAGGGCCCTCGATGACCACGTTTGCGATTGGCAAGCACACACTCTGTTCCTCCACTACCTGGCGGATCCATGCACACTGTCCTGTATAGTAGGAAGGCGACACATACGCCGGGTGGACAACATCCATCGTTGCGGCCGAATCGCGCAGTACCTCGCAAGGCTTCCCGTTGACTACTAGGTCATGCAGGTAGGGTTCCAAAAGCTGCATATTTTCATCGCAGGCACTGACATACGAGAAAGCAATGTTTTCTTTCCGGCAGTTGACGGCAATGTGACCCTGCTCATTACACCTAAAGCATGTGAGCGGCTTCCTAGCCCCAAGCTTGTTCTTTGTGCTCTGCGCGTTGGTCACTTCCCCGTTTTTCTCACTGCCGTCCTTTCTAGGGCGTTTGCCTGAAGAATCCTTCCTTTCCTCGTTTGCAAATCTAGCAAAGTGCCTTTTCTGACGGTTATTCACACTCAACTTGGGATTGCGGGGCCTATTCACTGCTGGGTTGCTGAATTGTCGGCGCGAAGCATACTCCTCTACGAGTTCGGCAGCTTCAGTTGCCAACTTAATTTCGCCTCGGTCCTGTAACCAATTTCTTTCTTTTTCTGGGAGGCAGTTATAAAACTGCTCCAAAAGAATTCGCTCGACTACAGCGTCCCTATCACTGTAGGAATCTGTGCTCTTTAGCCACTCGCCCAAATTGACTCTTAAATTGTACAGGAATTCAGGGTAACTCTCGTCCCTGGACTTAGTAGCGCTCCGAAAACGTTGTCTGAACGCCTCGGCGCTAAGCCTATACTTTCTCAGAAGGCAAGCTTCGGCCTTCTCGTAGTTGTCCGCGTCCTCCTTGCTTAGCCGCGCGACAGCCTCCGCTGCCTCGCAGGGCAGAACCGTCAACAATCTCTGAGACCAAGTGTCTCGCTGGAAGGACAGTTTTTCGCAGGTTCGCTCAAAGTTAGCCAGATACAAACCGATATCCCCTGATATCACATAAGGCTGCATGTACTTTGACATCTTGAAATCTGCCTCCTTGTTGAGAAGAGGTACCGCTAGCTGGGGACAATTGCCCGACCTCTTGCTGAACTCTAGTTCTAATTTCCGGAGCTCAATTTTTAGCTCCAGCCTTTTGCTTCTCTTTCAATTACACGCTTCTTTTCCTCTTTTTCCCTCTCAAGTTCACGCTCCTTTTCCTCTTTTTCCCTCTCAAGTTCACGCTCACGCCTCTTTCCCTCTTTTTCCCGCTCCTTCTGCTGTCTGAGCTGCTCCCCCTTTTTTTGTCCGATGAGGTTCCATGCTTCACTGAGCTCCTCATCATCGGTTCCCAAATCAGTGATTGCCTTTAGAATCAAGGGTTTTCGTGCCAAACCACTTGTATCAATTCCCAATTTCTCACACAATTGCAACAGTTCCGGTTTCTGCAGCTTTTGTAGGTCCATGATCGCTCCGAGTGTCGGCTACTTCCAAAACAACTGTGCAAACTACCAAACCTAAAGGCGTTTCCACACTCTTTTTACCAGTTCTAAAATCTAACCCTGTTCTAGAACCTGGTCCACATGAGAAGAAAAGCCAAGCACTCACCCACATATGCGATGGATGTTCCGAGCTGCTCTCTTGTTGGCCGATTGTTGCTCCTGCTTGTTGCTTGAGATGCCACCTCCGATCACCAGATGTTGTGGCTTGTAGATTCAGATGCCACCTCCAGTCACCAGATGTTGTGGCTTGTAGATTCAGATCCCAACGCTGGTCACCAGTTGTCGTGACGCTGGGGCTAAGTCGACTCGGCCTTCACTTGGTAGCGTGCAGAGACTCCGGGATCATGAAGGATTGAATCTTCGAAGTTGGTAAAATATATACAAGCAGGTTTAATGGCACTTTGAGAAAACTTATTTACATGATTATTTACATGAAAAAGAAGGGTATATCAGCAAAATGGCAAGCGTTAAGAGTTCATAGCGAGAAGCGTCTGGATGAGCCGTTTACCCAGGGCTGAGAGCGTCTTTTCGTGCTCTGCAATGTCCTTAAAACCCCCTATGTCCAGCCCCTCTCTGAAGATGCTGACCAACCAGTTCCAGAGCACGCCCCTCAGATATCGGCATTCAATCGAACGCGTCACTGCACTGATGGTCTGATGCACTGACTGGTCCGGCATTGTTTCGTTCGGCGTGGTCTCTTGTTGGCGAGAAGAGCTTGGGAAAGGCGAGGAGGTACATTTCTATTCTTCAGCAAAGATTCGATATGCTGGTTCCGGTAAGTGGATTTCCTTCTCAGAAACCCAAGTGCATGTGCGCGCCGCATACTGCTCGCAGCATTGTCCCTTTCCAGCAATTGCAAATATTTCCTGCATTCCCGGGAAATCCTGTAATGGCCGTAATCACCTTGCTCCTTTCTTGTCCTGTAGGTCAGCGGACGTGTCACTCTGTTGTCTCTTTTGGACAGTAGGCATTCCTCACTGGACGATAGCGCTTCTCGACGGGAAGGGTGAACAATCGAACGAAAGCACTTCCGGCTACTTCCCACAGGGGGACATTTGTTTGTATTTTTCTAGATGTTCCCTTGACAGGGCCAATTTGGCATTTGCAGGGTCTCCACCAAGCAAAACAGGCTTACACAAAAGGATTCATGGAAACAGGCTTACTTAGCGCCCTTGCACCAGCAGCACATATCCATGCCCACAGGCGAACAATAGAGTGCGCCAGTGCGAATGATGCAAGGTCATAACAATCCCCACTCCATGCGCCAGTACGAGGTGACTGCTGCAAACATACGCCATGGGCGAAGAAAAAAAGGACTATGCGCAACACGGATTAAGGAGACGAAAAAAGAAGGTTGATATCTTAGGTTGGTGGCTATATTGCATGGCCAGCCAAGATTACAGCCAGAGATAGGGACTGGAAGAAAACCTGCAAAATAGATCAAAACCTTGGGATGAGGAATGCAGTGGAGCAGATCACGCGTGGCCGGTCCGTACGGTTCACTGTGTCGTGAGAGGGCGTGAGTAACGCAGCGAAGTTTGTGCCAGCTGCAGAAAAGGAGGCCCGCATTCCAAATGCATTTGCACGACACTCTAGACTAACGGTTGCTTCAGGCAGGGAAACGTAATGCAGATGGCAGATGTCACAGCAAACCAGTTAATTACCTAAGCACCAAAGACTCCTACACTGCTACCAGTTAACCAAATAACACCCCTTTGATCTATGCACCTCCTTCCCCTCTCTCCTTTTTAGAAAGATGATAGTTTCGGCGTGGCATTTATCTTCAGCAATCCGAATCACGTATCCAGAGCTTCGCTCTTCGGATGGCTGGCGTGTGTGTGGGGGGGGGGGGGAGGGGGGGGCTCGGAGGACCGAGCAAGGTCATGTAGTTTATCGATAGAGGGTAGCAAGCACAAAAAAGACGAGGTCTTATGAAGCGCACAGATGAGCGCTGATTTAAAAGTGGAGAAATAAAACATGGGCGGATGTAAGAAGCCTTTACAGGAAGAAATTACTTTACTACCAGAAGACACGGTATACTAGGGGAAGGCTGCATTTGGAAACTCGAAGCATAATTAAAGAGGGGATCCAATTTAGAAACGGAGACCAGGCTGGTTAACAGGAGAAATTGGTCCGAATATAGGGCTTAGTGCATCATATCGACTGGTAGGTTGTGAAGAAAGCCGTCATGGAGGATTCAGTAAGTTTCAACAAAATGAGGTTTTTTAACGTGAACTGACATTGTACGGGGCACAGGCTCCTTGCTATCGGTCTCGCCTTATTTGTGGCCGCCGAAGCAGGGATTCGATATTGGGCCCTATATGTGCTCTACGATCCATTGCCTCCACTATTAACCATACACTACTCATTTGAGCAGCAATTCTTTAAGATAACAGCCACCCCATACTTTGAGGCATATTTTCGCGTGGTATCGACAATGTCGTAGAGTCCAAACGAAGAGACCAGAGTCCCAACTAAAGACACTCTTTCTTAGGTTGGCTTTCGCCCACAAAAAAAAAAAAAAAGCAACACGGTGGAATTAAAAGCAGGAGTCTTGCTGGTCAACGATCGAACTGAGAATGCCGGTTGCAGTCGGCGCTGCTTGTGTCGGCTCAGAACCATCCAGGTAAACCAGCCGAGGGATGCGGGAAATGTCAGGAATAGTACGGAACCAGTTGTGCTTGCCTGGAAACTGTCTACATTAATCTTTGTGCATATCACGCCACAAAGAAAGCGATAAAGGTGTGCTTCCCGACGCCCAGCATGAAAACAAACAAAGCGCACAGTATACGGCATTCGTCCGTGCACCACAACAACAGCGACAAAGCCGCACGCTGGCGACTGTTCAAAAACAACAAACAAAATTTGAATGGTTCACGGCACTATATCGCTATACACCCACTCTCCTTAGTTCTTGATAACAGCAAAAAATACGCAATCCTAAAGTGCAACATGGGAGGAATTTTCTGCATTGGTGCACAACTGCTGCCAAACTTTTACTTTTGTTGTTCTTTTTTTCATAGTCCTCTTTCTTTCCTTATCGACGATGCTGGATCAGCGCTACGAATGAAAGCAAGCAGTAGGGAAGCGATAACGCAGACCGGACAGCACAGGCCGATCACGCACATCCGCTTCGGCATGGGCATGCGCCACTTCGTCCGCACACGAAGATAATGAAAAAAAAAAGGACGATAACCCCAACCGTATATCGCACCGCATCATAAGCACACAGAATACACATATCCCACGGTCCACTCATCTGCGTCGCCTGCTTCATTAGGCCTTTTCCCTCGTGCTCACCGGAGCAGACGACGAGCTGCCAGCGTTGATCCAATAAAAAGAAACCAAGATAAACTGTCAAAAGCATAAACGATAAGAAAAAAAAGATTCGATCAAAATACCGAGGGAGATAACAAAGTCACAGAAGATGCTCGCGCGAGAACACATCACCCCAGCAATCACAAGCTCTTCGGTTGTCGCTCAGATTGCGTACCGAGATGGTGTGCCACCGTTGACGCTCAAGCCAACGAAGCGAAATGCACCAATGCAAACGATACGAGGAAAGATAAAAGCAATATGGCGAACGTGTGCCCGGTTTGTCATACGACGCCGATCCACAGCGGCTGCGACATCTTCGGATGAGGCCAGATTGCGGCAGAGGCGACGGAATAATAAGTTGCTCCCAACATTGGCAGCATTTGACCAGTACGTCGGAACATTCTGTGCAGCACTAGCAGAAGCTTAGACAGACTAGCGGTGGCATTCGCTCGTGACCGCAACTCGACAGTCCCGCGAAACCTTTCACTGGAACACTCAGCGGCTGTAAATTATGCTCCAAGTTATTCATTTGTATTTAATATAGCAGGACCGACTCCATGGCTTCAAACTGTGCGCCAGCAAGAAGTTCACTGACAGCAATATTTAAGCTGAAGCAAATGATGACCGTTTAGACGCTACCCAGAATATAAAGTACATGTGCAAGCGGAACTTAGTGCGAAATTTGCAGTGTATCATTTCATTACGCTTTCAGCAATGCACCGCTAGGTGGTAACGCGAAGAAAGGGGGCGATTTGTATGACTGTTGCATATTAAATGAAAAGCTTACGCACATTCGATTCCACTTATGTGGCAATGAGGCGCGCATTACAGAGCTTTATTCTATCGGTGTATTTCGTGATGTCTGAATTATTTGTCGTCCCCGAATCTTTCGTTATACTAGAACCTAGCTTTCCATACATATGTACGCTACAACAAAAAAGGCAGATTTCTCTGTTTCCACTTTTCCCGTATCAGTTACACAATATGGCTCTTCCGTATCCCAGCGGTGGCAGGTGGCAGGCATTTTGTGCCACCTGCAAGGCGGAATATGTCAGAGCGTTCTCATACTGCAGCTAGCAGATTTGATCGGTTATTGGGAAGGGAGCTCTTTAGAGGACTCGCGTTGCGTGATGCTCAGCTCGTAAGCGTTGGTAGGGGCGTTTTTGTGCTCTGGTTGGTTGGTTTGTAGGGTTTAACGTCCCAAAGCGACTCAAGCTCTCGAAACGGGACTGGGACCAGAAATGCAACGATCTACAGGGGACTCTAGACTTGGCCAAGGCTTGGGCATTGCTAAGGGCTCTCATAGACCCAACTAAGACCAAATGTGAAAACCATAAGACAATCCAAAGGATCGCGCACCAATTCCAAGGTACAGACCGGGAACTGCTAGAGATAATCAAGCAGCGATACATCGGTGACGAAACGGGCGCCGACTACAGCTCGCCATACACGGGAGAAGCAAATCCCACTCTTGACGAACCCATTACTATAGAAGTCAGACACGCTGTTATGTCTGCCACAAAAAACACCACCCCAGGCAAGGATGGCATTACCAACGCCATGATTAGGAACTTGGACGAGAATTCAATCCACAGATTTACTGAATTCATCAACACACACTGGGAGCAGGGGACCATCCCGAAAGACTGGTCTCATGCGGAAATAGTAATGATTCTTAAATCCGGAAAAACTCCCAGCCTGGAAAATCTACGACTTATTTCATTGACGTCATGTTTGGGAAAGGTATACGAAATAATTGTGCTTCAGAGGTTGCAGACCCACCTGGAGGACAATGACCTCATGCCCCACACTATGTTCGGATTTTGAAAACATCTATCAACACAGGACATCCTCCTGCAGATCAAGGAGGAGGTGCTTAACACGGTCCCGAAATACGGAGAAAACATCTTGCTCGCGCTCGACCTCAAAGCGGCATTCGACAATGTCAGTCACAGGGCAGTGCTAGACGGGCTGTACAACTTAGATTGCGGGCAGAGAATACACAGCTACGTGAAAGCCTTCTTGAGTAACAGAACCGCCACCATTGGAATAGGCGGCATCAGGACAGACACCTTCCGACCCCCAAAAAGGGAACACCGCAAGGCTCAGTGATATCCCCTATGCTCTTTAACATTGTTATGATCGGCTTAGCAAAAAAACTCGAGGAAATTGAAAGAGCCAGACATGCTATCTATGCTGATGACATCACGATCTGGGTGACCAGGGGATCCTTAGGAGAAAAGCAAGACTGTCTGCAGAGAGCAGCAGACACTGTCAACGCATACGCTCGACATTGCGGCCTTGAATGTTCTCCGGAGAAATCTGAGGTGCTCAGAGTTCACAGAAGAGGGTACGATCTGCACAACTCTATAGACATCTACATAGGGGAAAAGAAGATCCCGGAAGTATCGCAAATAAAAATCCTAGGCATGCGGATACAAAGCAATTGCCGTTTAGATCAAACAATCAGGCAGCTAGCAAGTACCACCGCACAGATCACGCGAATGATAGCAAGAATCTCACAACAGAAGACGAGGCATGTCCGAGGAGGACACATGTAGGCTAGTACAGGCCCTCGTTGTAAGCCGAATTATATATGGCGTCCCCTACCAAATTCCGCTCGAAGAGGAAAAAGAACAACTGGAGGCAATCCTGAGGAAAGCCTACAAATGCGCTCTTGGACTACCGGTCAACACCTCGACCGAAAAATTCAATAAACTGGGCATAAACAACACAGTGCAAGAGCACATCGAGGCCCACCTTCTCGCGCAGAAAATAAGACTCATGCAGACGCAAACCGGAAGGAACACGCTAAATATACTGTGCATGAGAGATGCTTGCAGAGAAATAAACAGCACAGGGAGCATACCGAAAGAAATAAGAGAGATCAATAAAACATGCATCCGAAAATACACAAGGCCAGAAGAGAGGCAAGATCCGAGGCACACGAAAGAAGCCTCGCAGGAAAAAAAAAACATATTGTACGTCGACGCGACCACATACAAAGAACAACGCGGAGCGGTAGCCAGTGTGGTTGATCACCAGCTTAAAGAAGTCAACTGCGCCTCGATCAAGAGCAACAACATTCTCGAGGCTGAGGAAGCGGCAATCGCTCTCGCTATCACCCACCAGGGTGAGGAGGCTACCACAAAAATAATTACGGACTCGCATGAAGCATGCAGAAGGTATAGCAGCGGACGCATATCCACTGTGGCCATCCGCATACTCAAGGCAAGAAAAATCACCTTTTCGAGATGCTTCATAACGTGGACACCAGGCCATGAGACTGTCAAAGGTAACCAACGTGCCGACGCCAATGCCCGAGCATACGCCAACCGGGGGGCGCACAACGTCGGGGAACCGGACGCAGTCACTAGACGCTATGGAGCCATCCTTGAACATCAAAGAGCCTTAAGGAGGATCTATCCACCTCCCCACGAAGACCTCAATAGAGAGCAGTCGGTTGCCTGGAGACAGCTACAGACTAACACATACCCCAATCTGAGTCTACTCAGTAAAATCCACCCCACTACTTATGAAAATAAATGCCCACTATGTGGAAAACCCCCTACACTCTACCATGTTACATGGGCCTGTCAAAAAACACAGGTAGCACCAATGGCCACCTATGGCCAGTCACAATACCATTATCAATATGGCGCCGGAAAATGAGCCCCCCAGGTTGGAAGGCGTCCCACATGTTACTGGGGATGAACAAAGGGCGATTCCTAGGAGCTCCAGGACGAATGAAGCGGCTGGGCTAAAGCCAAAAGGACGCTCAGTTGTGGATGTGTCGGGAAGCGACCGGAAAGTCCGATGTTGCAAGGAGATATATCACATAGCAACATGGAATGTAAGATCTATGACGCAAGGTAAACTGGATATCGTCAGGCGAGAAATGGACAGATTGAACATTGATATCTTGGGTATCAGCGAGCTCAAGTGGACCGGAATGGGAGAATTTAACTCCGGCGACCATTATGTCTTTTATAGTGGGCACGAATCCAAGAGAAGGAATGGGGTCGCTCTCATAGTAAACAGAAGAATGGGCAAAGCAGTGCTAGGGTACAACCCCAAAAACGACCGAATGATTTCACTTCGGATCCAAGGTCACCCTTTCAACATAACAGTTATCCAAGTCTATGCACCGACCACTGCTGCTGAAGAAGCTGACGTTGAGAGATTTTATGCGGACCTACAATGCCTTTTAGACCGCACCCCATCATCAGACGTCGTTTTTCTCATAGGAGACTGGAATGCTAAGGTCGGGAGTGAAGAAATATCCGGAATTACAGGCAAGTTCGGTCTTGGTGAGCCAAATGAAGCTGGGCAGAGGCTAGTAGAGTTCTGTCAAGAAAACAACCTGACCATAGCGAATACTCATTTTCAACAGCACAAGAGGCGCCTGTACACATGGATTTCACCGGACGGTCTGTACAGGAATCAGATCGATTATATTATTTGCCGGCAGAGATGGAGAAGCGCTATACAAGCAGTAAAAACAAGGCCTGGGGCCGATTGTGGCACCGATCATCAGCTTCTTGTTGCCAAAATTAAGCTTCGATTGAGGAAAACGCAGAAAACTAGAAGGCCTTTCAGGTATGATCTGGATCAGATTCCATTAGAATATGCTGTGGAAGTGAGCAATCGATTTCAAGAATTAGATCTAGAAGACAAAGAGCCCGAAGAGATGTGGACTGATGTTCGTGATATAATACAAGAAGTTGCTACTAAGGTAGTTCCAAAGCAAAAGAAATGCAAAAAAGCAAACTGGTTATCTGAAGAGGCTTTGCAAATAGCTGAGGAAAGGAGGATGGCAAAAGGTATGGGGGAAAGAGAAAGATACAAGGTTCTCAATGCGGATTTTCAGAAAATAGCAAGGAGAGATAAGAATGCCTTCTTGAACATACAGTGTCAAGCAGTTGAGGACAACAGCCAATTAAGGAACACAAGAGCTCTGTATAAGACAATCAAAGATATCAAAGGAAGCTTCTGTGCTAAGCTGGGCGTGATAAAGGACAAACGAGGCAAGGACCTCACTGAAGCCTCAGAGATAAAGAAGAGGTGGCAGGAATACACAGAAGAACTGTACAAGAAGGATCCGGATGTGCAAACCCAACATAGGACGGTTGTGATTACTGATCTCGAGCCGGGCATCCTGAAGAGTGAAGTTGAATGGGCCTTAGCCGGCCTTGCTAAGAACAAAGCCAGCGGAATTGATGGTATTCCAGCTGAGTTGCTTCAAAACCTCAACCACGACGCTGTTAACACACTGCATACATTATGTCAAAAGATTTGGACAACCCTGCAGTGGCCACAGGATTGGAGGAGGTCAGTTTACATCCCCATTCCAAAGAAAGGCAGTGCCAAAGATTGTACCAACTACCGCACGATCGCGCTTATTTCGCATGCTAGCAAGGTGATGTTAAAAATCCTGCAAGGTAGGCTGCAGCAGTATGTGGATCGGGAGCTTCCGGACGTGCAAGCTGGGTTTCGCAAGGGCAGAGGAACTAGAGACCAAATTGCCAACCTTCGCTGGATCATGGAAAAAGCAAGAGAGTTCCAGAAACCCATTTACTTCTGCTTTATTGATTATGCGAAAGCGTTTGACTGCGTAGATCACAGCAGATTGTGGCAAGCTCTCCAAGAGATGGGAGTTCCAATTCACCTCATCTGTCTCCTCAGGAACCTTTATGAAGGGCAAGAGGCCACAGTCAGAACTGGGCATGGTCTTACTGATTGGTTTCCGATTGAGAAAGGGGTGAAGCAAGGCTGCATACTGTCGCCCTGCCTATTTAACCTATATGCAGAGTGCATCATGAGGAAGGCCTGTCTGGACGAGTCTTCAGCTGGAGTGAAGATGGCTGGAAAACGCATCAACAACCTTAGATATGCGGATGATACCACTTTAATGGCAGAAAGTGAATTGGATCTCAAGAGACTTCTGATGCGCGTACAAGAAGAGAGTGAGAAGTTTGGGCTTAAACTGAACATTAAAAAGACGAAGATCATGGCGTCTTGCCCTATCAAGTCCTGGAGCATCAATGGACAAGAAGTGGAAGCTGTGACAGATTTTCTGTTCTTGGGCGCCAAGATTACCTCGGAAGGAGACTGCAGCCATGAAATTAGGAGACGCCTGCTTCTGGGAAAGAGAGCAATGGTTAGCCTTGACCGCCTAGTAAAGAGCAGATACATTTTCTGCCAACCAAAATCCGTATAACCCGTGCTATGGTCTTTCCAGTTGTGATGTATGGATGCGAGAGTTGGACTGTGAAAAGGCTGACCGCCGAAGAATTGACGCGTTTGAATTGTGGTGCTGGCGAAGACTCTTAAGAGTTCCTTGGACTGCCAGAAGATCAAATCAGTCGATATTGTCGACTATAAACCCTGACTGCTCATTGGAGGGTCAAATTCTAAAGTTAAAGCTCAGCTACTTTGGTCATCTGATGAGAAGAGAGGAGTCGCTGGAGAAAGATTTGATGTTGGGAAAGGTTGAGGGTCGCCGGAGAAGGGGTAGGCAGCGAACGCGATGGTTAGATGGCATTCTCGAGGCATTGCAGATGAAGCTATGTGATGTTAAGAAGATAGTGAGAGACCGGAAAGCGTGGCGTGACATGATCCATAGGGTCACGAAGAGTCGGACACGACTGAACGCCTGAACTGAGCACCAATAAACACCACACCAACACCGGAGCAGTGGGAGGCTGCGCTGTCCTGCTCGATGCCTGACGACCAGCTCAAGGTGATTGACAGAGCGCGCAAGACGGCAAAGGCCACTGGGGCCCTGGACTGAGGGCCCCACCAACGCCGGGAGAATTCCCTTTGTGTAAATAAAGTTTTTCATTCATTCATTCATTCATTCATTCATTCATTCATTCAAGCTATGCGAGATGCCGTAGTGGAGGGCTCCGGAAATTTTGATCACCTGGGGTTCTTTCACGTGCACTGACATCGCACAGCAAAACTGTGGGGTTCACTTTTACTTGCGTGCTATCTTAGAATGCCTTGCGGCGAAGTGGTGATGAGAATGGCATTGTTGAAATACAAAAAAATTGCCGACGTTGCAATCTGTTTCCACTGATTAAGAAATCGAGCGAAGCACTGTAGTTTGATTGGTTTCGCATGGATTTGCTTAGTGGTTTAAGATTGAGAATGTGGCACAGAGTTTGGAAAAGTGTTAAACGTCAGTGGTTGCTTTTGCTTTTTGGGAGAGACAGTATATCTGTGTCCCTTCTCGATGGACACCTACGCTTACAATTAACTGCATACACTCGGAAGTAGATATGTCGGCGTTTGGAATCCATTTCTCCCAGTGGCCTCCAAGTTAACTGGAAAATCGATGTTACATGGGAAGCGAAATGGTACGACATAACCTTGAATGCAGCACGAAGAACTGTTACGTCCGGATTGTCATACGAGAAAACGTGGGATTTTTGATATCGCTTCCTGTGGACGCCACGCATGAGGGAAGTAAGGCTTTCGCTTTAAATATTCATGCCCTGCCACCTGCAAACTGCCCCCTACAAGATGCATGCCTGTGATTTCAAAAATGCGTGTACTCCTCCATTCTCTGCCTGCATGCAGTACAGTAACGGTTAGTCGCTAAGGTAGGGTAGCAGTGCAATGGCTTCAACACGCATGCATTAATTACACTACTTCCTCCGCGGCATGTCGTTTCTTTTACGGACGTATTAAATCTAATATTCATAATAATGTTTTCTTGATGCCTCTCGGCGAGTACGGAGGCTAACGATAATAGCTGGAAAGCGAAGCACTGAGAATGAGTTCACATGCTTTGTCTTTATTCTCAAGGACTGCATCACCACTGACATGTCGTGCTTAAGAAATCAATCTTTTAACTAGAAAACAGTAACAAATTTTCTTGGTGAAACCCTCTGCTCATCTTTGGAGAAATCAAACAAGAGAAGCAGCAAAATTCTACGACTCCTTCCACATGACGAAGCGAAGCGACCAATTGAACATAAAGCAGACAAATGATATAGAACGCGTTTGGCTTCAGCGTCAAGGTATACCATATACTCAGATGGTAAAAACAACCCGTCATTCGTCCCATTGAAGCAGTAGCGCGAGCATTCTGGTGAACCATTGCTCTCGTTGTAAAACGGAAGACTATCAGCAGGACTTCAGGGGTACCTATTGTGTACCAAGGTTCACCGAAACCAGGTGCAAAAGACAGTTTTAAAAGACAGATCATCGAAGCATTCAAGATGATTTTGGGGGAAGAAGGCGAATACGTGAGTGCTCCGTCGGTGACGCTCAACAGGAAGGAAGTGATACTGCTTCGTTCGGACAATGTGACAAGAAGTTAGAATTTATCATTATTTTCGTTTTATTTTCATTGAATTTTCTTCCTTCTGAATTTCTTCGCATTTTCTCTGAATCTTTTGTTTACTTCTTATTGCAACCCCACGTTGTTTGTGATGCATTCTTCTTCGTACCACAAATAACAGGCAGTTGGTAGTGAGCGCATCGTTGGTGTGAACCTCTTGGTTTAATTCTCTTGTGTATGTGTTGTGTTTGTGTATAACCATGCAGCGCCAGAGCTCGTCAGAGTCGTATAGCCAACTAGCCCGCCCGCAAGTACTACCGAGTTTTGTGAAGCCTCATTACTGTTGAAAACCTATGTAACTTGCATGCTTTGCATTGGATTTTTGTGAACATAATATTATTAATAATATTAATATTAATAATATTAATAAGAATTGGTTCGCAGCTAGTTCACAGAAAGGGAAATGGCGCAGTATCTGTAACGCTTTTTTCTGTGAACACCTGACCCGCGCCGTAAGGGAAGGGAGGAAGGTGGACGGGATAAAGAGAAAGAGGAGCCGTAGTGGAAAGCTACGGAGTAATTTAACGTGCGCTGACAATGCACAGCACACGGACGCCTCTTCTGTTTCGAAATAGTTAGACTTGCTATGGTTTCTCGCTGTATAATGTTAGTTTTGTTAACTTTCGCTGGTACTCAATCTGGCTTGAACCGGCGATAGTTGGGCACCAAACTTCGATCCCCTTCTGTCCCTACAGGTAGCTTACATCCAGCTGGGCTTGTCACACAAGTCGAGGGCATCTTCTTTGATACCGGGACAGCTTACCCCACACAGTCTAAGGTTGTCTGAGGGTGTGCACACCGAGTGGCTCATCGTTAATATAATTATTAGCGGGTGGCAGCCCCCTTTTTGAAGCGAAGGCCTCACTACGCCAGGTAAGACTACAGTGTTCTAGAATAAGTTCACCGTGTGCTTCTGATGATCTCCAAAGAACTTCAAGGTCTAACTGCAAAATAATTGGTTAAAAGGAAAGGGGCAGTATCTGTCACACTTGCTCTGTGGACACGTGCCCGCGCTATCAAAAAACTGATTATGTTATGGGAAGGGAAAGGCACGGTAACTGTCTCACTTGTTTTCTGTGGACACCTCAACCGTGCCGTAAGGGAAGGGAAGAAGGTGGGAGAGAAAGTAGAAAGAGAGAAAGAGGAGCAATAGTGGAAAGCTGCGGAGTAATTTCGACTACCTGGGAATCTTTAACGTACGCTGCCATCGCACAGCACACGGACGCCTCTTCGTTTCGCCTCCACCAAAAAACTCAGCCGCCGAGGTCGGGTTCGAACCCGGGTACTCCGGCACAGTAGTTGGGCATCTTACCAATGCACCACCCCGGCGGGGCGCGCCATAAGTGAAGGAAGGAAGTGGGAATGAAAGTATAAAAAGAAAGGGGTGGCGTAGTGGAAGACTGTGAAGTAATTTCGACCAGCTGGAATCTTTAACGCTCAGTGTTCTCGCACAGCACACAGACACATCTTCGTTTCGCCTTCATTGAAACGCAGCCGCTAGCGGTTGGAATCGAATCCGGGTACTTCGGCACAGTAGTCGGCCATCTTGCCCACTGCACCCCCACGGCAAGGCAAAGCAACAACCACTTTGGGTAGCTATGTTCCCACCAAAGGTTAAGCTCAAGGTATGAGGTCAACTGACATGGGAAGTAGCTTCACGCCTAAGCAGATGCGTGGCCAGACATATGATCGCTGATGTCAATCTCGAGTATATATGGAGGCACCCCCGCGCGCCTTGGCAGGAGCAACGCCATGGACTCGGACGAAGAGCAACATAAGCAGCCGTGCTCGTTACGATCGTCGGTTGGCTGCACCTGATGATGCGGAGAACGTTGCGAGCTGAAAGACTGCGGCGAACAGAATGAATGGCCTAAACCCATAAGAGCGGCGAAAACACCTGGAGAAAGTGAGAAGCGTCTTTCTAAACATCACCGCGGCGATGCTGCAAAGCGTGAGCGATCAGCAGTACTGATGGCCGCCGGCGTCGCTTCTGCGTTCTAATGCTGTTATCTCTTTGCAATAGCGTTAATCCAAGATGAATCACTGCAAATATTTTGATAAACATCTGTGTTATATTGAGCCATTAGTTGTCTACAGAAGAAACATAATGGCAACAGAGCAGCAACTTGTAACTACTTAATTTGTTACAAACGTACTGTACAGTCCTAGGCACGTTAAGCTGCATGAAATTTACGGACTAGTGAAGGCTGTAAAGGATCCCTTCGCGTTGTCTTCGATGTTGATTGTTTCTGGGAAAACATCTTCATTCCACGTAGGCATTCACCTCAGGATCATGAAACTGGCAGTCCGGTCGGTGACATTGGTCTGCACGGCCGGGTCCTCCGAACGCAGCAGGTACTCCTAAGACCCTCAATAAAAACTGGAGGGGCTTTAGGGGCTCCCAGTCCTCCCAGGTGCTCACATGCTCTAGGCCCCGCGGGGGAGGTTCCGCCGGGCAGAGGGAGAGGATGTGGAGGGAAGAGGCAAAGGGGACTGGGCAAAGGGTACAAGCAGGTGTGTGGAAGGAGGGATGGTAGTGGGAAAGGGTAAGGGGTGAAGGAAGACACAATGTGTGACATCAGGGGGCCTGGTCAGGGTGCCTCCAATTACCACGCGAATGAATTTGGAAAGCTAGTGCAATCATTACGCTTAGAGGACGCGTGGGTCACTCTTCACAATGACTAATTCGAGGAGTGCGCTTCCATCGAGCTGCCGTGTTACATCCCCTCTGTCATATGACACCTGACTTGCTACAGTGTGAGCTATTGCCTTTCCCTTCAGGCCTTAAGCTAAGTGATCACTTCCCGGTTATGGTTATTCTGCGGGCAGGCCCGGGCCGTGCAAACAGCCCCCTGATGTGGGACATGGATGTAGCGGTACTCCACAATGAACAGTGCATTGATGATATATGCTGAGAGATGTCCTTGTCTGTGGCCGTAGTTAGTAACGTAACTCCAGCTACTTGGGACGCGCTGAAAACACGCTGGCGCGATGTTCTTGTGTGTGCGGGGAAGGCGCGGCGTGTCCGCATTGCAACCATGCTGAAGGGATGTTCTGCGGCATATGTGCATCGTACGTGGCGGTGAAATGCTTACGTACCCGATGCGCGAATATCTCGAGGTGCTGCGCGAGCGTTATCAGCGCATCATCGAGGAGAGTTCACGCGCATCACTCTCCGCGGGTCCATCCAACGTGCTGCTTGAGGATGGCACAGACCTCGGAAAGCTCGAGCTGTTGGCCAGCGCACTAACAGGCTTACTCGCGTGGAGAGCGTCATGCTTGTGGACGGTACTACGTATTCTGAACCCGCAGACATCCACAACTTGTTTAGCGAGCATTTTGCGGCCTTCTTTTCGTCGCAAGGCCTCGACCAGGAGGAGTATTTTCAAGAAGCGGTCTCCTCCTTCTGTGGGCCTTTTCCTCAACTTCCAGAAGACGCATGTTCGGCACCTAATAAGCCGGCAAATTTGGAGGAGGTGCGTTTTACCTTAGGCGCCATGAACCAGTCCACCGCCCCCGGTTCTGACGGGCTAGTAGCCGGTTTTTATTCCACTTTCTTTGACATTCTCAGTCCTTCTTTACTTAGGCTCGTAAATTGTTTCCTCGAGAACGGAACCAAACCACCCTCGTTCAGTGTCGGCCGTATTGTTCTAATTTCAAAGGAGGACATGACACCGTCGACTCCCTCATCGTGGTGACCGATTACCTTCCTTAACACCGACTGTAAACTCGTAGCCACATTGCTCGTCCGTAGGGTGCGAATCTACCTGAAGGATTTGGTTAGCCCATACCAATCCTGTGCGGTACCTGGACGATCAGTGTTCGCTTCGCTGACACTGAAAAGAGACGTCTTCGAATACGCCTGTGCCAAACGGATCACTGGAGCTTTCGTTGCCTTCGACCAGGCAAACGCCTTCGACTGCGTAGAACATTGTTACTTGTTCGCCGTCTCCAATTATTTGGTTTTCCTGACGAATTCATTCAACCTTACGTGGCCTTTACACAGACCTTAGCAATGAACTAGTACTGAATGGCAAAATTCTGAAAGCTTTCCGATTACGCGGGAGTGCGTCAGGGGTGCCCGCTCTCGCCGGTACTCTTCATACTTTCGCTCGACCCGCTGCTGCGTAGGGTCGCCGCGGAGAGGCGTATTCCAGGTTTTCTATTCGTAGGACAGGAGACTGTCGTTATATCTGCAAACGCGGACGTCATTTCACTCTTCGTGCATGGCAATGACACTTTCATTGTTTTTTTTAACAGCTTTTCGGAATACGCAGCTTTATCTGGAGCACAGCTCAACACGAAGAAAAGTAACGCTCTCCGCTTCGGCTAGTTCAGGGGCCCTTTAGCCGCCTCCGTACCGTTTGTGCATGCGGTGCGTGTACTTGGCTTGCTGTTTGAGCCAAGCGGGGTTTTCCCCCGTACCTGTGACGTAGGTCTGTCGCGAGCAATGCACGCTCTTTCTGACGCAGCGCCTTTCAACCTCATGCTTAATCCTAAAGTCAGTGTCGTCAAGACACGAGCGTGCGCTTTCACCCTTTACGTGGCGCGTATCGCGATAATCCCGCGCCGTGTGACGAACAGACTCGCCCCCCTTATATGGACTTTTTTTGGGATGGTAGGACAGCGCTAGCCGCCCGTCACATCCTACACCTTCGAAGGAGCAGGGGAGGCCTGGGCATGCCGTGCATCCCGACAGTGGCTCGAGTACACGCGTTAAGGCTGGTGGAGAGGCTATTGGCTGACGAGTCTTAACCTGGTCGCTCGCTCATCCTGTACCGGATGAGCGAACTTATTAGGAGCCAAAATAGCACAATGACGCCGGGTTGCTGGGCTAAAGAAAAACCAGTGCAGTGATTTAGCAGCAGAGCGGGCTTTTCGGCTCCTAATAAGTTGAGTCGTTTGCGCACAAAAACATTTTCAGAACTCAATAAGGTGGTTGCTGGACAAGGAAGCTTGGGGAAAAATTTGTTTATTGCACTGGAAATGTTTCCTATCAAATTCCTCTCCCCTGTGGCAAACAATATGTAGGAGAAATGGGCAGATGCCTGAATGATAAGCTTCGGGACCATGGGCTGGACATTTAGAGCATGTGGGGAAAAGTTTGTCGACTCACTGCCATGTGCGTGAATGCATTCACCACCTCAGAAAGCGTGTCGTTTTAAAAGTGCGTAGAAAAAGGTTAACACGTAAAATAAATGAAGCGCAGTGGATTGTCTCTTTTAAAAAAAAATTATGCAAGCAACCCCTCAGTCGCACTTTATCAAGGAAACTTGTGTATCTGTCAGATATGCTTTGCTAGTGCATGCCTGATGGTCTACTTGGATATGAAGGTATAAAAACCCGTCCTTAATAAAATAAATATTTAATGAAGCTAGCACTGTGTGTCTCGACCCTGTGTCCATGTCGTTTTGTGCTATGCTTCTTTCCTTTTATACCATGAACCAACCAACCCAAGCATATACTCTTCAGTGAATGCATAGTGGCAGGTTCATTTTGAGTCTAAATTCATCTAAGCTCATGTTTGCCTTAGGAATGCAGAACCACTACAACCATTTGTTACTGCTTGTCGTCTATGTAAACAGTGTCATAAGACAGTCAAGCATCAGAACGGAACCAAAACTGCGAATCTCTTGCTTCACCATGGTGGCAATTGTAAGCTTATGTAAAGTCATGTTTTTCTACAATATTTGTTTTTGAACCTTCTTGAAGTCCTTGTGAATCTGAAAAGTTGGTTGTCGGTTTTCTGGCGGTTATAAATGTGCCTTGCGGGAGGAACAATTTATTTCTTGGAGCAGGCCAGTTGAGTGAGATGGTACTGATGCATTCAACTAAAACTGCCTAAATTACTGCATATGGAGTGCCCCAAAAGTGAAAGTTTTACCTTGAGGAATAATTATTAGAATATGAAGATGACTTCAGGCAGCTGTGTTTTTAACTGAAAGAATCAAATAAAAGAAGAAAACTGACCAATATAGTTGCCTTCACCTGGGGAACACAAAAATAACTGCATGAATATAATTTCAATGGTTTACAGGTGAAATGGTAATGAAGTGAGGAAATGAAACCATTCCTTCCGACAGTGTAAAGTTTTTACCTGAGCTGCTGTACTATAAAGAAGTTGACTGTCATCGCAACGTTTGTGGTTCATCTCTGTTTAAACCGTTTATTTTCAAAGGCTTTGGAAGATAACAGCTGGTAAAAGTGGATTTGGAAACTGTAACGTCAGGATAGCTTGACAAAGTCCCTATCTCTTGCAGAGTCAGGGAAGAGGCTGGACAGAATGACTAAAAGTTCATAAATACGAGTTGAGAGATTTCTGTCGTCATATTTTGTAGAAATTAATGGTATGCAATGATGATAAAATTTGCCCACGTTTTGAACGTTTGTATTTTTTACATCTGGAAGTTAGTTTCAGTCTATGTTGGATGCTTTTCTTATGGTCCCATAGTGTTCTGTTTAAGTACCCTTAGTATTATCTTGTATATAATATGAGTAGACGTCATATTTTGTTTTCTAGATACACCAAGCATGATTTTGGGAAGAATCTGCGAGCGGCAAGCTGCAAGTTCAAAGTGTATTTTTTCTTTACATTTTAGAGCATTTATAACAATAAAGGTCTTTTTAAAAATGCTAATTTTTGTGAATTAAAGATATTCTGCGAGTCAGACTGCTGCTTGACAGCAGCAGCAGTGGAAGTCCTTGATTAAAAATAAACACAGTTCCAAATGACAAACTGAAGAAGTTGAGCTTTGCTCTTGAGGCTCGATTTCAGAGCGGCACAAAGTTTAACTTAAATTTTGCTCAGCTTCTCACAACCGAGGCCGTAGGAAATTCTAAATAAATGTGTTTCAGATTCACAAAGCTTAAATGATATTGATGAATTCGTATATCATTATATTGATGGCCTAAATAGGCTTTATGTTGAATGATAAAAAATGTTTAACTGATGCTGTACTCCACAAACAAGTGCTTAATGCCATTGGACCATGAGGTGGAGACATGCTAAGTTGTCATATTGACGCTTTAAATGTATTTCAGACTGACACAACAACCGTCAGTATAACGGCACATTGTACAATATCATATTGATAACTCCGTTGTACTCCTGGTCACAAACAGTACGTCAAAATGATTAACAATACCATCATGTGAAAATGACAGCCAGCGTCATACTGATGGCATAAGTGTATTATACGAAATAATGACATGAACCGTCATTTTAAAATGACAATCAACTGCCATATTTACAACTTAACCACATTGTATAAAAATGATCAAATACACCCTCATTTGGATATAACGGTTAACTGTCATATTGACGGCTTAAATGTATTGCAGTTTGACAAGTAAACATTTAAATGACTAAAAGCATCATCAATTGAAATGACGGATACTGCTTGGAAATAGAGCCGCCAAGAACTTTTCGTCATTTTGACCAATTTTTTTACAGTGCACCATGGTGAATTCGGTGTATATACGCAAGCTACATCAAAAAATGATGCTTTTATCTGTGAGTGCGTGAATTCAAGGTTACTGCATATGTTACCCTGAAGTTCGCTGTGGGAGCTCGCATTATTCATGAATTATCTTTCCATTGTGTAGCATGTGCGGTCACATCTTCCCCTTGAGCTCTGAAGCTTGCCTTTCATAATTGGCTGACACACAAATTGGCGGCTGGATAGCTCCCGCCGCAAGCGGCGTTGACCTACAGTCCCAAGTCCTCGCGTGGAAGGAAGCACTTCCCTGATCGGGCTGGGACAGGTAGGTCACCGCCGCTTGCGGCGGGGGCTAGTCTGTTACCGAATTTTTATTTGTTGTGGGCCGTCGTTGCACCCGCCGCCGCTTCGGTGGTGGACGACGGCTGTTCCTCTTCTTTTTCGTTCTTCTCTATTTTCTCTTCTGTCTGCACGGGGCAGCGGAGATGGTGGTGGTAAAAACATTTAATGCCAATGATATGAATAGTGGGGGCGAAGCCCCCTACATGGTGCTCCCTCACTGTGAGGAGGGCACCCTTACAAAGCGAAGGACAGCCCTTGGAGCGCTATCCTTCTCAGAGCACTGGAGATGATCCGGCGCTGGTCTTGAGCAGAAGTGCTGGTCAGTAGAGTTTCCCAGTAAGACTCCGCCACGGTCGGTGATGAGGGATGAGGGAAGGTGGGGCATGTGAGGAGGGTGTGTAGGAAATCTCCTGGTTTGCCGCAAAGTATGAATGAAGAGGGAAATTGGTCTGGGTATCTGGCATGTAGTAGTAGGGGGTATGGAGCAGTGCGAGTTTGTAGTCGTCGCCAGTGTGCGGCCTGCGCTATGGTAAGGGCCGGGGCTGGGGGTGCGTATTCTCCTCGTTTGTCCCGGTAATATCAGAGAATATCGCGGAAAGAGAGCAGATGCTCCTCGGCCTGTAGAAGGGGCTCATTTCCTCCTGCCCGGAATGTGAGACCTCGGGCTAGAGAATGAGCCTCTTCGTTGCCAGGGAGGCCGGCATGTGCTGGCGCCCAGAAAAGCGTTACAAGGTGCCGGGGCTGCCAGAAGCGTAGTAAGCGAGCAGCGGTGCGGTATGTAGCCATTGGCATAGTAGAGAATGGCAGATTTGGAGTCAGAGATAATTATGTTGGCAGATGAAGACGCAGCCATCGCGCAGCGGAGGTGGCTCAGCTACAGAGCCAGTAGCAGGAGCTTGCATTTTCTTTTCCTTCTTCGTAAAGCCACAACAACAAAAGCCACCTAGGGCCAAGAACAGCTACCCTTCACCACCTGCCCCCAAAAGAGACGCGCTACTGAATCTAGCTGAAGCACCTCCGCTGCCTCGCGCAGACATAAGAGAGGAAGGGTGCCAGTTCCTGGCCCTACGTGACTAGGATGGTAGGCCAACGCCGCTTGCGGCTGAGGCTAGGCAGCCACCGAATTTTATCTGTTGTAGGCCGTCATTGCACCCGCCACTGCTTCGGTGGTGGATGACGGCTGTTGTTGCGGCGCGCGTCTTTCTCCCCCTCTCCTTTTTCCCTATTCTCTATTTTCGCTTCTGTCCGCACGAGGCATGGGGATCTTTGACGTGCGCTGACATCGCACAGCACACGAATGAAGAGGCATCCGTGTGCTGTGTGATGTCAGCGCACGTTAAAGATCCCCAGGTGGTCGAAATTGCTCTGAAACCTTTTACTACGGCTCCTCTTTCTCTTTTTTCACTTTCGCTCCCTCCTTCCCCCTTCCCTTACGGCGCGGTTGAGGTGTCCACAGAAAACAAGTGAGACAGTTATCGCGCCTTTGCCTTCCGATAAATCAATCAATCAATCAATCAGGCAGCGGGGTAGATATTGATGTATAGGAGGGAAAAGGCGCGGTAACTGTCTCATTTGTTTTCTGTGGACACCTCAACCAAAGGAAGAAGGTAGGAGTGAAAGTGGAAAGAGAAGGAGGAGCCGCAGTGGAGGGCTACGGAGTAATTTCGGCCAACTGGGGATCCTTAAAGTGCCCTGATATCGCACAGCACACGGACGCCTCTTCGTTTCGCCTCCATTGAAACGCAGCCGCCGAGGTCGGGATCGAACCCGGGTACTTCGGTGCAGTAGACGGGCGTCTTACCACTGCACCGCTCCGGCGGAGCGGAGGTGGCTCAGCTACAGAACCAGTAGCAGACCCTTGCGGTTTCATTTCCTTCTTCCTACAGCCACAACCACAGAAGAGAAAATAGAGAAGAGAGAAAAAGAAGAGAGAGAGAAAGACGCACGCCGCCACAGCCGTCGTCAACCACCACTGAATCGGTGGCGGGTGCAGTGAAGGCCAAAAACATAATTCCGGAAGGGAGGTGGGAGTGAAAGTGGAGCTGGTTACGAGAGACAACGCCGACACCGCGAAAGCCAGAAATGGACGCCAAAGAGCTGCGCTCTGATAAACAGAGGCAGCCCTGGGTTGGGCGTGTCCGCGCACGTTAAAGTCCCAGACGTGGCAAAGTTACTTCGTAGGTGTTTTTGTTGTGGCTGTAGGAAGAAGGAAAAAAATGCATGGGCCTGCTACTGGCTCTGTACCTGAGCCAACTCTGCTGCCTCGTGCAGACAGAAGAGATTGATTAATTTATAGGAAGGGAAAGGCGAAGTAACTGTCTCACGTGTTCTCTGTGATCACCTCAACCGCGCCGTAAGGGAAGGAAGGAAGGTGGGAGTGAAGGTGGAAAGAGAGAAAGAGGAGCCGTAGTGGAGGGCTACGGAGTAATTTCGACCACCTGGGGATCTTCAACGTGCGCTGACATCGCACCGCACACAGACGCCTCTTAGTTTCGCCTCCATCGCAACGTAGCCGCCGAGGTCGGGATCGAACCCGTGTACTCCGGCACAGTAGTCGGGCTTCTTACCACTGCACCACCCCGGCGGGGCAGACAGAAAGAAAATAGAGAAGATAGAGAAGAAAGGAAAAGAAGAGGGAGAGAAAGACGCGCACCGCAACAACAGCCATCTTCTAGCACCGAAACGTTGGCGGGTGCAATGACGGCCTAAAATAATAATAATAATACAACAGATAAAAATTTTGTGGCAGTCTAGCCCCTGCCGCAAGCGGCGGTTACCTACCTGTCCCTTACTATGTAGCCTCCCACTACTGGACCTCTTTCTCTTTGCTTTCGCTCCCATTTTCCTTCTCTGAAATCTTGCACCTTTTCCCTGTTACAAACAAACCTACGATATACAAAAATATAAAAACATGATCTTCACTTGATTAAAAATCTGATTTATTTATAGGAAGGGAAAGGCGCGGTAACTGTCTCACGATTTCTGTGGACACCGCAACCGCGCCACTAAAAATCATAAGGCTTCTTCCTTTGCCCAAAATTCAATTTACAGGCCCCGCCGGTATGATGCAGTGTTAAGACGCCATAAGACTGTCCGGAATACACGGGTTCGAGCAACACGTTCTGGACTTTTACAAGGCCTGCTCACATCCTCCTCTCCCCAGCCGTCTACGTCACGCTAGTTGTCCTTTTCTCCCAACATCGATGGCGTTTGGAAGGTACAACATCGCTCCTGTCGCGTGACGTTCTTTGGCGAGCGTTCAAGTGTGGGATTGCAGACGGCAGGAACGCGAGACAAAATGAGGCTTCTGGTTGGTCGCTTCGATTTTGATGGTTGGTGATGTCACTTCTCCGTCGACCAATCAGGTGCGCTGCTCGCCCGGACAGCTTTTTTCGACGACAGTATCAGCCAATAAAGGCTTTCTCCGAACGTTCCCTAAACAGGTTCGAGCTAAAATATTTGGGCAACTCAATACCAGCTTTTCAGTCGTCGCTACCTACTCTCGGTTAGGTTTGGTGCTGCACAGCTCCGCGTTGACGTTATTTCTTGGTTGCTTTCCCGCGCAAAAGTGTGCTTTCAATCGTGTGCATGCATTTTTGCATTTGTGTACGTGCAAAATATTGAAGTGTGACCAGCATCACCGGTGCTTGAAACGAGAATGTGGAGTTGCGCAGAAGACTGCGCTTGACGTGGCGAAACATGGGGCGGTGTTGTGTTCCTGGGTGTCGCGGGAACTATGACACTGGTCCCAAGGTGCGTGTTCTCGCGTTTCCAAAGGATGCCGGTAGGAATGAATCGTGGAATACAGCCATCCAGCGGAAGTATTTCACACCCAGCGTGCATTGAGAAACGGAAGTTTATACCATATTCCCCCTCCGGGGTGGCGCAGTAGTTACGGCGCTCGACTACTGTTCCCAAGGACGCGGGGTCGAATCCCGGCCTCGGCGGCAGCTTTTCGATGGAGGCGAAAAGCAAGGCGCCCGTGTGCTGTGCGTTGTCAGTGCACGTTAAAGAACCCCAGGTGGTCGAAATTTCCGGAGTCCTCCACTACGGCGTCTCTCATAGCCTGAGTTGCTTTGGGACGTTAAACCCCACAAACCAAACCAAACCATCATGTACCGCGTGCTCGACCAGAAGGTCAGGAAGCGCTTAATGTTTGACGTGAAAAGACTGGCAGTGTTTGTGAACATTGACCAGGGTAGGGATAATGAACAGAAGCATGCAGTACTGTGGTGGACTGCTTAATAACACGCAAATTATGTAATAATAAACCGGTAATAAGTGACTACGTATTTTTCATACATTGCGCATGTCTCTGAACTTCATTTCCAAGAGAAAGACCTAATGTAGAAGCTATCACACTTTGATGCAGCAACAGGAAAGACAGTGACAGTTGACAGTAACAGAGTGTATCTAGTGTCCAATGCCGTTCCATCTATTTACCCGAACTGCCCAGCTTGCTTGAACCAGTCCCAGCATGTAGGGCCATGCCGTTGTCTACCACCGAAGTGGTGGCGGGTGCAATGACGGCCTACAAGATACGAATCCGATCGCAGGCTAGCCTCGTAGGCCTTTCCTTTCTGCGAAATGCCTTGGAAACCTGTACGAATGGTCACACACCAGAAACTCTAGTGCGGCATGTAGTGCGTGCCGAAACAAACATTACTTTGAAAAACTTTTGTAAAATGAGAAACGATCATATTCACAGTGCAGCGCAACAAAATCTGCGGGCAGAAAAATGAAGACGTCAAGCAAAAATGAAATTGGCCGCTTCCAACCCTTCCTGTCAATAAAACCATTTGTATAAAAGCATTTGCGACTCTATTTCAGAACGCTACAAGTCTAAAAGCTGCCATAGATATTCGCGGTGCATCCCCTTCCTCTCTATCCACTTTCACTCCCACCTTCATCCCTTCCCTTACGGCGCGGTTCAGGTGTCCACAGAGCAAGTGTGACAGATACTGCGCCTTTCCCTTCCTATGAACCAACCAAACCAACCAAACCATTGGTATTGCGAAAACAAAATATACTCTAGTGTTAGTCAAGCTCTTTTGATAATTACCGAACGCGAAAAGCCCGCAAGAGACGCGCACCTGGGTGTCATTATAACAAGCAGCCGCGACAGATTCAACGCGCACGCCAGGCGGCCGAAAGCAGCGTCCGGGGTGCCTGGGGCAACTGGCGTGACGTCACGGCCTCCATGGAAGGGCCTTAGTCAAGAGTGTGTTGTTTCAAACCCGACCTCAGCGGCTGCGTTTCGATGGAGGTGAAACGGAGAGGCGTCCGTGTGCTGTGCGCTGTCAGCGCAGGTTAAAGTTCCCCAGGTGGTCAAAATTACTCCGTAGCCCTCCACTATCGCTCCTCTTTCTCTCTTTCCCCTTTAATTCCACCTTCTCCCTTCCCTTACGGCGCGGTTCAGGTGTCCACAGACAAGTGTGACCAATACTGCACCTTTCCCTTCCTGTCAACCAATTATTACACGGCGGCTGCGTTTCGATGGAGGCGAAACGAAGTGGCGTCCGTGTGCTGTGAGATGATGTGGATTTAGTAATAATAATAATTGGTTCACAGGAAGGGAAAGGCGCAGTATCTGTCACACTTGTTTCTGTGGACACCTGAACCGCGCCGTAAGGAAAGGGAGGAAGGTGGGAGTGAAAGTGGATAGAGAGAACGAGGAGCCACAGTGGAGGGCTACGGAGTAATTTAGACCACCTGGGGATCTTTAACGTGCGCTCACATCGCACAGCACACGGACGCCTCTTCGTTAAAGTTAAATTGGTTCACAGGAAGGGAAAGGCGCAGTAACTGTCACACTTGCTCTGTGGACACCCGAACCGCGCCGTAAGGAAGGGGGAAGGTGGGAATGAAAGTGGAAAGAGAGAAAGAGGAGCCGTAGTGGAGGGCTACGGAGTAATTTCGACCACCTGGGGATCTTTAACGTGCGCTGACATCGCACAGCACACGACGCCTCTTCGTTTCGCTTCCATCGAAACGCGAAACGAAGAGGCGTCGTGTGCTGTGCGATGTCAGCGCACGTTAAAGATCCCCAGGTGGTCGAAATTACTCCGTAGCCCTCCACTACGGCTCCTCTTTCTCTCTTTCCACTTTCATTCCCACCTTCCTCCCTTCCTTACGGCGCGGTTCGGGTGTCCCTTCATCGAAACGCAGCCGCCGAGGTCGGGTTCAAACCCAGGCGCCCCGGCACAGTAGGAGGAGAAGGGTGGCAGTTCCTGGCCCTACGGGGCTGGGACGGTAGGTCAACGCCGCTTGCGGCGGGGCTAGCCAGCCACCGATTTTTATCTGTTGTAGGCCGGCATTGACACCCGCCACCGCTTCGGTGGTGGTGGATGACGGCTGTTGTTGCGACACGCGTCTTTCTCTTCCTCTTCTTTTCTTTCTTGCCTATTTTCTCTTCTGTCCCCAACCCGACCTCACTGCCGAGAAAAATTTCTTTGTCATTACTACAGTGACTGTTGATCGAAAGCAAGCGCTATAGGGGCCTTAATTTTTTTTAACTAGTATAGCGTCGTTCAGTTGTGAGGAGCTTGTCGGAAATAATTAAGGACTGCATTCAAAAAATTGTATCATGGTAATTTGTGGTTCTGGTAATTGAAGGTTGATGGTGTATGATATGCGATGGCGAGGTGAAGAAATCATTGTAATTATTTGATGAATTAAAGAAAAAAATGAATAAATTGGATAAAGAGGGGCTCAGCGGTGTCAAAATGCTCAGAATTAAGAGCCGATGCATGGTGATGCTAAAAAAATTTAGAATATGTAAATAATTAATTATTTATTGAGCTAATTGAGAAAATGAGAAATTGAAGTAAGGGGTTTCAAAGTTGTCAAAATGGTCACAATGCAAACCCAGTGTTTGATGATCTAATAAAGAAAATTGAAAGTGTGTATTTGCTCAAATACTTGAAGTAAGGAAAACAAAAAAACAATAAATGGCGTTCAAATGTGCTAAATTTTATAAAATGAAATATCAATGCTTGATATACTAATCAACAAAATTTTGAGGGGAAACTGTCCAATTATTTATTCGAAATAGAGGAAAAACTGAAAAATTAAGGAAATGGGTCAAATACAGAAAATGAAAGGTAAATGCTTGATGACAATAATGAAAAAATTAAAGCATATAAGTGACCAAATAAATATCTCAATAATTGTATGAAATGAAAAACTGCACTTAATGATGTCAAACTGATTGTGACACCTTCGAACCACCTTTTTTGATAACACAAGATTTTCAATTATTTCAAATAATTTTTGATAAACGCACTCTACATTTTTTAATTTAACGCCCTCTATCATTGACTTTTCATCTCGGGCATTTTGACAACCTTGAACCCCATTTTTTGGATATTTACATCTTCAAATATATCAGTTAATTAACCAATTACACACTTTAAATTCTCTTATTAGTATAATCCCCGTTGGCTTTTATTTCGAACATTTCACACTTTTCAACACCCTTTATCTAATTCTTCAGTTTTGAAATATTTCAATTTCCTAATTGATCAATTACATAATAAAGTTTTCTAATGGCATGATTAAGCATCGGCTTTAAAGCACAATTACTTTGTTACCTTTGAGGCCTCGATTTCCTGATTTTCAATTTTTTCAATTTATTTGCACATTCTAAATTTTGATAAATAGAGCTAGCACTGGCCTTTAGATAATTAAAATAACGTATTCATTTTTAAATTATTTCAATTAATTAAGTAGCAAATTACACAAAATTTTCTAAGCATATCAAATTGTATTTTCATATGAGCCTTTTGAGACTATTCAATCATCCATTTTCCATTTTTTGTTCTTATTTAATCAATTAATCACATTGATTTTATTATCTCATCGTCGCCTATCATATACCAATCAATTATCAATCAGTAGAAGGACAAATTACCAGCGTAAGAATCTTACGCAGCCCTCCGCATTTCCGACAAGCGGTGCCGACAACTATTACTTCTACTACTACTACAACGCCGACGGCTTTTCGGCCGAACGAGCTGTATAAGCTATTGCATAAATACATAAAACTAGATTAATATATGTGCTATGTGCTGTTACAGCGCCCAGGAACGAGACAGATGAATTTTTCCAATGCGCTCAGGCATACACACGAACTAAAAATCGTTCGGAAACACGGCGCGCAGGCTGTCCGGGCTGCTGGAGCAGCCGGTTGACTACATGTACCACCACGCACCGCGACAGCCGTGGCGTCGTTAAACTGGCCGATGGGATCGGTCTATTGGTTCTAACATATAGGGCATGACACCAAGATCCTCCGGGTAATCGTTCATGTGTTCCATCGTCATATGAGAAGGAAACCAACAGCATCAAACCACCGCGCGCCGTGCTTCATGTGCAGCGGCGGCGACCGCGCCGGGCCGACCAAGCAATTGATTGATTGATTAAAACTTTAATTTCCACCGATTTAGGAGGCCCCCTACTCCCCGCTCCTGGCACGCAGGCCTGAGGAACGGGGGCTGGAACCTCCGCGACTAAGGACTGGCGAATATACATTGGTTATTCGCGGCCTCAGCCGCCAGGCGGACGGCTTTCTGCTGGTCAGCGGGGACGTCGCTTCGCAGCAGGGTTACCCAGCAAATACCTTTGTTGACGTCACTAGATGCCCAACCAATCACAG
This sequence comes from Amblyomma maculatum, assembly GCF_055883805.1. Taxonomy (NCBI): domain Eukaryota; kingdom Metazoa; phylum Arthropoda; class Arachnida; order Ixodida; family Ixodidae; genus Amblyomma; species Amblyomma maculatum. The sequence goes on from NC_139354.1 coordinate 69,121,760, forward strand.
GAGGCAGCGCGGCGCGCGAGCTGGCCCGTGGGTGCTGCTGGACGTTTCCCTACAAAATAATACGTTTGCGCTTTCCTTTGCCCAATTTCGACGAGAAATTCGAATTCCGAGGGTGGAAAATGGTAAAGTGGACCTCTTCACTCAATTTTTGTGGGAAACCTTCCAGCATCCCTTTAACGGCCATTGCAATGACCATCGGCGCTTTGTGCACTAGAACCCGTAGTGCGTAGTCGTAATTGCAATGGCCTTTTTGCGCGTTTGTTAGTGTAATGTAAAGAATGGGTTTGACCTTCTATATATGTTGTCAGCAACCGTCTCAAACTGGCGTTTAGGCTCAGATGGATATTATTCGTTTCTTTAATGCCGCCACTTTTTGTCAGAGTATATTCTAATTCGTGTTATATCCCTCTCTTGTGCACATGAACTGCTCTCTGGGTATCGCTTCATGTATACCCAGGGTAAATTTTAACACGAATGTTTAGTGCGAGCATTAGTATTCGTCGGTACTGTGTCATCGTAATTACAATGGCCGTTTTGCGCGTTTGCATGAGGAAAATGCAATGAATGGTTTTGATCTTCTATATATGTTGTCAGCACCAGTCTCAAACTGGTGTTTAGACTCAGATGGATATTATTCTTTTTTTTTTATAGCCGCCATTTCATGCCATATTATATCGTAATTTGTGTTAAATTCCTCCCCTGTGCACATGTGCTGCTCTCAGTGTATCGCTTCATGTGTACTCAGTGTGAAGTTCAGTACGAATGCTTAATGTGAATGTTCACGTGTTTTGTGCTTTATTTTATACCATAATGCATCATAACTCTTGTTATGCCACTTCCCTGTGCATATGTACTTCTTTGCTTTTCTCGCTTCACTTGCCCTTTGTAAATCTTCGTGCGAATGTCTTGTGTAAATGTTCATGAGTTGCGTAATAGATAAATTGTACATATGCAAATGTTTTTTATGCGCACATTTTTCGGGGGCACTGGTTAGAAGTTATGTACCAAAATGATTTTGCGATGTCTCTGTAAGGTGCTGCATTCACTTGTTTTTCATCACCATGTTATTTCTACACCTGATCATGATAGCTACGGTGTTATCGATAACGCATTATACAGTACACTATCCGCCGCCGCTTTCAAAGGATTACCTGTGTTCGCGACCAGGAGAAGGGCTTCGTGTTTCTGAACTTGGGCATATTTATGCTATTCTTGCCGCAATCGTTTTCAGCCCTCCTTTGTGCTTCTAAATAAAGCGGTCATGACAGCTAACATTTGAGCACGAACTATGCATTCCACTCCAGACGCGTTAACTTATAATTCCTCGAAGGTTAAGGTAGTTACGTTCAGTACGCATTTTTAAAAGGATTTTTTTATATCAATTTGAAAGCAGCTTCTTGATCTGGCAACAATTGGCTGCTGACCTCGCAACGAAATGTCATCCATATGTCATCTGCTATTCAGGCTGTCGGCTGCACTTTTACTTGCACGCCATGGACAATGGACGCTGAGCTTTTTTTTCTTCAAAACAAAGATTTTATTTGCATATTCTCTTTCTCCTTTAGGAAGCCTGCATTATAATATGCGACCTTAGTGACCCCCGGACTTGTTTAGATACTGCCGAGGCCTAACTCGATAGGTTCATGCCGTATTATTTAAGCATACAATCAGAAGCCTATTCTTCGTACGCTATGAGAGTTACCTTGTTTTAGCAAAACGCTTCCGCATGTATAAAGGTGCATGTCCAACATTTCCTTCCGCCGAGTGCACCTTGGAAGGGGGAGGGGTTAGCGTTGTGTTGCTGATTGCTGGGCTATTGCCAGTCGGTGTTCGGTCCAAAACCTAAAACGGAAAGCCCGAAGAGACATACGTTGACGCGAGAGCACACATTTCGGCATTAGAGGAACAAATGTGACAGATACTGTGCCTTTCCTATAAACCAATACACAAATAATTTCGACCACCTTGAGATCTTTCACCTGCGCTGACAACCAAATAATCGGCCTTATCCGCCTCATCTCCACACGTCGTAGAGGCATGATGAATGATGACCTCTGCCGGCTAACACAGACATTCCTTATTAGCAGGATAGTATACTCCTAACCCTACTATCACCTTCGCCGAAAAGATGAGAAGGCAGTTAACAGTATCATCCGCTCCGTGTAGAAGGCTGCCCTAGGGTTGCCACAATATGCTAGCACACACCTCCTCCAACTGGGCATTTACAACACTCTTTCCCAACTATAGAAGCACACAAGACAGCCCAAATTCATCGCCTCTTCAGGAGAAATCACGGCCGTCTCAACCTTGACCGGTTAAATGTCAACCAAATAGGCGATCCCCATCCCACAGCCCTCCCTCCCGAAATGTGTACACAGCCTCCTCGTTGTAAAACCGCTACCAAAAAACACGCTCCCTGGCCGACACGACGCGCGCCGTCAGCACAAAGCCAGAGCACGCGATGACATCTACAATACCGACGAACACGCAACATACGTGGACGCGGCAAGGCAAGATGCAACAACCTACGTGGCCTGTGCTACCACACCGCAATCTATCCTTATCTCCGCCGCCACGGTGCGCGCCTCCTCCCCACTGCAGCGGAAGAAACAGCGATAGCGCTGGCCATTGCTGACCCGCGTACGCGTACAGCCCTTAGTGACTCAAAAAGAGCAATTATAAATTTCTCGGCAGGCTACATCTGCCTTCCTGCTGCACGCATACTGCGCGGCAGCACTCCCGACCACAAAATTAACCTAATCTGGGTACCCGCCCACGCGGGCAACTCTGTAAACGATGGGGCCCACCAAATTGCCCGAGCATTAACAATCCGGGTAGTTGGTCTCTCGCACCCAGACGCACTCGCTGAAGCCCCCAGACTTCAAAAAAAGACGCGATGCCTTTTCCCGCCTCCCCATCCCGGCTTCGACCAAGCACTAGCCACCCTGCTCCGCAGATTACAGACACAATCAATTCTTAGTCACTCCAGGCTATCACTAATTACTAATGGGGAATCATGTCCTAATTGCAACAATGAAGAACCCGCCACTAAGGCGCACAACCTCTGGGGATGCGAAAATAACCCGCCCCAAGGGCCTGCCTGCCAGCTCCCTCTGCAGAAAGCTGGTGCCTACTCCTTACCAAGCCTTACAAGAACACTCAACTTGCAATTATTTCGTGGGCCCAGGATGTCGACCCCACCTGGGGGCCACACAGGACCCACCTGCTCTAATTTACGACATCTGGGGCAAATAAAATTTGTCTCCCTCTTTCTCTCTCTCTCTCTCTCATTAACGCGAAAGCGTTACTTCACTATGTTCACGGATTACTGTCCGCAGACCGTGTCCGCAGACCGCGTCCTCAAAATCGTGCCCGCAGCCGTTTCGGGTAATTGAGAAGTGGTAGAGGTTAATTAGTGGTATCAATCGATAGAGGCTGACGTAATGTTGCTGCAGAAAAAATATTTTGGCCAATAAGTTAACAGGTAATTAATTGGAATAACTAGATCACAAGAAACGAAAGGCGCAGTATCTGCCACACTTGTTCTGTGGACACCTGAACCACACCGTAAGAGAAAGAAGGAAGGTGGTAGTGAACGGAAAGAAAGAAACGGGTGTCATAGTGGATATGACATCAAGAATGTGACGTCACGCAACAGAAAGTAGAGACAAAAAAGGGCATAGGAAGGGATTGGCGCGCAATTTGAAAGTACCAAAGACAAAAGGGGTAAACAAGAAGTGCATAATTATGAGGTAAAGGATGTGACGTCACGTAACCAGATGTAGAGCCGAAAAAGGTCATAGGAAGAGATTGGTACGCAATTTGAAAGTACCAAAGACTAAAATGGGCAAACAAGAAGTGAATTAAGCTACCAGAAGCAACTAGAAGCAACCAACACAAGCATCCGTGCTTTCGCATAACTCCAATGTAGAGTCAGCAGTGCTCTTTATTTTTTTTTTAAATAAGCTTTCTGGGAAAGAGAGGAGCCTTATATATTTGAGTGGATTTCATGAAAACATGGAAAAATGCACCTAACTAGATCAAGACCATGTTTTCTCGTTCTTTCTTGTATATTGTACATTGGTGTATAAAAAGGATAGGATGTCAGCGCATGTTAAAGATCCCCTGGTGGCCGAAATTACGCCGTAGCCCTCCACTACGGCTCCTCTTTCTCTCTCTCCACTTTCAATCCAACCTCCCTGCCTTCCACTACTGTCCGAAATTCCCGGGTTCGAACCCGACCTCGGCGGCTGCGTTTCGATGGAGGCGAAACGAAGAGGCGTCCGTGTGCTGTGCGATGTCAGCGCACGTTAAAGATCCCCAGGTGGTCGAAATTACTCCGTAGCCCTCCACTACGGCTCCTCTTTCTCTCTTTCCACTTTAACTCCCACCTTCCTCCCTTCCCTCACGGCGCGGTTCAGGTGTCCACAGAAAACGAGTGAGACAGTTACCGCGCCTTTCCCTTCCAGTGAACCAATTATTATAATTACTTACGGCGCGGTTGAGGTGTCCGCAGAAAACAAGTGAGCCAGTTACCGCGCCTTTCCCTTCCTATAAATCAATCAGGTGTCCACAGCTACTAGTGTGACAGATACTTCACCTTTCCCTTCCTGTGAACCAATTATATATTAAGCTGCGGAGGTGGCGCAGCTACAGAGCCAGTGCCAGGCCCGTGCATTTTTTTTTGTTCTTCCTTCAGTCGCAACAACAACGAGCACGGACTTCGCAAGACCCACGGCGGCCTGTCTGTTATATAAGTGCTTCACTGGAAAGGAAAGAAGCAGTATCTGTCATACATTTTTGTGGACACCTGAGAGCTGCGCTGTAAAGGAAAGGAGGCAGGTGGGAGCGAAAGCGGAAAGAGAGCAAGAGTTGATATAGTAGAGGGCTCCCCGCCGGGGTGGGGCAGTGGTAAGACGCCCGACTACTGTGCCGGAGTACCCGGGTTCGAACCCGACCTCGGCGGCTGCGTTTCGAGGGAGGCGAAACGGAGTGGCGTCCGTGTGCTGTGCGATGTCAGTGCACGTTAAAGAACCCAAGGTGGTCGAAATTCCGGAGTCCTCCACTACGGCGTGTCTCATAGCCTGAGTGGCCTTGGGACGTTAAACCCCACAAAACCAAACCTTTGTTTTTTCGAGCCCCGCCGGGGTGGCGCAGTGGTAAGACGCCCGACTACTGTGCCGGAGTTCCCGGGATCGAATCCCGGCCTCGGCGGCTGCGTTTCGATGGAGGCGAAACGAAGAGGCGTCGTGTGCTGTGCGATGTCAGCGCACGTTAAAGATCCCCAGGTGGTCGAAATTACTCCGTAGCCCTCCACTACGGCTCCTCTTTCTGTCCACTTTCATTCCCACCTTCCTCCCTTCCCTTACGGCGCGGTTCGGGTGTCCACAGAGCAAGTGTGACAGTTACTGCGCCTTTCCCTTCCTGTGAACCAATTTATTTATTATTATTGTTTTTTCGACCACCGGCATCGCACAGGACAGCGCGCCCTCTTCGTTTCGCCTCATTCAAAACTACAGTAAACTAAATACTGCTAGTTCATTGTATTCGAAACGCAGGAGACGGTGGTCGGAAAGAGGAAAGAAAATTTCCCCTGTCCGGCACCAGCAATATCCTTGCTAGAGGCTGAGGCTGATAAAACTTTATTGCGAGTAAGTGCGTACGAACAGAGGGAAGTTAGCTAGCGTGCCGCAAGTCATGGAGACCTTTGGAGAAGCCGGCTTATTTGACGGCCTTGAACTGAATGTCAGGTTCATCGCTGGTGCTCAGCTTATCCCAAGCTTCTTTAGAGGGATCAGGCAAGAGCTCTGAGGGAGGCTTATGGGCTTTGAACGCCCATATTATATGATCGAAGTTATCTTTCTCGCTGCAAAGGTGGAAAAAGGGTTCATATACTTATTTATGAATTTTGATATGTAGTTTGGGTTGGGGAGGGTCCCCGTCTGTAGCTGTGTCCATATGACGCTCTGTTGTCAGGCCAGTGTTTTATGGGGTGGTGGGAGTGTTCTTATTGCTTTGTAATGTGCAGTGAGTTCATGGTATTATATTACTGACTCACTGAAGGGTTCCTCTTACTGGTTTTGCGCCACCGCTCGACCGGCTATCTCTCGAGCGTGTTGGTGGGCAGCCTCATTTCCCGGATTCCGTGTATGAGCTGGGGTTCATATTAGTTCGATATCTCTCAAGAGAGAAGATTCTGTTAATTCAGTGAGTATTTGTGAGGCAGTTTCGGCAACCCTACCTGTAGCAAAATTACTTATCGCCAGCTTAGGGTCGTTTGCAACAGTAGTTGCATTAGTAATTAAGGCGAAAGCCGTGGCTACGGCGGCCTCCTCCGCGGTTAGTGGTGTGGATGTGTAAACCGCCTCCGTCATAACCTGTCTGGCTGGGTTAAGGCTGAGGTGTGTAGCTCCCAATATTGAATATTTATTAGGGACTTCCGCGTCTTCAGTGGCGTTGACATAGATGACATCCTGCAATAGCTCGTGCTTCTCTTCGGTCTTGATGTGCGTAGGCCTTCATGTTCCGAGGAAGACGTTTGATGGTGATCCTCTTTCTGATTTCGCATGGAATAGGTTGAGGGAGGTTTTGTTGGGGTTCGTCCCAAATAGCTGGTCTTATTTCTTTTAAGTATTCTTTTACCGGTAAGTATGCTCGACAGGCGCCACATCTAGGCACTTCATTGTGCTTCTTTGAGATCCTCGTAGATATTGTTTAAGCACAGTTTGAGTAGCGCTTTGCTGGGAGCCGAGAAAATGGCTGTTTTGTAAGCTGTAATGATTGTAATGACTGCTTCAGATGTCTATATCTCATCTCTTCGGAGTTTTACATAAGAGAGGAAGTACGTAATCCTGCGTGCTAGAAAACGCTATACAAGGGGAGCGCGATGTAATCTACATATTCCGGAGCAACTATCAGGTTTTCGCAAATCTGCAATGCGGATTCTGCAGAGCTCTCGCAATTTCGTGCGGCGATGAAGGCAAGACTAACGGATATTACCCTCAGTATGTGAACAGAGACATTTTAAGGCGAAGGCCTTTAATTGCTCATGCAGTATCCGGCGTCCGGTGTCCTTTTCAACTATAGGTGTCCATCATCCTGACAGCCACGCCGGGCAGTTCTGTGTAGTGTCATGCCAGCGCAGGTAGCATGGAGAGTTATTATCTAAGTAGGTAATTATTAAACTAGAATATAGTATTAAATTGATTAGTCTATTAGTATTTCTTCAGTCAAAGCGATAATGATGATGATAATGAGATATGACTGACTGACGTCATTAGCTGATGATTCATGATCGAAATGAAGTAATCATGATGTCACATCAAGCCATGTCTAATGCCCGAAACTGAGGTTGTGATGACGTAACATTCGGTCATGACATCATAGGGCGATTCAAACATAGAAACTACGAAGGAAGTTGAGATAGCGCTAGCTTGCGTAGGAACGGAAGCCAAGTTAACCAGACAGCTAGCACTTGTCTCGTAGGCCGAGAGCGTCGCCTCCACCTGGGGCCACGCCAGGCCGATATGCCTTAATGATCACACTCTTTTGGCTATAAAACGATGAGGCAAGCGGTGCGACGTCATACCAAACGGCGGCGGCAGCTCTGTGCCAAGCGAGCGACGTCCTCAGCTGCGCCGGTTGCTAGGCAACGTCTCAAGGTCATTCTGTGCCGCCTTGGAGCACCGCTAAGGCGAAATCGCAAGTTCGTGGCTAATGTAGCTTTCGTTACAAAATCTACCGAGAATTAGAATAAAGTATACAGGTTCTAAATAAGGATGACCAATAGTGGATAAGAATGACCCGGCTTCAATGCAAATGACTAATAAAACTAAGAGCAATTAAAGCAACAGGAATGACTTTCACCAAAAGGAACGAAAATTTGATGAAGGAAAAACAGGGTGAATTGATAAGCAAAATTAAAGGAAACGCATACGCTTCATCTTTGTTGTAGATAGCGCTTTTAACATCGTCCTTGTATAGTCGTTTTGTTTTGATATCTTTCAGTTGCATAACTGCAATTTGAAACATTATTATTACTTTGACGTCAACACAATTACCATACACACATAGCAGTAACTCATGCATTCCACCTTTCATACAAGGTCCAGGGTGCGAAAAACCACGAAAACATATTTACTTCCTCCCATCGCGTAATTTTGCGAAACAATTTTCACAATTATATGTTACGGCGGTACCTTCTAGTCCGCAGAAATATAAATGATATCGCGTAAAGCATGAGGAAAATATAAGAAGTTTTTGAAAGGGACATAGATACGTAATGCTGTACGACACTGTCAACTCATATTTATAAATGTGCGTTCCGTATTTTCTTTGCTGCGATGTTATAGTCACTTCTTCGTTGCACTTTACTGCGCTTGCGCCGTGGCACGAGTTTCTTGCCTCTCATGTGGTGTCATTGGTTAAGTTTATTTCAATTTTTGCACTACTTCGTTCCTATTCGTCGCTCTTTTCTTGCAGCAAATGCAATCATACGTTTTTCATTGCACTTGTTTACTATCACCTTTTCCTTTGCAATTCTTCACGGGGATATTCTTGCTGAACCTCTCTATGACACTTGCTAGTTATTTCTTATTTCAGGTGCTTATTACTACTGTTGTCTTCATGGAAGCTCTTTTAAAAACTTTTTTTTTTAGTTTCCACATATTCGATGGTTCTTTTCTTCCTCCTTGCTTGTGCTCACTACTTCACTGCTACTCATTCGCTGCCATTTACTTGCTGCGAAATATTTGCTTCCATGCAGTCGCTTCTCATTTGTTGATTGCACTGGTTAGCTACCCCTGGTTACTTTTCAGTTGCTTTGCTTCACTCCTTCATCTGGTCACTTAAACAGCATACTTTGAATTACTTTTGTTTCTGTTGGAGCATCGACCAGTGAAGCCCAATGCCGGCCGGAAATTGCTGCAAGAAAAAAACACGGCCGGAAGGAAAACCCGGGAGGGCCACGTGAAAAGCGAAATGTGGCATCGTCAATTAATTCATTGATGACAGCCACGACCGTGTTATTTATACTGACGTGACATATTTCTCTACTTAAGTTCTACTTAAGTTGAGGACAACCCAGAGGGCTATGGAACGAAAAATGGTAGGGGTAACATTAAGAGATAGAAAGCGTGCAGAGTGGGTCAGAGAAATAACTCAAGTTACCGACATTCTAGTGGAAATTAAGAAGAAGAAATGGACATGGGCAGGACATGTAGTGCGAAGAGAGGATAACCGATGGTCACTGAGAGTAACAAATTGGATTCCAAGGGAAGGAAAGCGTAGCAGGGGGCGGCAGAAAGTTAGGTGGGCGGATGTGATTAAGAAGTTCGCAGGGGTCAAGTGGATGCAGCTAGCACAGGACCGGGTTAAGTGGAGAAATATGGGAGAGGCCTTTGCCCTGCAGTGGGTATAATCAGGCTGATGATGATGATGATGATGACATATTTTTCTTGTTTGGTTTCAGCAGTGAGCGTGTGCAGAGTTTTCAATTCGTTAGGCGTCTACAATACTTGCAAAAAGAAGCTGTTAGGTCGAGTGGCCTGCCAAGATAGATTGACTCGGTGCCAGGTCGTCTGGCTCGCATAATGAAGCCATTCTGGGTGTATTAAGGCGGCTAAATAAGATTAGTGTTTTTGAACACCATCAAAACCAGTTTACGAACCTTTGGTGACAGCATAAAAGGAACAATTAGTATTTGTCGACAAGCTCACGTCGTAGTAACGTCGCTTTTGAGTTTTACTTTTCCTTTTGCTGTTTCCCAGAAGAGAAACAAGAAGCCAGGCTATGCTTTAGTTTTTGCGACGTATATCCTGGTATAGCTGAGCTAAGCCACTGCCATTTTTTTTACGTTTGACCGATTAAAATATATTTATTGGCGTGTGGTTCTTTCCCCCAGCACCTAATTCGCCTCCAATTCTGACGTACCAGGGCCGTTCTAAACCGTCAAATCTGGAGTGTTCCAGTGGTTGGCCGCGTTGCGACCCCGTGATATTTGAGCGGGATGAACTGAATCTCCATAAAAACATTGTGAATTTCATCCCCTCATTTTGAATCGTGGCCGTAACCGCGCGGCATGTCCGCAGCGTTGATATTCCGACCTATCAGTACGGCCGTCCCTGGATACGTTAAACGAATGTGTTTAGCCATCTGAAATTGATTAGTTTGTCTCTTGGCTATGCTGTACGTTGCGACAATAGCAATACTGGCGTATTATTTGGACGAGCGAGTAAAGCAACTTCCAGCTTACTTTCGGATCACTTGGCTAGATCAATCGGCGTTCGGAGAATATTGGTTTTTAATTTAAGCACAGCAGCTTTTCTGAGTGCCTCGTCTGTTCTTAACCGTGTATCAGGAATGAATTGGCATTTCTGCCCAATATATTCTGTAATTATGCACGACCGCTTGTGTTATTGTAGAAGAAAAGCCATGGAATGCAACTTGCATATAGCACCTTTGTTCAAATTTCATTTACTTTATTCGAGAGTCGTCAACATTTTCATTGCGTTATCCCCTGACATTGCTTACAGCCTTGTCTAGACATTGCGAATGCTGCTTTGAATAAAATGTGTTAGTTTCGCAGGAGCATCTACTAATGCCTCCCCCGCTGGAGTATTCGCGGCAGGTTTGCTGTTTGCATTTAAGGCGAGAGCCTTTAATAGCTCATACTGTCGGCGTTCTGTGGTCAAACGACGTCATCACAGAACACCGAAACTGACGTCATTAAAAGAAATAAAACTCCAGTGCCCACCATGAATTGAACCTCCACCTATCGGATTCCCAGCCTAGCACTTTAACCAAATACGCCATGTTCGGAATTTTTTTTTTTCGTTCCGGCCAACAACTTCCATACAGGCATCTGCATACTTTTAGCTGAAGCGATATATTAAATCTTCATTTGACCAATCCATCAACCGCATCCATTCTAAGAGGCTCATCAGGTCGACTACGGAGAACATCTCTGAGAAACGTTACACTAATAATGATGTCCCTGGCAAATAGTATATTTTCTGCTGCGTGCCTAAATGCCATCCGCGTTTTCCAAATGTTTTCGAGGCCCAACACCATAATCATGTCGTACGGGTCCTCGTCACTTTGTACTGGTAGAAACCAAATGCCGTAAGGATTAATCGGTAGTTCTTTCTTTACCCTTCTTTATAATCAAGCTTTTTTTTTACATGAGTATATTACGTCACACCCGGAATCCTGAAAGACACATTATTATTCTCCTTGTCTACCATGAGAATGATAGTAAAATAAATATATCATGTCTAAATCAGAAATCTAATCTTCAACCCACGGACACCCAGTCGAGCGCTTTGGCCAACTGCGCCACGCCCAGGATATAGGAACGCATATAATAATCCTCCTTGTCTACCGTGAGGAGGATAGTAGCGATGAATATGATAAATGTCATTAGTGATAATGACAATTATTGTATTACCAATAGTAATGACGTTGCATTTAGTTGGTAATGATAATGAGGGCAAACGTGATGCACCATGCTCACCAACAACGCTCAGGCCTTCGCAATTCTGTAGTTTAGATCCTACAGTGCTCTCGGAATGTTTCTCCAACCTTAACTATGGGCTGCGTGCACGCATTTATTTCCGGCTAACTGATTTATCCTTGCTGCGCTCTGTCATCTGCGTTTTCTTTTGGCACAGGTTTTCAATTTGCGCTGCCAGCATTTGCGAAATGTTGGTCTATGTCATCTTGCAAACATAGGCTCTCCTCGAGCTCCGGGTATTTGATAAGCTGAGCCATCGACACGCGGCTCTGACATATTCCCCAAAATGTGTGGTCACCAGCCTGCATCTTACCTAGCTTGCCATTGAAGTCATATTCTGTAGACTGCGCTGACTGATTTTGCCCATTGCTGGTTGCACGTTTTCAGAGAAGGTTTCGACTTCGTCGCCGTCATAAACAGCGGTAGGTGCGTAGGCCTGTAGAATTGTGAATGTTTATAGCTTAAAATCGTAATTGAAATATTTTCATCCTGCTCGTTAATGCTTATGGAACATCTCCAATCTTAGCTATATTCATATTGAACAGAAATCCTGCACCACGTTCTCGTCTCTCCGTAACCAACGATATCTAAATCCCCACCGTTTAGAGCAATATGGCCTTTATTTGTGCTTCGAAGTTAACTAAGACGCATAATATTCCGTTTTCTGCCTGCTTGTTCCTCGAACAGCACCACTAGGCAATCCCCACTACATAAGATTCTAGCGTCAAACATTGCAAAATCCGGGTTCCATTGGCGGCCTGACAGTTCCCTCCGCTGCGTCACAGGTGGGACCGCCGTTGTGTTAAGTTGCTTCGCAGCCTCTGGGGACTTAGGGAAGTGGGTTTATTGACATACACATGTAGCAGGCCTACAGTGCCCCTCTGTATGAGATCTTGCGTTGAATGTTTGGTTCGCCTATGCTGATGGGGACGAACCTGACATGGCCCGTTCATAGTGCATCGATGGCACTGGCTTGCACGTTTCGACTGATCCTCTATTAATGCGTTCATAATTCGTTCATTATTCCGAGGACAGCAGTGCAGTAGCAACGCAGACAGTAATGATATCGTGTGGTGCCTATAAGCACATCAATTAAAAAGGAGTGTTGGCAACGTGCAAAGAAAAATCACTAAGCCCGTTGATGCACAAGGCAGTGAACAATGCTTACTTAGCCAGACTCTAACTGTAGAAACAAGACAGATTCCATTGAGTCGATTATTTCGCCTTTGTTAGAAAAAGGCGTGTGTGTCCCAAGGTAAGTTAAAAATAAATATAAGTCTGTACTGGCGTATTCGCAGTGTTTCAAAATTTTGAAATTGTCTTGTACTTCACTGAGATGGCGTTAGTGATACGGTCTATTGTTAGGACATTTCTCTTTAACCCTTCCTTACGCGCAGCTTTCCCATTTTCGCGGTTGTTTTTGTGCTACAGCTCACAACAAGAGCCTTAAAGCGCATTTCATGTTGTCCTCACACATCTTAAAATAACTCTTCGCAAGCCGTTCAGGTGCTTATTGACGGTGAGTTATAGCCGGTCATGGTGTGTACGTTACGCCTGCAATCGCGTCGCGGTCGACACACAAAATCTAATCTCGGTCGAAACCAATCTCAGAGATTGGGCTTTTCGCAATCCCAGCGTCACTTTCGGGCTGCCTTAAGCAAAATGTATCTTCAATCCGTCCCCATGCTTTTATTTTTCCTCTCGTGGCCCATTTCGCTTTTTCTAACCGCCTCTGATTTCTTTCTGATCTTGTTTATTGGCGCCAGCTTTCACGTCTGTTCTGGCAATCTATCTGCGTCTAAGCCGTTACAGGTCGGCGCTAAATCGTTTAAAGACGCTTTATTTTGATACATCCAAGTAGCAGCAACATTTGTCTACGAAAGCTGAAGAAGAGAGGACTGCTAGTTTATAGGAAAAAAAAGAATGTGCCGTTAGCAGAGGCACAAATGCCCACACTCAATATAGGGATATCATATTGCATTACTACATTGTGGAAGTCTCTTTTTTTCTTCTTTTTTGGGTCAGACTTTGGACTGCGGAGAAAGAATGATACTGAGAATATAATGAAAAAAAGGATGAGTGTAAAAATTTTATTAGTTAGGTCACATAGCATCGGATCGTCTCGCTGCTGGGCGCTCATTCTATATCTTCGCCAAATGAGAACAGCAATGAGTTATACGCATTTCACCACTCCCCTCTCTCTCTCTCTCTCTCTCTCTCTCTCTCTCAGAACGTATTTTCTATTACCTTTTTTTCTTTCGTTTTTATGTTGTTTTGATGGTTATTATTTTAGTAATTGTTTCTTGAATAAACTCGCCATGTTAATCATTTCAATCATTATTTTTATTATTTTCTTAACGTTTTTCTTTCTTCCGGATTTTCTGGACTCTCTTGCTTCTTTGATTGCTTGGTTGCATTTTCTTCCACCTTTCTTTCTTGTTCCCAACCAACATTTTGTGATGCATTATTTGCGTGTGTTTCTTTTCCCATACATTATTTTAAATATTTATGTACCATAGTTAAGGGTGTTCTCGAAGCGTTTTAGTCTTCAGACATTGCCGTGTAGCAAGTCCTTGTTTGGAGAACTGTCGTAATTAGCTCACCCAAGGCAAGTGTAGTTATTAATCGACGAGAGCAAATAAGTAATTTGTATAATCTGATATTGCGTGCCAATATTACGGGTTTGTATCATTTAAAAAATAAATAAATAACATGTATAGTTCGATATTGCGTGCCACTATAACAGTTTCATATCTTTTTTTGGACTCATAAAATGTTTTTCTTGACATTTCTGGCCTGGACTAACGTTTACATCCTTCTATTGGTTTTTTACATACTTAGGCATGCTTTTTGTTGCTGATCTCATATTCAGCAGTTTGACTTGTAGCATGTCATTAACAATTACGAACTTTGCTCCGATGGGAAGGCCCAGAGGCTAATAAAATGCCGGCAAAATATTGTCACGCCACTGACGACGAGGAGGGATTGTGCTGGTATGGGAGAAGACGAGGAGAAAGCGCTGGTGCCTGGGGGCTAGTAGGCTTCACCTTATCCCTATGCCATATCACTGTAAATAAACACCCCTTTGCTATTTCACCGTAACACGTAACACCGTATTTCACCGTAACCGTATTTCACTAGCCCCCAGGCACCAACGCTTCCTCCTCTTCTTCTCCCAGACCAGCACAATCCTTCCTCATCATCAGTGACGTGACAATATACCATGTTTTATACGTATCACCCGAGTGCCCCAATGACGTGGATATATCTATATTTTGCGAATATTATTGTATTCCAAACTTTACAAAACATTCTAAAACAAAGTTTATTTGAAAACGATCATGGCGTCTTGCCCTATCAAGTCCTGGAGCATCAATGGACTAGAAGTGGAAGCTGTGACAGATTTTCTCTTCTTGGGCTCCAAGATTACCTCGGAAGGAGACTGCAGCCATGAAATTAGGAGACGCCTGCTTCTGGGAAAGAGAGCAATGGTTAGCATTGACCACCTAGTAAAGAGCAGATACATTAGTCTGCCAACCAAGATCCGTATAACTCGTGCTATGATCTTTCCAGCTGTGATGTATGGATGCGAGAGTTGGACTGTGAAAAAGGCTGACCGCCGAATAATTGACGCGTTTGAATTGTGGTGCTGGCGAAGACTCTTGAGAGTTCCTTGGGGATGGAGCTGGTGCAGGTGGGTCACCGCTGCTTGCGGCGGGGGCTGGCCTGGCACCGAATTTTTATCTGTTGTCGGCCGTCATTGCACACGCCACCGCTGGTGGTGGACGACGGCTGTTGTTGCGGCGCGCGTCTTTCTTTCCCTCTTGCTTTTCTTTCTTCTCTATATTCTCTTCTATCTGCACGAGGCAGCGGAGGTGGCTCAGCTACAGAGCCAGTAGCAGGCCCGTGCATTTTCTTTCCCTTCTCCCTACAGCCACAACAACAACAACAGTTCCTTGGACTGCCAGAAGGTCAAATCAGTCGGTATTGTCGACCATAAACCCTGACTGCTCATTGGAGGGTCAAATTTTAAAGTTAAAGCTCAGCTACTTTGGTCATCTGATGAGAAGAGAGGAGTCGCTGGAGAAGGATTTGACGTTGGGAAAGGTTGAGGGTCGCCGAGGAAGGGGCAGGCAGCGAACGCGATGGTTAGATGGCATGACGAGTCGAATACGACTGAACGACTGAACTGAACTTTGAACCGTAGTGCAGCTTCAGTCGGTTTTCTGCGATTTATCTCCAGTATCTTCTCACTGGCTCTTGCTTCGCTTTTATAATTTGAGAATATAGCAGCATTGCAGTGCATTATTTTTAGCCAGCTCTATTAAAACTTTTGCTTCCAGATGAAAGCTGACGGATGCAACAACGTGCAATTTCTAGCGCGTGTTTGTGTTCTAGTTTAACAGGAGCTGTGATCAGCTACCCGTGTAAAGAATGAAAGACGGGGATAGGGAAGGTAGTGAGCACGTGCTTTCGAGACCGCGAAAGATCCCTGGCGGCTTTCTTCTGCTTCATTCGGAATGGGGCTACTCACCTCTACTATGGTGGCCAGCTACCTCTACCTCTTCGATCCTCGTATAACGCTGCAAGCTTCTTGAGACACCCACGAGCGGGAGGAGTTGCGGTGGCTGCTCCTGGCCTTACGGGGCTGGGACTGGTAGGTCCCCGCCGCTTAACTGCGGCGGTTGCTTGCCTGTCACCGCATTTTATCTTTTATAGGCCGTCATTGCACCCGCTACCGTTTCAGTGGTGGACGACGGCTTTGCGACGCGCATCTTTCTCTCCCTCTTCTTTTTCTTTCCTTTCTATTTTCTCTTCTGTCCGCACGAGGCAGCAGAGGTGGCTCAGCTACAGAGCCAGTAGCAGGCCTATGCATTTTCTTTTCCTTCTTTCTGCAGTCGCAACAACAACAACGGGCGGCTGTGGTCCTATTCTCTACAGACATCTAAAATGCTAGTGCTGGTTACTGCTTGCTATGTGTGTACGATAATGGAAATGTGTGTTGTCGCTATTCGGCTGTTTTGCCTGTATCAAATTCTTCCACAAAGTCGATATTGGAAGAATGTCTTGCATGAACTTTATTGGTCGAGGTTTTGTACGTACCTTTAATTATCTGCCTGGTGTTATTCACTAAATATATTTTCTTTAGTCGCTTTTTTCGCCTTCATTAAAACAGAGGTGTAGAGTTCACCTGCTATTAGAGAAATAAGTCGTAGATAGAGGCACCAAACTTTAACATATCTCTTTCTGTCTGCTCTCCTCTCCACACGCCCCGTTTTTATTTGTAGTATCTTTCGTTTGGCAGATTCCTCAGACATTCTTCAACCCCCTTTATGCACCTTTCAAGGAAGCCATTCCTTTCTTTTTAACATTCCTCTTCCCAAGTTGCCTTTAACTATTGATCATCTGGTTGCCAATTTCTCTACATTCAATCTCATTGAAATTTCCTTTCTCGTTGTTAACCGCCCGTCTCTGCTTGCCGGAATCTGTTGTGATAGCTCCTTCTCTCGCCTTCTATGCGGTCGTTTGGCTTGACTTTTCATGTTCCTTTTTTTCAACCGGTCCAACGCTGGTGAGAAGCTTTACTGCGTCGGGACATTTGCTTTTTTCGCAACGTAATTGTTAACAGTCATTATTAACCTTTTTTGTTTTAAAAACTTTCTCAGTCCTATCAGGAAGCCCATCTCTTATTTCTCCGTTTATATGCTGCAAGTTATCGACCTCCTGAGAGCCGCGGAGAGTTACCGCTCGAGCAAAACTTTTCCCTTGCTTACTTTGCTCTTCCTCTGATCCTTGCCCTCTTTCAGTACATCTTTGCTTCGGTGATGGGAGAGCGTTTTTTGGGCATCCCTATATGCTTAGCATTTTGTTAAAGCTTTTTGTACGTGCATTCTTTAGCTGTTCTTTTCGTTTGTTTGTCTACCTTGACGTCGCGACAGCGCGTGAGAAAAGACAGCTCTTGGCGACTATATAAATGTACTCGCCCCCACTAGTTCTCTGTACCATTTTGTTGCTCTCGTGATCATGGAGGCACACGTCGTCCAGACTAAGCGCCACTTTCTGGCGTTGTTGCTCGCTTTTCTGGCTTCGGAAACGTGCGTCATGACGTTGGTATTCTCTAGAATATTATAATTCTTTCTTGTCCCTTTCTTGTTTATTTAAACACCATTTACAAAACATTTTTGATGTTGGTATGATTCTTGGGGATGTGTACTTGCGTATTTGTTTTGCTCTTTTTATCTTGCCTTCTCGTTGTCACCGAAGTAGTGCGATGACGGACTGACAGCCTGTTCCGAATGCCGTTCGGTCGGCGAGTGGTCGCGGAAGTTATTATGGGGCAGTGCGTCAGGAAGGAGATACGATTCCTTGTGTCGCTTTTTGCTTTCGTTCATGAGTGGGCACTCTCAGCAGTGGAACTGAGTGAAATGCTTTTTCACATTAAGGCCCCTAACATAATCTGGCGAAGCGAAAAGCACTGTCCATCCATTTACTTAAATCTGCGAACTTACTTATTTGTCGTCAGTTCTCTTTTCTTTTGATGCGAGACTATTTTTAACATAGAATGGGGAAGGTAGAAGTAGAACTTACTATTTCTTCAGGCGTTTATAAGTTGGAAAAAAGGCATCTTTGACAGAAATGGTTACCGGAAACGACCTCCTCAATACCTAACTTATATACCTGGAAAATTTAAATATCTTCTAAATTGTCATGAGTTTTTTAATGAATTTTATCATTTTGTCATGACCAGACAAATATCAGACGCAAAATCTTGGTACATATAAACACGTAGGAGAATTCTTATCAACGCATTTGTTAATATATCCAAGTGTATGTAACGCTTTCCTTCAATTATTTAAAGATGCCTAATCACAAAGGTTGCATATAGCATTCGGTGTGAGCGCAGGAGTACCGTTAGAACAAGTTATTGCAACGTACCAGAAGATTATAACATTCTTGTCAACATGCGTGTCAAAATAACTACCTAGTTACTGTAAAATCTATTGTTGGAGAATCCTGGAGTTGCACTAAGAGCAACATGTAGTCGACGATTGTGTTATAATTTGCTTATTTCACATCACTGTTCCAAAGTATGAATAAATAAGGCTGAGCGTCACTAGGAAGTGTAGGTAACGGACGAATATTTTTATTCGTGAGCTGCCTTTTGTGCTGCGAATACTATTCTGCGCATGGAAAGCACGGCCTGCTTTAATCGCCAATAATAGGTGCGGATGCTTTCACGGACGAGGACATTGGAAAATGCGCTGTCGGTTTGTACGCAGTGAATTAAGGCTTTAGCTCTCTTTGTCGGTGCCGGCCAGGAGGACGCGACACCTGACCGGAGGTGAACAAAGGCGAATTAATGGTGGACGAAGCTGTAACCACTGTAAACGGAACAACAAATTTTCGTGGTTCGTGCCCTGATGCCCGCAAGCTGATTTGCTGCAGGAGCAGCGCATGCGTCAAAACATTTCTTCCATCCCTCCGCGCAGTTTTCATGGCGTGAAACTAAACATTCGCGAAGCTGCCCTCTTCGCGGTTGATACGAGTACTTTAACTCTCTGAGGTCTACATAGTGAGCTGCCGCTTAAGGCGCACATGTGTTAACAAGTGTACTGTCGATTTCGCGAGTGTTTTGGGACTATAAATATGGTAAAGTTCCTAAGTGACTGAAATTTATTCGCTTTATATCACATATAATGTATATGTGACACCGGAAGCACGAGGCAGAAGGTCTCTCAAGGGCCCATGACAAGCCCCTCTCTTCCATTGAGGCGTCACGTGACAGTGGCAAGAAAAAAAAAAAGATCAGCGACGAAAACCAGAAAGATATAACCACCAAAACAGCAGGGACACAATTTATGTATTTACGATGATTGTAGACTAGCATGCATATTGCATAACAGTCACACGTAGTCAAACCGAACAGATGTGTGACGGCTTTTGCGAAGAAAAAGCAAGTGATGGAGAGCACATCATCATCATCATCATTTATTACTCCACTAGAGATCCCTGTCAGGGATATTTCATAATGGGGGGGGGGGAGACAACATTTAGAAAAGGCCATACATTAGTCTAAAAACAAAGGAAAAGAATACAAAAATGTATAACATTTATATATTGGGTAAAAAAAACGTTAAGGAAAGAAAAAAAGTCAGGCAATCGATACAGTGCACAGAAAATACAAATAATCATGTAGCAAAGCTTAACAAAATAACGATATGTACAAAAATCAACTATAGTAAGCAAAAGTGGCAAACAGATGAAATGCGAGAGTAGCTTGCAATCGGCACGCGTAGGGAGCGGATGTGGCGATGCCTACGACTCAAATAGGCAGAGTGACAAACCACCAGATGTTAGGTAAGGTTGAGCACTTTACCAAGATAGAGTGCCATTCTCCGGTTCAAACTCGGTCTGGTCATAAAATATCCACAGGTGAACAATATATTGACAAAAATTATATTTTATCCTAACAACTGATTCACAGTGATTCTCGATGCGTTTAGCTTTCCATAATCTGTATAGTTTACTCAGATAAGCATGTCAAAAATGCTTGAACATAATGAAGTAATGTGAGGCACCGAACTGTATTCAATGGGAAAGAAATTCGCTTTTTTTATTGTCCACTTAAGACACCTAAGAGCACAATTGCATCCTCAATGACGAAACAATGTTCAGTTTTTTTTCAGAGATATCTTAAAGGCGGTACCGATATTTATTTCATGGTGTTTTCTAAATTATTTCAAAATAATGCGCGTATACTTAAATTGTGCCCAGTTGTTTAAATACCATGTTAAAAATGCAACGGTACCAACGTTTTTCACTGGCTTCCAACGAGAAGTTTCTGGCTTCAACTTAGCGCTGCTCCGACACTTATTTTGTGTGAAAGCGCTACAAACGGACAAAAATTGCTATGATTTAGCTATGGTTAAATCTAGTGTGTCGTTAGAGAGCTTCTACGCACGGTTACGCGTAGTGAAGCTCTTTAGTAAAGTAGTCGTTTATCTTCCAGACATTGGCACATTTAAAGAATACCAATGGAGGCCCCTGTAAACTCCTCAAGGTCACGCTCATCCACTGACGGCGACGCGACGCAGCAGGCCGCACTTCGTGGGCTTCCATCGAGAGATCGTGACATTACTCTAGAATCATGACTCATGACGTAAACAACACGTGGTTGACATCAATCCCAGCCTCGGCGGCTGCGTTTCCATGGAGACGAAACGAAGTGGCGTCCGTGTGCTGTGCGATGTCAGTGCACGTTAAATAACCCCAGGTGGTCGAGATTCCCGGAGGCCTCCACTACGGCGTCTTTCATAGCCTGAGTCGTTTTGTGACGTTAAACCCCACAATACCAAGCATTACTTTATTCGCTAGTCCCTTTTAATATTTTGTATGGTATAATGTACCTTCGTGTATAAGAATGGAAAGGCGCAGAATCTGCCCATGACCTTCAAGATTGTCCCACCTTCCGGGTCTAACCCCCGAAGAGCGGGATAGTTACTTTGTTGGACGAATAAAAATTATCTCTCGACATCGCACCAACCCAGGGCTGCCTCTCCGTTTTTTTAATTGGTTCATAGGAAAGGCGCATTATATGTCACATGTTCTGATGGAATCCTGACCCGCACCTTAAGAAAATGGAGAACTGTGTGAGGGAAAGCGAAAGAGAGCGAAATTGCTGCATCGCGGCCAATGAGGCTTTTGCTTCAGACTTCGACGTGGCTGATCTTTCGGTTAATGACGACACATCGCCATCACACAGTTCTTCGGGTGCCTCCACCCATGAAGCGCCCGTGGACTAACTGCCCCTTTCAGAAGGGACTGGGGGAATTCATTACTGCGCTCCACAACCGCTTCGACAAAATCGCCCATTCTTTCATTCCGCTCTATATACTCCTGTTTATGAGCCATCAAGTGGGACCTGCTTAAATAATCTGTGATATAAGTGTTTTAGAGCAATCTTAGAGGCACAAGGTTCGGAGTGTCATCAAATAATTCAGGTTCTTACGGAGCACTCAATTACTATTTGTGAGAGAGTGTATGCTATAGATTCGCACATCATCACAAATTATATATCCCATGAACCTCCGTACGTCGCTCACCAGCTGAAGTGGAGAATAGTAGTGGAGTGGTAGTCCAGGAAAAATAAAAAAAAATAAAAAAAAATAAAAAGCAGAAAAACCTTCTCTGATGGCGCTGGGAAAGGTAGGTCACCGCCGCTTGCGGCGGGGGCTAGCCTGTTCGAAATTTTACCTGTTGTAGGCCGTCATTGAACCCCCCACCTCTTCGGTGGTGGACGACGGCTGTTGCTGCGGCGCGCGTCTTTCTCTCCCTCTTCCTTTTCTTTGTTCTCTATTTTCTCTTCTGTCTGCACGAGGCAGCGGAGGTGGCTCAGCTACAGAGCCAGTAGCAGGCCCGTGCATTTTCTTTTCCTTCTTCCTATACAGCCACAACAACAACAACAGCCTTCATAGGAACGGCGTTCTTAGTGTGCTGCAAAGATAAGGTGCCGTATCTGTCACATTTCTGGACTGACATGTGAACCGCATCCCAAGGGAAAGGCGGAAGGAAGACCTGAGAGAAGATAGAGCAAGAGCTGTCATAGTGGAGGGCTTCGAAATAACTAATTTTTTTTTTCATAATGTAAAAGTAGGCCGTTGCGCATTCTAAACAGGAAAGCGAGCCAATATCGAAGCGGCAGGAGCTGCTGCGACTGCAGCCCCATGGTTACCTTTCGTTGAACTTATTCGTCAATTGAAACTCTGGAAATTTTGAGCGGTCAAAAAGCTCTCGGCGCCGTAGTTGGCTCCGCGTATCGGAAAAAAATCGGGCTGAATCACAAAAACAGCATCATGGTAATTTGTGGTTATAGTGATTGATTGGTGTGTAATAATAAGCCTGGACGATTTACTGATATAATTTCTCTGTATAATTGATGCATAAAGAACAACGTAATGATTGCTTGGTGTGTGATAGCTATGGATGATATAATAAAATCATTTTCTTGAATAGCCACGCGGGGTGGCGCAGTGGTTACGGCGCTCGACCACTGTGCCCAAGGAAGCGGGATCGAATTCCGGCCTCGGCGGCTGCGTTTCGATGGAGTTGAAACAGAGTTGCGTCCGTGTGCTGTGCGATGTCAGTGCACGTTAAAGAACCCCAGGTGGTCGAAGTTTCCGGAGGCCTCCACTACGGCGTCTGTCATAGCCTGAATCGCTTTGGGACGTTAAACCCCACAAACCAAACCAAACAAAACCAAACCAAACCAAACCATTTTCTTGAATAATTGATGATTTAAAGAAATAAAAGACGTCAAAACTAGAACAAGGGGTTTAAGATGTCAGAATGCTCAGAATAAGAAGTCAATCCTTAATAAGGTAATATTGTTACGGACCAGAATGGAGGAAGAAGCGGGCAGTGGCGCAGGCAGGAGCGCTCGCGCTAGGCCCAACATTTCATTAGTCATCTCACTGTCATTGAACCTCATCTCTCAGTTCTCGTTCTCCTGTGTTCACCGGCTGGCCGCCACGTAACATTTGGGGAAGGCGCGGGGTACATCATCATCAAACCCTCATCTTAGTCCGGAGCTTTGGTGCCCTGCGTCTTCTTGTTTCGTCGGCGAAAGGTTAGGAAGCATCGCATGGCTGGTCCCCAGACTACCGCACCTAACAACAAAACCTTGCCGTTCCTCCAGCCCAGCCCCGACCACAAGACACGAGAGAGGAGACTGACGCTAGGCGCCACCCACACGACCATAAGAAACAGCAAGAGAGCTGGTGACCTCGTTACCTCACGGACCTAATTTGCCGACCTGAGACCCCGAAGACCCAAAACACCACCAGACATGAACCCATGACACCTGCATATGCCATGCAGTGCGTGCCTGGGCCTCGTCCATCTGATCTTGGAGACCAGTGGTTCGAAAGCACCTTGGACAGGTTTCATGCGAGGATTATCGCGGCGGCAAAGAGTTGTGTTCTTCCTTTTTTCTTCTTCTTCTTCAGCCGTCCAGTCACGCCCATCGTCATTTCATGGAATCCAACATCGACAAACGTCCTCGTCCACGATCGAGACGATCGCTCGATGGCCCCGGGTAATGTTATGAACCAGGAAGGAGGAAGAAGCGCGCAGGAGCACTCGAGCTTGGCACACAACATTTCATTGCACGTAATCTCACTGTCATCGAACATCATTTCTCAGTTCTCTTTCTCCTGTGTTCACCGGCTGGGCGCCACGTAACAATATAACAAAATTTATACCGTGTAGTTATATAATCATTGAAAATAATGGAATAAAACAAAAAGCAGAAACATTACTGCTAAAATGGCGATAATTGGGCTTAGTTGGTTATTCATAGCGGTTAACAGCGCTAACACCTAGAACGATAAAAAATAACAACACCATGAAGCGCAAACTAACAGCTGGTTTTAATGGAGGAAACGAAAAAGAAGGGCTGTGCATTTTCTTTTCCTTCTTCCAGCAGTCGCAACCTCGTTTCGAGCAATGCTTTGCGTCTAATGACATTGTACGCGGCCGTAATTGACGTCGTTTATCGCAGGCAGTTTCCCTTCACCACTCCAAGAGAAAAAGCGCAATTAAGCACCGTCTGACGCGCTGAAAAACTATGTTCTTGAAAATTAAACGTTGTTGTTTTGTCTGTAGAAAGAAGGAAAAGAAAATGCACGTTCCTGCTACTGCCGCTGTAGCTGAGCCACCTCCGCTGCCTCGTGCAGATAGAAGAGAAAACCAAGCATTTTCTTTTCCTTCTTCCCACAGTAGCAACCTCGTTTCGAGCATTGTTTTGTGTCTAGTGACATTGCACGTGGCCATCATTGACATTGTTTATCGCAGGCAGTTGCCCTTCTCCACTCCAAGGAAAAAAACGCAAATAAGCATCGTCTGACGAGCTAAGAACTATGTTCTTGAAAATTAAACGTTGTTGTTGATGTGTCTGTAGAAAGAAGACAGAAGAGAAAACAGAGAAGAAAAAAAGAAGAGGAAGAGAAAGACGGGCGCCGCAACAGCCGTCGTCCACCACCGAAGCCGTGGCGGGTGTAATGACGGCCTGCAACAGATAACTTCGGTGGCAAGCTAGTCCCCGCCACAAGTGGCGATGACTTAACTGTCCCAGCCCCGCCAGGGGAGACCTACCAGTTCTTCATAAAATAAACGCTTACAGAATTTCGGCTCACATTCAGAGGCATTCGTTTTGGCATTAGTCACAATGATTTCCCTTTAATGTAGGTTTCTATATAACCGCGCTTATGATAGATGCCGCTTAGCATCGTAAGAGCTCTCGTCATGTTTAGCAATGGTTTTATTGAAGCCTTTTTGGTTAGCGTCGTGACTGTACCGATAGTAATGAACGACCATTTCAAATGAGGAGGGCGAAGGAGCAATGGAAGGATCCTCGAAAGAAATCATCGACTGAACGTGAGCAAAGGTCCACCATATACGTAAAAGTGATTACAATCTGGAAGTTTTTAACAGCGATGGCTTCTGGAGACACCATGGGGATCCATCTGAGGCCATGCTTGCCAATGTGCTATTCCTTCTTTCTCCCGCTTCTTCTGGTTCTCATGCTTGTTTGTTTCTGTTTCGATTCACTGAAGTTTGAATTCCGCTGCAATGGAGGAAACATTACCATTGTCACCATCACTTGCGTATAAAATGGTGCACACTGAACGAGTGGGCAGACAGCGGGTGGGAAAATAATGTTTCGGGTCATAAGTGGGGAGCGGAGCAGCTGTAACAGATTCAGGCTACCTTCCCTTTTGTTTCATATCTTTAGAGCTAGCCATGTAGAAATTAGCGCCTTTGTCCGTGATTAGTGCTCGTCTCTGCGAAATTATGCTTTCATTTATAATGATAATCATTTCTTTTTGCCGGAAAACACGCTCATAACACTGCCTGCGGAGCACGTGCCTCAGCTTAGGTGTCTCGGTTCACTACAGGCCTAACGTTTTCGTCAAGAGTTTGCAGCGCCACTGCATTCGGATGCCTTTAGGGGGGGGTACTTTGTTCTTCGTCGCCACGAAAAGAATTGAGACGAATATTTAGCAGTATCAGTCGGCCAGAATGTGCTATATGGTATTCCTTTTACACGATGTTTGACATGTTGAATTGTAAAGTAGGTCGACAAACTTCAGTGACTGCAACATTTCATCATTCGGAGGAGGAGGAGGATAAACGTTTATTAACTGAGGAAGTATTAGGCATGGGGCTTCCGCGCTAGGTGGCCAGAAGCCCTTGAGCTCTGGCGACCTGGGCTGCATGCTCGATGGCGGGCACTTGCTGTTTAATACGTAATAATTACGCGTAATACACAACTTTTTATAATATGCGTTCCGCCGTGCTAGGGTGCAATTACGATACTAGTTATTTTTCTCCCTTAATCTCGAGGAAAAAAGCAGGCGATATGTTTGTGTGGTCCAAAGCTGCGGAGTCAGAATGCGTTTTCCACAGACATTGCTTTCCGCTGATAAAGCTGTGTTAAACAATGTGAACTAATATTTGTGGTACTGGTCAACAATTATTCACCAATGTGCGGCGGTTGCCACGTTTACCTAAGGTGCCTTCTTCTGATAACTGTGGGCATTATTTTATGGCACGTACAAAACGGAAGCCTAGTTCTGTGATACCGGTAACTTGTGCCCTCCTTGTGAATGTGTCTTTATTATAGAGTGCGTTGCTATTTTCATGAACAAATTGCAGTAAATTTCTTCAAGCTGTCTTCAATTTTAGATTTAGAATGATTGCCGAACTTTGCAGAGAGTGATTTTCTACAAAATTTAAACTCACACCAGCACATGATCATTTTTGTTGAGTTTGTTTACATTGACAGGATCTAAGCAACTGCTTAATCACGTTACCGATGACGTTTGTTCCAGTAGAAATCTGGGCAACAAAACATTTGCTGACAATTATGGTACTTCCTAATGCGAAATTTGAGCGCAGCTCATCAGTTTTTTCAGCCTTTCGATAGATTGACGAAAGCATTAGAGCGATATGAATGTACTATTAAAAGCCGCTTATTTTCCCACATATTCCATACCAGCTAGTTCCTCTACCGCCAGTGACGGATACTGGGCCTTTCGTTCCTGTAAAATATTTGCCTGGCTCTAGGTTTCCATGGGAGGCTAAACGAAGGGGCGGCAGAAGGCTGTGCGATGTCAGTGCAAGTTAAAAGATTCCCAGGTGGTCGAAATTATTACGGAGCCCTCCACTACGGCACACCTTTCACGATTTCCGCTTTCTTTTCCACCTTCCTCCCTTTCTTTACGGCTCGGTGAAGTGTCACAAAGCAGGTGCAACAGAAATTGCGCCTTTCCTTTTCTGTGAACTAATTATTACTGTCATTGGCTTTAGTTATTTACCTAATTAAACCACAGCAACCAGATGTCACCTGTACAGTTTAACTTCACGTTCTGTCCTATGGTACCATTTTTTTCTGATATACCAACTAGTTACTCTTTTGCAGCGCAAAGTTATGCACGCCTTTCTTTGATGCTCTATCCTATGAAACAATTTTTTTGGCTGCACAGCTGGTTACGGGAACGGCGACGCCGACGATTACTTTACTAGTTATTAGTTTGTTCTCATTATCACTGAATTCACCGTCATTATCATATTGCTAGTGTCATGATTATCATTGTCACTAATAGCAGTGTCATTGTCATCGCTACTGGCATCCTGACAAGGGGAATTACGATCTGCGTTTCACAATCCCGGGCGTGGCTCGGTGTTAAAGCGCACGGTTGGGGATCCAAGGGATGGAGGTTCAATATCGGTGGAGACAGAACTTATTCATTAAGGCGAAAACCTTTCTAGGCTCATGAATCAAAGCCACGTTCGCGAGAGTTGAGTGCTAGATTTGTGCGTGGGATCCGAGTGCGAGATCTTTCATATATCGACTACAGTAGGCTGGTTAACTAATATCTAATAATGAACTGGTAATTATGACAGTTAGACCTTTGATTGGCCTTTGAAAATCCACCTTTTTCACAAGGTCACTCTGCATATGCGCGCCTCTACGCTGGTTGAAAACAAACCACCAACCCCAGCTGCTGATTCGCAGTTTTCGGCCTCTGCGATAGGCGCAGTCAGAGCTTATCTCGAAGGCCATGTGCAGTTAATATTCGTGGCTGGCGTATGCGACAGATGGCGGTAGCTGTCAAAAACGCACATCGACATTTCGCTGGCGGCTGCCTCTCCCAAGGACGTTTTCAACCAATTGCAGATGAATTTTCAACCACTTCCAGAGGGCGCCACATTTTGTAAAAGGGTGGATTGCAGCCGGCTAATAAAATCAGCCACATTTCCATATACGCGATTACCATAAGAGAAGATCATTAATAAATTTAGGCAATGGCATGCCATGGGATACACGCTTTCGATTCACCTGCGCTTAATGCATCACCCATCGCGCACTTTGCCACAATAGCGCGTCGGTGACGTGCTATGGTCTCTCAGTGTATGCTGCAGCAGCAAGTAGTGGCGAGCACCAGTGCGCAGGCGAGGGAGGGAGGGTGATTTGCAACCATGGAGAGTGATTTGTGCGGAGGGGTTGCACAGTGCATAAGGCTCGAGTGCTTTGAGAGCTCACACATTTCGGCTCGAGATTGTCAAACTTTATTCATCCACTTGCAGTGCAGGGGTAATTGCGTTCTCGAACATTTGAGCTCTGACGTTCAGCTACGAATGAAGCGATAGTCATCGGCGACTGTAACTTGACACGTAACTATAATAGTTCAAAGGTTAGTTATTACACGTGAGTTATGCGCTTGCTGGTTAACTGTATTCAGACACATTTCTGATCTCCGCCACTACAGGCGCAGTTCTGCTGCATAATCGATCTTGATATCTCAAAAAACTAATACTAAAGCTTAGGGCCTGGCTTTGCTGAAACACCTTATATATAGCGGAGTATCCATTTAATAAAATGGACAAAATGATTTTCACCGGGCATTTATGAGGGAACAAAAGTAACATGGCGTATTGCTGGGCGCCTCTACCTGCAGGCCCTAAAGTCGTCGACAATTACTGTTACCATCTATTGAGCCAGCACACTGATCGTTTACGCAACGGCGGCCTGCATTCAGAATAAACGGAAATGCTTTCACGTTAGGCTTGCCATATCGCGAGGGTTAGTGCTCTGCCGTTGTTTGTAAACGCATAACTAGCGATGCGAAGCGAAACAGGCTAGCACTTTGGTTTTTCATATTCATAATGACCTACGTTTGCCTTTATACTACCAAGGATCCCATCAGATAGCGCAGATTAGTCGAAAATGCACTGAATACTTCTTTTGGATCATACGTGTGCCAGATCTTGAGTTCTATCGTTTGATGGCAATATTAGCTCTCCACTTCGCGATATAATGTCTCAGTTTGAGAAGGTTACTTGAAAGCAGGCGAGGTTCTTGGTACAGGCACCAAAAGTCATTATTATCAGCAAATCGGGATGCACACATTTATTGATGCCTTCCTTTGTTTTGAGAACTGTCTGTTGGTATACCGCAAATCGTTCTTGGAAGGTAGCAGTTGCACTGCTTCCACTGTTGTCCTCTTAACGACCATGCTTCTAGGGAAGCTTACCACGCCTCTTTTCGTATCGTATAGACGACACATGCTGTGGCGCACTCTTTCTTTTAGCCCGGTTGCTACAGAAAGACAAATCGGGGTGTTGCGCTTTCAAACTACGCCGTCGCTTACTCTGCCGTCAATGGGTTATTTTTGCCTCTTAGCTCTTTTTTTCCTCCACAGACGCCACTCCCCTGAAGGAGGTGCTAACTCACTCGTGTCTTCATTGCGCAACTCTAAATCTGCCTGCAACTTTCTGCTGTGCTTGCACTTTCTGCGGGTGTACTGACTGCTCTCTAACCTATTTCTTTTATTCTCCCCCTCTGAGTAAACCCTCCGTTTCGCTCGTTTCCTGCGAAATCGGTTCATCGGAATCTCGCTTAGATCCTTGGTCTCACGTTTGCTTTCTCCTTATGCGTGCCGAGTTATATACCATCCTGTTGCCTGCCTTGTTGCTTTTAACGTCGGGCATACATGTGTGCGGCTGATATATTCAGTTATATCTTGTTCTGTTACTAATTGACAATCTTCAGTCTGTGGCCGGTGGTGTTCTTCCGAAAGTCCACTGATGCCTTACAGGGCGGTTGTTACCTCACTCATTGGGCGTGCCCGTCTTCGGTTGCACAAGTTGTCTGACGACTGCTACGGTTATTGCTTTAAAGCAGTGGCCTCTTAATAAAATTTGCATAATACACGTAGCGGCTGCTCATTTCTTGTGGTCTGGCTGCTTTGAGGTGTAGCCGCACGACTACATAGTGGTGGCTTCACTAAATTCCCGCGTGCTACAGAGGTCGTCTGTGGAGGTTATGCCATCACAGTTGACCTACTTTAGCCATTTTTGAATGAGGTGTGCAGGCACTGCATAGATACCTGATTATACATTATGTGTGGTAGTGTAGTGTGGTAATCTTCGCCTTCATAGCCACTGCCATGCATCGCGTGCTGACGCACTCGAGGACGAAGAAGTTGGTCGCTGCCTTGCTGATTCACCACGCCTGAATCGCTCCGCAGCGAGTTCCTCTTGAGCGGCTGGATCCATCTGGGTTTGCCGAATAAACGCACCCCTACAATTGGTGCAGGTGCTGCTGGGTACGTTCCCGTCCACCCTGGAACTAAGAAGCCGCACATTGCCATCTCCTTCCACCATGGCGGACGATACTGCCTGAACATCGCCGCGCCTCCCAACCACGGTCCTGTGTTCTGGAGCTCTACGGCAGCGTGACCCATGCCTCTTCAGTGGCACGGCCGATCAAGACGTCGACGATTGGTTGTCGGCATACGAGCGTGTCAGCACTTACAACCGATGGGACGACACTACGAAATTAGGTAACGTAATCTTTTACCTGACTGACGTGGCGAACCTCTGGTTTCGCTACCATGATGCTGACCTGCCATCTTGGTCTGCATTTAAGAAGAATTTTGCGGAAGAGTTCGGCCGCCCTGCAGTTCGCAAGCTCCGAGCAGAACAACGCTTGCGCGAGTGCACTCAGCAGGCCGAAGAGTCGTTCACTAGTTACATAGAAGACATCGTTGACCTATGCAAGCCGCCAGCTATCACTGGTCCCTCAGTTACAAGGTACTGGCCGCCTTGTTCCTGACATGACTCCGTCTTTGGCCCCTACCATGCGGCGTGCCATGCAAGACCACATTGCTGATGTCCTTCCGCCCAGTTCCGTGCTCCCGCCCAGCCCAGTGCTCCCGCCCAGCCCAGTGCTGCCGACCAGCCCAGTGCCAGCGCAAGTAACGGAACCACTAACGTACGCCCAAGTTGCGGCCAGACCGCTAATGCCATCAGGACCTCTTTCCTACCAGGCCGCTCCTTCTAACCTTCCTTCGCCTATGGCTGGGTCTGCATTCAATGTCCCTATTCCAAGGGTACGCCAATGCCCTACGAACCCTTGGCGTACCGCGGACAACCGGCCAGTCTGCTACTCTTGTGGGCTGCCGGGTCATGTCGCACGCCTTTGCCGCCAACGCCTTCCACCTCATCGCCCTAACCTTTAGAACTACTCTTACGATACCGACCAGCCCTCGCCGAGAACTCCGCCCGGTTCCGACTTTGTATCTCGCGACAATCAAACATATACCACTCGCCGATCATCTTCCCCTCGTCGCCGTTCGCCATCTCCGCTACGACGTTCTACCAGCACTGCTGAGGGAAACTAGCAGTCGCAGTTCCCGGGGCAAGAACTGCGCATGGTTCGAACTCTTCAAGTCCTCCGTGTTCTCCCGCTAACGTAATACGAGTGTTTGTCGACGGCGTCGCAATACTCGCTCTTGTCGACACAGGCGCTGCCGTATCCGTCATCAGGGAAGCTCTTTGCCGTTGTCTTCGCAAGGTGACCACCGCGCTTTCCGACTTTTCGCTCCGCACCGCCTCATCACAGCGCATTCATCCCTCAGCGGCGTGCACGGCCCGTGTTCTTATCGAAGACGTCTTCTACACCATCGAGTTTATTGTACTGTCTCACTGCTCACACGACATCATCCTGGGCTACGATTTCCTTTCGACTCATCGTGCCGTTATTGACTGCGGCCACGCGGAAGTTTCCTTTTTACCTCTTTGTGATACCGTCTTGCGTGATGTCCCTACCCAGTCTGCAAAACTCCTTGTCGCCAATGACACAGACCTTCCTCCATTTTCTGCTGCCCTCGTTCCACTCTCCTGCGAAAGTGTTACTACTTTGACTGTTTTCTTCACACCTTCCGACGCCGCTTCACACCATCCCTGCCTCCTGCTCCCATTGGCTGTTCTGATGTTCGAAGATGGCCTTAGTGCAATGTACGCCTCAAATACATTTTCGTGCCCGTTCGTCCTGCTACGCGGCGAGTGTCTCGGTCGTATTGAAGAGCTTGATCCTGCGCTTGTAAATACTCTTCCTGCCACACCTACTTCATTAGACGTTAATGTTCTCAGCTCTTGCGATATAGCGACCAACTTCATCGTCCTCGAGTGTGTCAGCACACGATGCATGGCAGTGCCTATGAAGAAGATTACCACACTACACGGGTATTTTCTTTGAACATCGCTAATCGGCATTAGTCTTTGAGATCTGCAGTAGACGTGTCCAGACTAGTAGACTGACTTCCGAGCTCTAGGTGCTGCGGACACCTGCATCTATTTGATTTTCAGTGGGCAATCTGGATATTTAACCTTACATTTTAGCTTCCGAAGACTTGCTTCTGCCCTTACTCGAAGCGTCTGCTTTGAGCTGAGAGTGGCCCGTACCCTACCTATACGTGTAGCCTGTGGCAGGCCCATCTGCTCACTACGCCCTCTAGTTTCTGGGTAACGTACACGCCTATAGAAACTCTGTAGACAGTTTTTATGTCGATGCGTTTAGGCACAAGAAAATGATGAATACTTGGTATTTGCTTTCTTGATGACAGCATGTTCAGAACAGTCGATGCAGGTAGGCACAGGTATGTGTTATCAAATTGGAGGTGCTAATTAAGGTACACGTGCGCGACCACTTGCGGTCGCTATCGTTTGCTTGAAATTCGGGGAGCATCTAGGAAGTTTGTTGAAAAAAAAAAAGCGCATTCTGCATTTAAATGCTCCCGGCTGATATGTCAGCTTGAGAGGGTTTCTACATGTAGCTATTTAAGGCAGGGAACCAGGGAGGGAAAGAAGATGGCTACACAGTATAAAAGAATGCTGAAGAAGGCTTGAGGGGAAGTCACTTAGCAACCCGAGCCAACGGTTTGAGAAGGATACCTTTTGACTCGTTGGCTCGGCTTGCGAACTGCGGCTCCCCCTCAACCCTCGTTCAGTGCTCTTTCATATTAAGTCAAAGGGAGGCACCTAGAACTTGTTTGCATTTCTTTGCACACAATTTTGTTTTGGCAAGGCTAGAGCAGATTGCATGGCACACTTTCGTTCCAGTTTGTCCCATTTGTCGCGCTGGCTAGGAGTAAGGCTAGACGCTCAATATGAAGCTAAGAACTCGAGCCGCTGCGTCATAATGCATATAACGTCCCATTTTTCGCCATACAATGAAATTACTTCTTCCCTTGATACCCTTAGGGCTGTGTGTTAATTCCTTGTCTTCTCTCGTTTCATTGTTAATATTTCCTTGTCTTTTCTTGCTTCTTTGTTAGTATTTATTGGGTGGTACAGTGCTACAGCGCATTCCGATGTTGTACTATGCTGCAGGAAGCCTGTCCTCTATGGACGGCTCTCCTCTTCCATTGATATAAGGATAGCGCTTCACGGACTGTAGGCGGCGTGATTGATGTATTGTATCTGACACGGATTACGTTTTCTTTGTGCTCTGTCTTTGGAAGGAAGCCCTAAATATAGTTTCCCACGCGTTCACATTACACGAAGCTAATGTGAGGAACATTGTGTTCCTTCCTTGTGACGCTGGGAAATCGCTGGCACAACAGCGGGAATCTTAAACAAAGAATTCATGCTTAATTTGGTCAGGCTTTCGCGTAACCTGTGGCCGTTAAAACCGTCAGGGTAAAGTTTTATATTTTACAATCGTTCCTATAAAGAGTGTTGTTCTTGTTCTCCTCTATTTTGATCTTTTTGACTATTGATTTCTCATTCTTCTTCTTCGGTGTTGGTTAAAGTGTTCCGTTTTTTTGTTGGCTTGCAACATGCTTGAGCGCTTCCTATGCACTTTTATAACTTGCTTTCGGCGCTCTCTCTGTCTGCTTCGGGGTAACCTATTTAAATGTAAAATTGATAGCAGTTTTGCGGCGACATGCAACTCGACTTCGGTGTGCCAAAATAAATGCTCATTTAAACGTGCAACAAGGAGGCGTTACGCTTGCAATGCGACAAACCGCACTTATAATAAAAATTATAATATAATAATACTAAAAGGCTATGCCACTATGGTTCGTTGAGAATGCAGTGGGGTACAGAAAGGCAACTTGCATGACCACAAGTTTGGCATATATTTATTTTTTTAAGAGGCGGAGTTACTGCCATCAACATAGATAGAACTTTTCTCGCGTCAACATTATCTGGCAGAAAGAGCTGCGAATATAGTTCAAGTTACTGCTAATAATCAGATTAGAGCTTTTACTTCAATGAATACTTTTTAACTTAGTAGAGGCTTTGAGAGCGCAAAAGACGTTTCATGAAAGCCGAAGGGTATCGCAGTTGGTTGGTGAATGGCACTCCTGAAGTTAGGGGGGAGACCATAATTTAGGGAAGAGGAAGAGAGGGGCCTATGAATGGTAGTGCCTTTTTGTAGGCGATCCCAATGGTTATTTGAACTCATTTTCACCATTGCTGTTTCCTTTGTCTATTGCTTGCGCTCGTAATGGATGGTGGCGTAATGGTAGATGGGCTAGATGAAAGTGACATTCCTAGACGGAAAAATTAGGCATGTCTAGGTTGGCGATACGTTGATCTTCTGGAAGATGAAGCATATAGGTTGCTTTGGTTCTCGCGGTTGGGTACAAACTGCGCCGTCTGCTACGGCCTCTCTTTTGTTGATGCCCACTCCTTATGTAGCCAATAGGTGCCGTGCAGATACACGTAGAGTTCATTAAAAACAAAGGTTACGGGTTGAAAACATAAAAACGAAGAATTGATCATTCAAGAAGGAGTGCTCCGCATTACCATTCTATAACTATTATTTTCAGTACAGAAAACATGAGAGCCTTTTAACTGTGCCATATAGCCTAATGGCGAATCACTGCTGTTTGTACCCGTAACACAGCTTACCTGGCAACATTGGCTGTTCAGTCGTGGTTAATGTAGTTAATGCATTTACCCTAGGATAGTACTTAATCTCACTTGGTAGCACTTGATACCGGGAATGTTTTTAGCAGTTGCCTTTTATTTAAAGACGATTGCTTGCGATTATTTCAGTTCAGACTTGAACATTGTTTGATTATTGCGTTTATAGTGTTTGTTTACATTTTGCGCGGTTTTATTTGCTCATGTACTCCATAGCATAATATTTGTCTTAATTTGCCATCCTCACAACATTAGCATTGATGTAAACGGAGCGTGGTCAGCCATTCTCTTCCAATAGTTTTGCACTCATCTGCCTGTAGAAAAATTGATTTTATTATCAGTACACTCCTGACACAGTTTGTAAACTTTTTCAATATTCCAAACTCGAGATGCATGGTTGTTATTTCAGAATACAGAGCACCTGACCTAGCATGGTGCGAGGATTTGGGTCTGATATAACCCCTCCCCCTTCCCCATAGTACTCAAAATCTCATCTAGGTTACGTTATTAGCAGGACGGTGGAACTAACCTCGCCAGAGCTTAGAGAGATGCAGGTGTAGGTGCAGCTAATAGATTCGAATGCCGCTTTCTTCACCCATAATCAATTGTCTGTTGGTATAGTTATTTATTTAACCGTGTGAAATCGTATAAAATGTCATGTCGTCCCTGTCTCGGCCAATCACTTAACTTTGTGGCTAACCATGCCAGCTCTCGACCAATCAGCGTTTCATGTGACTAAAGGCACCGGCTTTATGCACAATGGGACCTCAATGCTTTCGTAATAAATTTGTCTAAATGTTTTGGTGAGATTGGCAGAGTAGTCTTATTATATAAATAATATATTACTCCTATAAACCCGGATCAAATCCGGTGACAGATAAAGATAAAGGCCACGATGTAATATATGGGTTTGGTTCGCTGGTTTGATGTCGTATTTGTCATGCGTGGGTTATATTGTATATTGGCTCGTTTTCTTTTTTCCAATCGCTTTAGGTGTTGGCGGAAATGGCCCGTTAGCGGGGCGTTGGCCGTCGTTCATGTAAAGCCTTGGAACTAGACTCAGCATCAAATCGACTATAATGAAGCGTTAACAAGAAGGTGCATAAGCTATTGAAACTTCAGAGACACTGTATAGTGGATGGGGTACTGTTATTTTCATGACTGTGGCTAAGGGACGATAACAGTACATAGCAATAGTAGTGATAGTGGCAGGGTGCGTGATATAGACCGCAGCGCGGTAAACGTGAGTACAAGGTAGATCAAAATGTTATTGCTTAATCTTCGCATATGTCACAAGCTGCCTTATCTATACAGCGGAAGTTTCGGGGCCTTCTGCCTTTGAGATAGAGCGAAATTCACGGGACATCGCTGCTTCTCTGAGCAGGATTCGATGGGGCAGCGACCGCGGGTCCTTGACCCGGGCGCTGCGTATACAGCCGATAGCACAAAAACACATACAGCAGCACGCCCGCGCCAGTGCGGTCTGGGAAGATTCAGACTTCCGTGCCACTCTCGCGGCCGCTCTGCGGAAATCGTATTGTGTTTGCTCGGGCCCACGATCGAGGCATCATTCTCCTCACCAGTGCGGCCGCCGCTACCGGTCAACTCAGCCTTCGACGCCTCAACTAACAAGAAAGATGTGAGAATTCCTTTTGCCACAGACTGTTCAATCGAACATTATTTTCTCTTTTGTTAATCTTTACCTGACTTAGTAATATTTTACGCAGTTTTTCTATATGACTTTTGACCATACTCAATATATCTAGAAAAAGTGCTTTGTTATTTTTATTGTCTACTTTTTATCGCAGCGTTTTATTCATTGTCGAGTTTTTCTTTTGTCATTTAATTAGTCAACTTTTATCAATATCTTGTCCTGGTGTTTTATTTTTTCTATTGTACTCTATTATTATGCAGCGTAATTCTGACTACTATTTATAAATATTCAATTGTTTGTAAAGAAACTGACCTTTTTTGAACTTATTCCGCAATCACACACCGACACACATACTTCACGGGTTGACCGGCCTAACTTTTAAATGTGTTCGCAAACCTCATAGAGCGACGACGGGTAACCGTAAAGGTGGTACCGCACCTCTTTACACCGCAAAGGCGGGGACGGTGACAGTATCATTCCAA
Organism: Amblyomma maculatum; assembly: GCF_055883805.1. NCBI lineage: Eukaryota > Metazoa > Arthropoda > Arachnida > Ixodida > Ixodidae > Amblyomma > Amblyomma maculatum. The sequence continues at coordinate 69,158,691 of NC_139354.1, forward strand.
ATAAAATAAGCCTCAACTATTCAGCGCCTTTTTCTTTATGCAATCTTATGGTTGAACTTATTGCTTTCTTTTCATTTCATTTTTCCCGTGAGTGCATCGTTTAAAAGCTGCACGTTTTACATCTGATCTAGCATGCTCGGGCACTTGCCATTGTGTTCTTACAAAAAGCAGTTTTGTTCGTGAATCAAACTTTAACATCCCATCTTTCATTATGGATGACAAGCAGGTAGCCTGTACATGTATATACATACACTCTTTGAGTGACTGTCGCTGTTCGCCATGGATAAACAACCGCTTCACTTCAATGCTGTGGCGTTCTCGCCAGCCAAACATGGGCCGATATCCCTACGGGCAGTCGCTTTATTAGATTGCGTTTTTATGAAGATAAAAACACACCATTTCAGCGTTGCCGACGTGAGAGTATTGAGAATAAAGTCTAGCATTACCGATGCGCGAGGCTGTGTGCACGATTCTTTTTTAAACCAGTAGTTTGAAGAAGGTTTAAAAAAAGCATAAAAGAGAGAAAAGCTATGTGCACTGGAAAAGAATGCGTTTGATAACTATAGTTTCTTTACTCATCACTATGCGGCTCATAGTCTCTGTGTACTGTCTATGTGACCAGCATCCTCACTACTGAGCTCTTTTCGAAGCGACTCGCGGCAAATGTGCTCGTATGTGAAAACTTCTTCGAAACGTTTCGGCACATGCGGGGTCATCAGCGCTGGCATTATAGAGCTTCACGCTTGTGAACGGAAGACCACATATACACACTGTTTACAGGTTCCCCATTCATAAAGATTACAGCCTCGTCGAGCGATATTCGGGATCATCAGGGGCATAATCATGCCATGCTCTTACTATGCTGTACATTCGCTTTGTCATATCAATGTCACCGAGCGTATGCCTGCTGTTATGCATTGTTCATTCAACCAACCATTATACAAGTTACACAGTGGGCTCAATTTTGATAACTAGACCGTGGACCACAACGCGTTTCCCCGTCAGATGCTGTTGACGGTTTTCGCCTGGATTCGTGTTGCGGAGCCTGCTAGGAAACATACAGCGAGAAAGCAGTTGAGCGCAGCCTGTGTATCGGCAGTCGATTGCAGATGGAGTGCATACCACTTTTTTGTGCTTGTTTGCGAGTTGTCGAAACCAGCATGCCTGCCCACATGCGCATTAACGTTTTTGGTCTGTACTCCGAGCAGATTGCACTGCCGTGCTATTTACCATATGTGAAAAAAGCACATCGGAATTCAAGAGGAACAGCAAACGTTCCCTCTTCACTTTCCGCCTGAACGTGCCTCCGGACGGCACTCGTGGAAATCAAGCTTGTCGCAACAACTACTAGAAAAATGTTTTCAGTTGTGGGAACATGTGTGAGAGGATTTTGACCGCAAGTTGGTTTTCACTTTATTGTGTTTGGGGATAAATCAAATATATGCGTAGTTAAAAGAAAAAATTGCATCACAGGACTGGTGACTACAGTCTACAGAAATATTAGAGCACGGCCAAACTAAATAAAAGTTTGTTGTACTTTTAAATGAATTCGCAATTTTTTTTTCGGCTGGCTTCCACAATTAATGTCGCGAAATAAACCAGGCGATAGCAGCTAGGTTTATAATGTACATTTACGTTTCGAGTTACTGAATTTTAGACTCATTCAAACTGAGGACGTTTGTTTTAAATCTTCAACCGGAGCGATAGCATGCGCACCTAGGACGTGATCATCTCTGTGTTTAACATAAATGTGACATGGCGAATATTATTAGCCATTGAGTAAATTGGCATCGAGCTTTGTGGTAAAAGGCAGATGCCATGCTGTGGCTTTAATCGGAATTTAAATTATACCGTATGACGCAATGGTAGTTTCGCGAGTGGCTTCTGGAACGCCAAAGTGATTTGCGAATAGGCTTGACTTAGCAATGCAAAATAAGATCTAAAACACAAAATGAACGATATAAATCGCGTTGTATTGTTGGCAGTGCTTCGAAGCATATAATGATTTCAATGAAACCCTTATTCAACATTCAAACTGCAGCTGCGCGCATTTTAAGATCTAAATTGGTCCATATCAGTGTCATTTCGCAATGCAATTCGGTTGTTTTCTCCTCTTAGTGGTCACTCTCACGATTGAGAACAAGAAGTACTCCACAGGTTCAACAGCAATAACGCCTTTGATAATGGCGATAACGACTTCGGTGTCATTGGTATCTGGAAACTTCGCGAATGAAGCTTGGACTGTATTGCACTGAACTTCGCACTGCTATGGAAATGGGTTGAATGCCAGCCCTTTCCCATTCGCACTTGCTACACTGTTCGTGATAAAGTGTTTTAAGTTTTCCCGAGGAATTTTAATTATTTATGGGTGTAAACGTAAGGCGAGACTAGTGGTTTACTGCACCCGTCTATGCGGTTGCTTCACCGTGATACTACTATAGATCAGCTTTTGGAATCGCATGTCTAATACTCATTTCATTGCTCCACATTTGCATGATTAAATGTCCCAAGCAGGAAGGGCTACAATTAAAGCTCTTGTCAAGAGCTCCGAAATATTTGACCTCCTGTGGTTTATTACTTAACTTTATTGACATTGCTGAGTACTCAGTAGACAGGCACCCTTGAGATCAGCAGTGCAACGCACAATCACTCTGGTCAGAACTGTAATATGATTTAAACTGGTCCTGCTGCAGAGGCTAATCCTGATGGACTTCAAAACATTCAGTGCTTATTAAATGAGCCGGCATCGCGCGTTCATTAAACGACAATACTAGAAACCTTCTAGTTAGGTTAGGTTAATGGAGATTGAATAGGAAATGAAGCGAAATCAGTGTGGGAGTTCGAAGTTTAGTGTTGTTTTATTTTCGGTTTTCACGGTGTGCTTTGATTTAAGACCACTTCCGGTATTTAAACCCGATGGTCAAAGAAACTTGAACCATATATCTGCCCTTCGCATTACTCGACTGTATTTAACTCTTGCATTTTCTGTTTAAACTGTTCGTTCTGCGTTTATGTATTGACCCACACGCACGACGAAACAAAGTTGTGTTCTCTAATAAAAGTATAGTGTTGATAAAAACCAAACACATTCATTATATGTTTTCGGAAATGTCGGAAAAAAGCAGAGGAGAGGTTGCTTGTGCTATGAAGGATTTAAAGGTAGTCGGAATTATTTCCATGGAGCTGCTGTCCATAGTAGCTGGAAATTATAGATCAATGATTAAAACAAATATATAGGTAACTAAGTAATAGTAATTAACCGTAATTAATTATTATATATAAGTGCTAATTTGGAAGAAGGACTGAATGAAGGAAAAAAGCAAAGACAAAACGAATGTTTATTGACGTTTTGTTTGTGAGAGAGGGGGACACCGAGACACAGATACCGAGCTAGCACTGCTATCGGTACTGCATTGTTTGCCCAACCATCCAGAGTATGGCTTAGCCTGTTTGCCTGCCAACCTTTTCCTCTCCCGGCATTGTTTTCTCGTACACCCGTTGCATTGACACGCCCTCGTACGGGGTTCGGGAAATATTATGCTGTATTTTGCCATTCCCATTGTCCTGCATGGGAGCATGGAAATTGTTAATTTTCTCATTCCAGCGCAGCTATTTTATTTATGTATTGCCTCATTTCCTGCTTTTAGTGCTTAAAATGATTTGGTTCAAAGTTTTACCGTTATAATAATTGTCTATTTGTCAAAATAAATGCAGTTGGAGTACATGTAAAATAACGGCGCGAGGGACGAGTATCCGCTCTTCAGCATTCTCCAGTGAAGTGATCTTTTCACATGAAATAAAGCCGACTGACAATTCTTGAAAAACATCGCAAAAGAAATCATTGGAACAGCTCATAGTCTTCCGGAGATGCGACTCTTGGTGTCATTTTGCTTCCCGCAGAGTCCACTAAATGCGATCTGACATCGAAAACCTTCGATATTCATAAACCCTGCCAAGAAACTGAAGCTTAGAGGAATAAACAGGCAGACCCATGTCAGGTTTGTGGCTGCGAGGTTGATAGATGAAGAGAGTGGGTTTATAGTGTCCGGTTCAACGTTCGAGCTAGATATTCTGGTTCTGTTCAAAGTTGACAGGTTTAATCGGTGCAGTTTATTGCTCAGAGCGGAGAGACCAGTGTTTCTTGGAGTATACATTGGGTTGAATGTGTCCGGTTTAGTGCTCACACCAGGAGCCTCTCAAAAAAGAACAGGGTTGATAGGGTTCGGTAGAGAGCTAGGTGCCTAACCGAGGCCTAATGCACGTAGCGAAAACGTTTCCTTGATATTTAAGTATGTAGATAAGTAGAACTTTCTTCAGCCACCCTGACCATTACAATGGTGTATCTTTTGGTTAGTGATCGACGAGCAACTTGTAATGCGCGTGGGCAGGAACTTCGCTGGTAGCATAAAATATAGCTAGACATATTTTAGAAACCTTGAAAAAGAAAACAAGATGAACTCAGTTATTGTTGCTGTTTTTGTCCCGTTTTCAGAGTTATTAAAGTACACAATATAATTCAGCCCTGAAATCGCTTGTTCTACACATTGTAATGTGTTTTCCCGCATAAAAACATGGAAACGTTTGTTTTGTCCTCTGCTTCCGCTCAAGCGAACCATAATGAGGTAATCTTTATGCCAGGTTTTTATGGGCCGAATAACTGTGCTTTCAGAGAGTATAACCTTAATTTCTAAGAAAATAAGAAGCCAGACAGTTAGGACAAAATAAATTAAGTGGTCTCATATATTTCTAAGTGATTTAGTGGCTCTTAGGATATTATTGAAGACGCTCAAGGACCAGCCATATAAACGACAGTAGTTGTGCTGCAGATGCAGCTGCAATCCTTGAGAAAAGGGGAAAATAAAAAAAATTGCAGCACCATTTGGAAGCTCAATAACAAGGTGACTTCGAATTTAAGAGTCACAACCCGGCCATGCACTACTTTCAAATAAATCAATAAATGTGTCTGCTCGCTGAGTCTTGATAGTAAACGTCGTCATCTTAGATATAAAAGTTTACGAGTGCAAGTCCTAAAGCAGGAGTGATTTCCTTTTCTTTTTCTGGTTAATTTGTACCCTCTATAATATAGAGCAGTTATCGGTATTGTGTTTAGCGCACCAAATCCACAGTTGCTTATGCGTCATAAAACACTATATAACTAACTGGCTACCTAGTTACTTGGTAGTTCATTTTTTCTATCCGTTGTTTTATTTTTTCTCGCTGATAACCAAGCCACCTAGGGAGGCAGGGCCATCCTGCAAAACAAGGAGTCCTAATCGCTTTCATTATACCTTCTTCCTTTGCCGTATACATTTGTCCTTTGCCGTAATGCGGTGAAACAATTTTCGTATCAATTGGGTACAGTTTCTTCTTTTTTTTTTCTTTTGAGAATAAATAAAAAGGAGCTGAGATGCCTTTAAAGCAACGGACTGTAAAATCTCTAGATTAAAGTATTAAAGCAATGACGCAATGTACTCAGAAATATTTGAGCACCGACTGCACAAAATCACCCGTCGTAAAGAAATAAAATGAACCGTCATGAAACGAAGCATAGCGTTTGTTTGGACAGGAATAACCGTGACGCTTGTTTCAATCCTCATTCCACTCTTTCAATCTGCGCGTTAGAAGAAGGAGAGCGCAGTTGCTTGCCGAAGCGTGTAACATCTTTCGCGCTGCTGAAACCAAGTGTACTGTGGAGCGTTCCCGATGGTCTTGTTACCTTTCCTGTTTCTCGGAGCATCTGATGAAATCAAATGTTGTTTTTCAAAAAGAAGCACTGTGCGACGAAATTATAGTTGGTGCTGTTGTCTGCGCATGGCCTTGGTCATGGAGCGACAGTTTCAATTCTGAAATAGAGGCTTGTTATTGCTTTGAAGAACCCTCTCCCGGACCTGCGCTTGATAATCACGAAAAATATAAGGCGTCACCGTCCATGTAGCAAGGCTTGCTTTACTTGTCTTCTGGTCGATGTCACGCTTTCGCCTTGGGACTGCCAATGACTTGTGTTAACAGACACAAAAAGTGCCTTCCCTACTGCGCTATATTGGATCCTCTCATACAACATTTTTCTCCTTATTTTATTGCTTCTGCTGGAAGTTCTAGTGTCAATTTGCTAGATGCCGGCGCACTCTTCTCAGGAGAGTTGTCCGATCCATTGCTTTCTCCTGGAGCTCTTTAACACACAAGCAGCACATGTTGCTCAAAGCAGACCCTCTATTCCATTGTTTGGCAACAGCGTTTCGTGGTGCTAGACTAATGACAACACCATGACACTCGATGTGTAGGATGAGGTGGAGGTCTCCATTTAAGTAATACTTTCTTCTTGGTTTTTCGAGCACCTTACGTGACACACGGGGTAAAGTGTTCGTATTCTACTCCTGAAATCAAGCCCCAAGGAACGTCGCTTTAACACTTTCCAAGCGGCTTGCTTTTAGGTGGCTCTTATCAACGGTTGGTGAAACTAAGTATATATATAATTTTTACATAAAATGTGCTTTAACAGACAGATTTAGAGCTAGAGGGTCAATTGTAAGCTTGTCTCTTTATCCTACTGCGGGGCTGTAATCCTACAACATTTTTTACCTTTTTGCGTGCACAACGTAGCTCAAAGCTCAAAGCGCAGGAAAACAAGCCGGAGAAGATGACTAGACAGGACAAGCTCTAACTTTCAATAAAGTTATTACAGAAAAAGGCCGTATATACCCTTTGGGATCAGCGGGGGAGATGAAAAATGAACTCGTTACTGATAAGCAGTCAAGTGTTACGCCACGAAATCAAGCTCTTTATTTGACAGTGCCACAGATAGCTGACTGACACATTCATTCTGCCCCGATCTATCTCCAGTACTTCCATGATTTCTCTTGTCAGCTCGTTGCGATGTCGATGTCATCTTAACTAACAGGGGATGGCAAGGTTTGGCTTGGTTTGTGGAGTTCAACGTCCCAAAGAGACTAAGGCTATGAGACACGCCGTAGTGGAGGACTCCGGAAATTTTGACCACCTGGGGTTCTTTAACGTACACTGAAATCGCACAGCGCACGGGCATCTTGCTTTTCGCCTGTAACAAAAAGCAGCCGCCGAGGCCGGGACTCGATCCGGCATTCTTTGGCACAGTAGTCGAGCGCAGTAGCCACTGCGCCATTCCCGCCGGGGAGATGGCTAGGTGGTTCCGCGTCACATTTTTTAAAAATACGCAGCCCGATGGCCGTCTGTGGTGATGCTACCAACATTTCATTGTACTCTAGACGACACACCTTTAAATATCCGCCGGTTTTGAAAACATATTGTTTTCCATGTGAAAGTGGAATTTTGTAAACAACATCCCTCCTGGAGGGCACATAGAGATCTTTGTGTTTAATCGAAAGCTCCGGTCACTCCGCAACGTGGAAACTGGAATTTGTGGTTCTGTTATCTCACGCACCCTCACCAGTGTACACTCGTCAGCTACCGCATTATGTGAAAGATCATAAGACGTGACCAACCAACTGTGACGAACATGCCTCTGCGGCCCAAGATTGGCGCGTCTGATTCGCAATTCTGGGCCACCAGAGGATTCGATTCCCAGGCAACCTTCCAGTATAAAGACAACAGCATGATTCAGGAACTCCTACCAAATCGGTTTTATCGCTTTTACTCGTGCCACCAAATTACCAGCCCACCATTCATGCCAGCCAGTGCTACTTACCTGCCGACTACAGCCTGCCTGAGACATGGCCGTTGTTTAACGTTACAACGCCAACGTCAAATCTGATACAACAGACGTAAATACTGAACTTTCAGATGAACGCAACCGTTAACGCTATCGTACTAAAACAATCTGTGTGAGTTGAAAGCTCACGAAAAGAGCAAGCCTATAGCGGTGCCGTTGCATGGCCTTATTTCTGCTCAAACAGCTCTTCCGGAAGCCTTCCGAAAAAAAAAAAAAACGGTTACAGTAAACAGCTTAAAAGCACTGTATTTTCATGCGTCTGAAACTTTTTTTTTTTCATTGACTAAATCAATCGTACGATGTTTCAGGACAACGAATGCAAGAAGGAAAGTTTCCTGCAAGTCCTAGGCGCAATGTACTTTTTTCCTCCTTCTTTGCAGTTCTTCACTTTACTGGTGATGTTAGTGCAGTAGGTTTGTTGTGCTACCCCTAATGGGAGCGATATCCGGCCCTTTATGGCCATGTCTCTCTTACAACCCAGAGCTAGTTCTTCTCTTTGTAAATTATTTTCTTCGAGCAACACGGCAAGCACAAAACACGCGAATATAAGTGAAAATAGGTGAGCTGCCATCTCAACTAAAGCAGAAAACATCTCTACAAATAGCGTTGGCGCATAAATGGCAACAAGATACGTCTCCCTCTCTTTACAGCCGGCTCAAGTGGCAGCACTTTGTTGCTTGAAAGAAACAGGGACAAAAGGGGAGATTCTGGCTCCTCATTAATCTACGCTGAAGTGCCGCAAAAGAGACCGGTTGCGAGAAAGGAGGTTACAGAGATAGGAGAACAGGATAAGTTCAAGGAAGACTGAGGGCGCCGAAAGTGTAAGGAACGCTTCACATCGAGCCTTGTTCTCAAGAATAGGAAAACAAAATAAACAAGCAATGTTAGTTTCTTTCTTTATGTTGCTTGCAAAGATCTTGTTTTCCTCAGCCATTTCCTAGTTACTTTGTGCTTCGTGGTAAAATACGTTCCTGCAGCTGTGGTGCGCGCGGGAGCTCGTTTGAGCACACTGGTTTCTATTTTAACACAATATATTTTCTTCTTTTTGATCATAATCTTTTTCTTTAATTTTGTTTACTGACATTTTAGTTGAGTGGCAGCACTTAAGGCTTCGGGGTCATCATTTGAACTAGCCGCTTGAACAAGCAAATAAAAAAAAATACAGGACTGCGCTTAAGAATGCCCAAGAGAGAAAAGAGCACTAATCAGTAATGCTGAGGAGTGATACCAAAGAACACCACCCTAATTATGAATTAGGAATGGATAAAAAAACGTAATTCCTAATTAGGATAGTGTTCTTTGGTATAACTTCTTAGCATTACTGCTGTTTTCTCTTTGGAATTGCGCGTCCAATGTGTGCAGTGCAAGTTGGGGAACAAAAAGCACTCACATCCGTATTTCCTGGTGTCTGTCTGTCGGCTTTGTCCTGCTGTGGTACTTTTCTGAAGGGTAGGGTTACTTGGCCTAGGCACTGCGTTCCGCGCAGACCTTACCATATTGCTTTTTTTGGGCTCTTCACCTTATGTCAAGAATTTTTGACCCTCCTGGAACTCATGCTTGGCTGGAGGACCTCTGTGTTTGTGTTCCTTCGGCAGTATTATTGTGCCACCGTGTATATGAATAGCTTACTGTGACCACTACACATATTTGTGAACAGTGACTCCTGCTGGAGGCGCGGCTATTGTGCACAGTGCACTTTAGTGGAGAAAGGGCGATGGGCAGGCTTCCAGTCATAGTCTTGGTGTCTGCCTGACTCATGCTCGACTGTCTGGTCTCTGTGTTTGGGCATGTGTGTGTGTGTGTGTGTGTGTGTGTGTGTGTGTGTGTGTGTGTGTGTGTGTGTGTGTGTGTGTGTGTGTGTGTGTGTGTGTGTGTGTGTGTGTGTGTGTGTGTGTGTGTGTGTGTGTGTGTGTGTGTGTGTGTGTGTGTGTACATATGCATTCAGGAATCTTATCTTATGCCCACGTGTACGGGTTACTGCGACAACTGAACATCTTTCCCAACCGTGAGTCATCCCGTGCCATGTTCTCTTTTGTATATTTTGTTTGGTTTTAACTAAGGCGCACTGTAGCTGCCTCCCTCAAAACCCTATGAAACTAATCCTGATCTGTAAAATGCCACTCTGATGAAGACTGGTCTCCAGTCGAAACGTCAGTAAAACCTCGTTATGTTTTTAAGCGTGTGTCAGTCTACTTTATAATAATAAAACTTCTGGTTCATAGTTTATAGTGCTTTCGTCCGAACTGCTATATATATATATATATATATATATATATATATATATATATATATATATATATATATCATTATCAGCCTCTGTGCTAGCTGCATCCACTTGACCCCCGCGAACTTCTTGACCTCATCCGCCCACCTAACTTATATATATATATATATATATATATATATATATATATATATATATATATATATATATATATATACATGTGTGTGTGTGTGTGTGTGTGTGTGTGTGTGTGTGTGTGTGTGTGTGTGTGTGTGTGTGTGTGTGTGTGTGTGTGTGTGAGTGCGTGCGTGTGTGTGTGTGAGTGTATGTGACTGCATGTAAACCGCATAATCTGAAGAAGTCATCCCTGCTTTGATTAGCTCGCGTTCTGTCGCGTTCGCGACAGAATTTACACACTTCCGCCATTCTTAATCATTGGCGCTGAGAAGCCGCCAAAACATCTGTAGAAAAGGGGATGTCAGAACAGGTAGGGGATGGTCTGGGCAGGGTGATGAAAGGGGAGGGAATAAAGAATAAAACGAGGATCTAGGGACACCTGCGATGCAGTATTGCGAGGTCGTATTGCCGCGCTATTGATTAATTTAGAGCTGCCAAGTTGGGTGAAAAAATAGTGCAGGGAATGCAGGAAAAACAGAAAGTGTTATGCAGAAAAAGAACACTGATGAACTAAGGGCAGCGAGATAGAGTGAGCAGAGAGAGCTTTTAGAGGAAAGTGCTAGTGTAGATACGATCTCAGGTATAATTTTGGAGTTTGCTTGGATGGCGGGTAGATAATTACGGAACAGACCAATGTACAAAGAGAGGAGTTTGGCTGATGGAGAGGCAAGATAGAAACGTAGCGCCCAGTCAGGGTCAGGAGTGTGGCAGTAAAATAATGGCATGAAGACTAAAGTGTAAGGTGAGAGGCAGTGGCGTGGAGAAAGCGGGAAAACTGTAGCGACTGATAAATTGGCAGGTAGCTTTATAACACAGCTTCTCAGCTCGACATTAAAGAGAGCGCTTGGGCAACCTGATAACGTAAATGGGCGAAACTGATGGAGAGGAAAGAAAAATCCGGTAAGTGCATTGTGCTCGACGTTAATAGAAAAGATTAGAAATCGTGACCTCCGCGTTGGGCATGTTAAACAAAGAGCAGCTAAAATGAGCAAAAAAAAAGCGATTTTTGTTTCGAAGCTTATTTATTCCTGAAAAGTCCTGAGCGGTCTGTTTTCACTAGGATGCGCGCGACAAATTCCCGATGGTTGTTTTGCTGATCGTGGTGAATAAGAACAATAATTAAAGTTTTATGTTTTTCTTGTAATCCCCGCCTACATTAGCTGGAATGTGGTTTGGGCTAGGGTCACTTGGATCGCCCAAATTAACTGCTGATATGTTTCTATCGTCCGTTTCCACGGACTAAAATCGAGAGCAATAGAGCCCTGATGACGACCGCATCAAGGACGTTTCTGTTATCAGCCTGACACAACAGTACTTCACCAGACTGGACAATTGAGAGGAGCTATTTTATTTAGTGCGAATGCGTAGTTTTACGTATACACTTTGTGTTGCAGCCGGTGTATGGCAAAGGAGCAGTGAGAAATTGGAGGTCTTTGGCCTGTGCAGACCAAAGTGCACTGCCTGACGCAAGCCGAGTATGATATGTTTCTAGACGACGCGAAAGTGAGAAAAATGCGAGGGCGTCTCAGGTTTATTGCAGCATGTTACAGGTAAAATGTACTGTACCAAGGTATTGTATGCGCTTGAAAGTTAGCACGTTTTCAAAGTTATTTCACTTTTGACTGCCTGCTATTTTGATTAAAATTCAAGAAGCCGAACTGCAGCGCCGTTTTCGCGTAATTATTAATTAACTAGAGCCAGCTGCGTCTTTGCGTGGCCATTTCAGGCGCTTGATTGGTGAGCGGCGCAACCAATCCTTTCGTGCGCGCAATTGTTGTGTCGAGAATGAGATGCTAATTACTTCATTTTATTTCCAAGCGGTAGTGATCACACATCCAAATGCCCATTGGCTGTTGTTATATGCCGTGCAGTGTCATTTACAGCTTGCTCATGAATGTACAGTCTTTGTCAAAAGTTTAGAGGCCAAGGGCCGGGTTTGCTTTTGAGCCACACCGTGCGGTTCGTATTATGCATTCTCAGAGTTACAACTTTATTGAAGGCAAGAAGAATTTTGGTCCTAACCTCTCCAATGTGAACAATTTCCCCGAATACTAAATTGGTGCCACTAGACGGATTAGAAACCGACCCCTCGGGCTCTAACCTTTTGACGAAGGGTGTACGTTGCGTCAACAACTCTTTCCTCTCTTATGGCGTCACTTCCATGCATGGGAAATATATGACTGACGAAATATTTTTTTCCGAATTTGCTTTTAATGCTGCTGCACACAACACGGGTAAAAGTGACTGAAGAACAAGCTACGCATGTAGGACATATTATACGAAAGCGATAATGGCTCTCGTCTGCAGACTGTCCTTTGAGATAGCCGTTCTTGAACATTCATTTCGGTACAGGCTCATCCCCTAATCTCGTATTCTTTGGCTATTCTATCTCAAGAATGCTCATTAAAATACACTTGCAAGCTACAAAACATGGGAAAGGTCACCCCACATTCACACAAAGTCGCACTGTAGTCAATTATATTCTAACATATATTTGCGTCCTTGGGGTAGCGAGTCAAACTTAGCATCCAAGTGTCCCGGAGAAGCTGATTTTTATCTAATCTTCCCAACTAAAAAAGAAGAGAAGATAACCTAATTTGATCATAACGAAAATTGGCTACCAAATATGCCATCAATATCAAAAACCCCGGATTTTCGGAGAAATCGGACCTAAATATATCGCGTTAAAATTTTCTGGCAAGCGGAAAGAATATAATAAAATATTGCATCATCACCGGGGACTTCATTCTCCTTACAAGTCTGCATGGGTAGCCAGTTTTCTATGTCTTGTGGGCCCTAAAGCACAGTTGTTCTGGCCACCGAAAGCTGCCCAGCATGCGCCGGTAGTGTCCTTGCACATATTTCCTCCTTTCCGTTTTCCGATCTGTCTGCCACCTATCGGCAATGCCTACCGATGTCACAATGGTCCCAGCGCGCGCCTCACGATGTTGAAGGTTTAATAAGCCGCGATGAAGTTGTGTCTTGCTGGTGGAAGAGCTGGAAAGATCGATTTCGTAAAACTCAAAAGCTGCTCATCGCTTGAAAAAGTGCGGAGAGGCGTGGAAGCATTTGCTTCGATTCTCTTCATGTGGGTTTTGGCGGGGTCGTTTTACTAAAGGTGCGTCTCGAGCATGCGGCATATACCAACCCTCGGAAAGCCATTCAATTTAGTTATGCACAGAAACAATGTTGCTTTCTCATCTTCACTGACACCCCGCCGGGGTGGCGCAGTGGTTACGGCGCTCGACCCCTGTTCCCACGGACGCGGGATCGAATCCCGGCCACGGCGGCAGCTTTCCCATGGAGGCGAAAAGCAAGGCGCACGTGTGCTGTGCGATGTCATTGCGCGTTAAAGAACCCTAGGTGGTCGAAATTTCCACAGTTCTCCACTATGGCGTCTCTCATAGCCTCTCTTTTTTATGCCGAGTAAATGCAACCAAAGTTATTACCGCGTTACAAGATTCTGGTTCTAGCAAAGCGTACCTCATGTGCATTTAGCATTTAGCGGCTGGAAGAGCGGTTACTGAAGCGGAGCACGGTAAAGCTGGTTAAATAGTATTGTGTGATGCACACCACGCTCTTCTAGGAGCCAAGCATGCGGACTGACGACTGTGTCAAACGAAAGAAGAGTCTGTCTCTCTGCAGTGCTTACACAGAATTGATGTAACACGTAGACACAAAGCACAATTACCTTCAGCATCCTTCAGAACAGCCTGACGCTGTCGAAAGACCCAGTTTTGGGGCTTCGATTAAAGCCGAAGCAGTACAACCCAACGCTCCGGATCACCCCAGTGGTTACGACGCTCGACCACTGTTCCCAAGGACGCGGGATAGAATCCCGGCCTCGATGGCCGCTTTTCTATGGAGGCCAAAAGCAAGGCGCCTGTGTGCTGTGCGATGTAAGTGCGCGTTCAAGAACCCCAGGTGGTCGAAATTTCGGAGTGCTCCACTGCGGCGTCTCTCATAGCCTGAGTGCTTTGGGACGTTAAACCTCACAAACCAAATCGCACCAAACCAACGCTCCCGAGCATGGTAGCGTCCTTTCTCCCGTCCTTCCCTTGCATGCAGCGGGCGTGTATCCTTGTGAGCAAGTCTTCCCACACGTAGTTTCTAACATTTTCATTTTTCGCCGCATGTGGAATTCTAAATCTGCCTTGACTTTCGAAGTGTTTTCGGGTTAGGCATCCGAACCCGGCGCGTTGTTGTCCAGGCGTCACTCTCGTTGGCTCGATGTCATGGAAATAAAATATTTTGACTGCGATTGAGAAAAAAACAGAAAGACGGTGCTTTTTCGTCGAAATGCCCCGTATTCTGCATAGCCATGGTGTAGATCCGATATTGTTATTGCACGCCCAAATACCCCCTCTTTGGACCCATGGCAAATCTTGTTCTTTTCCTTTTGAGAACGGTACCTTAAGCCAACCAGCCGAAGTTTCGGACAGAGCTGCTGTGTACGCATATCTCGGGTTGCGAAGACGAAAATTATGTTGACAGACCACTCGACCTTTCTGACTGGACAGTTGCTGAATAAATAGCTGAATCTCTTTGCGGAGCTTGGTGCTTACTGCTATCATTTTGTGGTAAACGGTTACTGCTTTTCGTCGGATTCTGGTTAGCCACACGCACAGCGGAAACAGCAGCGAAGTCGGCTGAGACTGAATGCAGTTTATATTCAAACACATTTAAAGCCGTAGTGTTTGATCAACTTTGAATAAATGTTTTCTTTCAACCCGAAGAAATCGCCCCCCCCCCCCTCCCCCCCCGTGCCATAAAACCTGCGGTGTTTATGTCCGCCAAGCATGTCACTTTTTCTGGCTACTGTCTGGAATATGATAGAATAACAATCCCGCGAGCTCCTAGTCAACATAATAACCATATGGGCCACAGCGTCTGATTGTGTGGATATTCTACAGTGCTCCGATTCCACGCATCGATGTGGAAAATAATTAACGGCAAGGATAGTTATGAGGGTTCTCGCTCGCTGCAAACTCTGTGCCAGATTAAACTCCAAAAAGTTCACTCTTTCCGGTTTCACGATATTGGAGCAAAAAACCGGGACCCTACGAAGCTAAATCTATGGCGCTCGCCCGTGCGGCGTCTCTCTCTTCACCTCCCCTTCCCACATCATTTGAATCTCAGCTTGAAGTGGACGCCGAAGTCGCGAGATTGAAGAGCGCCGAAGCGATAAAAGAAAAACAAAATGACGTCAGTAAAGATATTAAATCACAACTCGCCGCGGTGATCAATCTTGACATGCGCGTTTTCTCCATCTATAGAGTCCCGCGAGCGTTGCCGCATGTAATAGCGCTCACACGACCGTGTAGCAGAGATTAAATGACGCAAAAAATATCCGAATTGCCTTTTTTTGTTGCCTGGGCTTCCGTGTAAAGCGCCAAAAAGAGCAAAAATAAGGAACTGACGCGTTCGTTCCTTTTGAGGAGCTTCTCGACACAGTGGCCTGTGCGTACACAGTAGAAATTGTCTGAGCTCCCTTAGTGGAACTCAGAGGCGGAGAGACGTCGTTCAGTCGTTTGCACATCGTGCAGTTCGTGCTTTTTGTTTAACAGATTTTCATTGCCTTCTCTCTTTCCCGTTTTCATTCACTTCGACCATCCCCATCTGCCTCATTCGTTTGAGAAGTTATCAAGTGGGCAAACGTCGCTCGCGTTTGGAGCGGCGAACGGAATGACATGTTAATCGCCGCGAGGGAGTCCGCTTCTTCGTGGAGCTTTCTTTTATCTGTTATTTACATGTTCTACACATTGTCAGTACCCACCTCGTTTTTTTATTGACTCTTTTGCTTTTTATTATTTTCGTTGCACAGTTGGCAGCTCACGTACTTGCTGGCGCCTTTTTATTGCTGGGCATTCGAAGACATACGTCTGTCTCACTCTGGGAATTTCACTTGCTCTTTCGCTGACTGCCACTTTTTGTAATGATTAATGCACATCGCGCGCGTATATGACTGCCCCACAAGGTCTTGGCTAACTAACTACGCCGTCTCATGAATTGCGTAATGTTTAGTTTTTTTATCGCTTTGTTCATTACGAGCTGTGCACATAATTTCACTTGTTTAGAAAAGGGATTCATACACGATTCCGGGTTACCTGTGAAATACTGATCGTTATAAGATCTCCTGGCTTCATGAGAAGCTTGAAAGGGTGGCGTAAAATGATGTAAGCTCAGTAACGGAAGTGTCAACTTAAACCAGATGTCAGTCTTTCGACTAAAGTGAACCAGAGCACTCTCTCAGAAGTGATAAATTAGTAGACAGGGGAAGTGTTAGGCTGACCGCTGCTTTTTCAGCAAACATCCGCTATTTTTATCTTGTGTACAGTTTTTTAATCTATGTATTTGATTCGGCAAAGGCTATTTTCAACAAGAAGCTATCCACGAATACATGTGGCTTATCGGGTAACAATGCTGCGACGGCGAAAATGGTGTATATTTGCATGAAATGTTAGAAACGACTATTATTTGCTTCATATTTTTAAAACAACAGCCGGCTGATGTTTTCCGTCGTCGTGTTACTTACCGTTAGCTCTACACAAACTAACCTAACGTCGAACACTCAACTGGAAGATTTGCCCTGTGCGCAAACTCAGCGTCAAGACAACCTTCAAAAGGTGAAACAGCATGGTCGTCCGGATAAAGTGAGTGTCGCTCCAGTCTGAAGGGAACTATCGCTTTTAAGCCATATCTCCAGGTAAACAAAACAAGCCGCATAGCATCCTTTATGTGCCTTAAGACCGTCACGAGGGCCGACAGCCAATCATACGGAATTATTGACCACGGCTTTTTGGATTCTCCCGGACCAGGTCAGCTTAAGGAGCCTCAAGCTCTGTGTAACCTTGTGGACGCTGGACCTTTAAAGGGTCTTTCTATTTCCAAAACAGAGCGGCCACCCGGATAATGAGTGTAGCTTCTATCTCGACGGGAATTTTAGCTGCAAATCTAGCTTGATGCGAACGGAGAAAGGCGGATATCATCGGTTATGCGCTTGAAGACAGTTACGAGGGCTGACAGGGAATCATACGGAATTACTGAGCCTCAAGGTCCAGGGAAGCTCGTAGATTCTGGACACTTAGATGTTCTGACTATTTTCTGCGCGCCCCTTATTCTTAGATATTAATATAGCAATAGTAAAGACCAGTCACAAAGAGGCCGCAAAAATTCATAATTTTGAAACGGTGCATTTTTTAAACCAGTGGGACATTTTAGATGGCAATTTGAGCACTTTGGTGCTTGATAAAAGCCGGCGTAGAAAACTGTCTAATCTCCCCATAGGCCTTTAAGGCTTTGGGCTGCTACACAGTCCTTTTGACTCACTTAATTGATCATTATGGTGAGCCCTGTGTAGTTAGTAATGCAGCGACGAGATGGGATAGAAATGCATGGTTGGAACCAAATTCATGCAAGGCGCTCTTTGAAGGAGGCTTTTATAAAAATGTAATCATACATATTGAGAGAACCGTCCTTCATGCCGCGACCCCAGATTGGGTGCATGCACACACGAGGAGAAAGAGTGTGTGCTTGTGTTAATGCTACAGAGAGAGATAGTGTGCTCTGGTAAATTTTATATACTGCCCTGCGATAGTGTGCAGGCGTTCAAGAAGGGGCGTATAATGTGCACTCATATTTAAATACTGGGTTTATATAGAGCCGTGTAAAGAAAAGGCAATGTTGTTGTTACACGACGCTTGTAGTAACGCATAGGAGTTCACATGTAGGTTTCGCCCTTTTGACAGAGTAGAGTAGCTCCTAACAAGCTCCTAAATTAAGTCTGTATTTGAAGATCCTGCTTTTCTTAAATTAACAAAGTCCCGCTGCACCAGAGGCCGTGTTGCTGCCTTGAAATGTACGAATATGTATAAGGGGTCAATCACAATATACTTACGAACAAAACATTCGGTTTGGTAGGCGGTCTTATATGCTTTACCAAGAAACACACCTCACTAGGATAATAAAATAAAACACGGAATTGAGCACCGAACTTTCAAGCTGCATTTAAAAACAAGTGATGCCACGTGTAGTTATAATATTACCTACCAGGGCGAAAGATAAAGAACCATAGAAAAAATCAATCAGGCGTTTTCGTAATATATCGGGATATAAGGAAAGGGAAAGGTTCTGGACAAGCAAGAAAAATATAAAGCCGCCAAACAACAAATGTGTAAAGTATAAAGTAAAAAACGAGCAATATGTTTGACGGTACCAGCAGCGCAAAAAAAAAGAAAAAAAAAGAATATGTAGCAGAATGGGCAAGAAATGCGATAAAAATTTATGGGAAAGAAAGCGCGCCGAGACGAAACAAAGTATTATGACTTTAGAACCTTTCAAAGGTCACAAAGGAACACTGTGGATACTGTGAAAAGAAAAATACGACACTGGCCAAGTGTACAGACATCTGTAACCGAGAGGAAATAAAAATGTCAGGCTGAATAATACTTAATCCAACTGACTCAAGATACCGCTAGGGGTAAATGGCTCAAACGATATAGTTGGCTACAAAACGTATTACCTCGTGACTGTTGCAAAACAAAGATTATAGAAAAATGGGAAAGAATTCATGGGTTTACAGTCGCCAGTATAATGGCGGCTTCCATGAATTCATTAGTCAATTTTGTTTCAATTCATCTCAACCAGCCTGACAACACCAACGCACGGTAAAAGCCTGATCCATATCCTGCTAATTAACCTTGTTCAGTGCCAGCCGCATTACCATAACCCGCTTAATCATCCTAATTTCATGTTCACACCAAGCTTTCTAATGCCCCCCCTGCTATATTTTCCTACTACATGTTCCCACCTGCCACTACCAGAGGCCACGGCTACTTTCCCTTTCTGGTGCATGCCATGCCCATGCCCTTTTCTTCTTCTTCTCCATTTTGAAAATAATTTAACTAAGGGGTGATTTTTTCTGACCGCTTCCGCATAGTTCCTTTCTTGTCAAGTTACACTCATCAGCTTCTATTCTTAGCACTGTGCGCAGCCCTCACTTTCGCTCTCAACATCCACGTTTCTGCCCCATGTGATCCCGACAAGATTCAGGTATTTCATTCTTTCGTCGTAAAGTTGTGACGTTAAACCCCACAAATCAACTTAAGGGATACTGATAAGCTGCTAGTCATGATTTGCGTGTATTTTCCAAATGCTGTCAATCCCAATTCTTACTCCTGTATTTCACTCTCATGATGAAGATCTGTGGTGACTGCGTGTCCTAAGTGACGTATTTTCTTGTAATTTCCAGCGCCAAGCTGCCTCTCCTGAACTGCTGATCCTTTCCGACTACGTTGAACATGACTTCCGTCGTTTGAATATCGGTTTTTCAGCTTACTACGCTTCTTGGTCTTTCTAGATTATCATTCTTCCTCTATGTTTGGTCACGTGACCTGGTCAGCAAGGTACCGTCATTACCATAACGCAGATTACCGAGTTACTATCCATATCTTGCTAATTCCGACTTTTTAAGAAGGCGTGTAGCAAGCAATGAATAACACTGGAGGAACGTCGTCTCCCTGCCTAACATCTGCTATTATGAGGATTTTATTATCTTATTTATAGAGATCTACAGCTGTCCAATGACGATAGATATTTTAGATATTTTCCATTTCTTCCGTTTCCTTAGAATTATTTCTAACAGCCTCATTCCAAAATCCGGCAGTCATGATGAAGGATGGCAAAATAGTGGTAGCATTGCCCATTCGCATTATCCTGATTGTGTTTGTGAATTTTAATGAGGTAGCGATTTCTGTGATACTATATATTTAAAGAAACTACCTGGGACCAATGGGGAATTTAGCGACCACTGCATAGTTTCTTATATCTTTGCAAAGGCGAGACGGTCGTTCAGGAAGATAGAAGTCGAAGGGTATCGCATCGTTTCAGGAAAAGCCGATATGCCTACACTGCGTGAAGGAAGAAGCACGAAATTTCGTACGCAAAAAAAAAAGACGTGCGTTTGTTTTTGAAAAGCAATATACTTTGCTTTGTTTTGTGGATTTGCCAGTAAGGAGTGACGGCCAAAAGTGACTACCACAGATCTTGTATTATAATGCGTCAGGCACGTCCGGTTCCCTGTAATTCTTTAACAAGCGCTGACATCCCTCAGTATACAATCGTCTCACGCTTCATTTCCGCCGTAAGTGCAGGTGACCTGGATCAGTATTTGAGCGCCATAACAACTAAGCCACAGCGGTTGGGGACTATAGCTCTATTGACTGCGGACAAGGACAGGTGCTTCTGTATTCTGTCATCGAGGTTTGCGAAAACTGTCTGGCAAACACAACACAGGACAAGCACGCTTTACAGTTGATTTCTGTCTTTGTCGGCATAGACAAGTCACGATCTATGAAAGGAGTCTTTTTTTCAGCATAGGTTTTGTTTTCTTACTGCAACGTCTAATGTCATTGTTGAGCGTCACTTTTAGCAGACAGTTCAGGCTATAGAATGACAACTCCTTCCCATGCCTTTGTGAACTTCTCCGCCTTCCTTGCCCGTCACGCTACCCGGGGCCACCGAGCGATTTCCCGATCAGGATCACCTGACTACTCAGGGATTTAAAAACGTGCTGCGGTTTAGCTTTAGTTAAACCCCGTAGGCTGCGCAAGCAAAGCCGATGTAACTTCTCTTTCCGCTCTTTCTTCTTTTTCTTCGGTGTCTTTTCTTTCTCTCTTTCTTCCTCTTTTTCTTCTTCCTCTTCCTTTTCTTTTCCTTCTCCTTTTTCTTTTCCTTCTTCTACTGCGCTGCTCATGGCCACGGCAGCACCCCCACTCCACAGCGGCGCCGCTCCATCTGCGGCGCACGGTGGCTACCGGCCGCGGCCACGCGACAGCTTGAGCTGGGATCCCAGCGGTACCGCTCTTGTTGTCATGGCGACGGCAGCGGCGCCGCTCCATCTAAGGCGCACCGTGGCTACTGGCCGCGGCCACCCGACGGCTTGAGCTGGGATCCCATCTGCATCTGCTCTAAAGGTCCCCGTGGCTACCGGCCGCGGCTACGCTAAGTAGCTGAGACCTGTAGTAGTACTGCTTACGCAATAAAACCGCTTCGCCGGAACTCGGTCGCTAACTCGTCTTTGACGAGGTGTGTGCCTTTCCGAGTGCGTCAGATTCGGCGCAAGCGTCGGGCTATGTCTGATCAGCAGGCCAATGTAAAATGGCAGCAGTGGAGGGAAAGCGTGATCGACTCGAGGCAGCGGCCGACTGTAGTTCGAAAAGCTCGCATAGAGAAAAAACGCCAGTGCCACCGTATGTCTAGGATCATTTAGGCGAGCTCACTCTCGATTAACTAAGTTTAACTGGGACAAACATCTGCAATGTTTTATATACGGAGTTGGTGGTATTTCCTTCAGTATGATAGCGCAGTAAATATTATTGGAGAAACCGTCTTTAAAGGTATCATGCCATAGTGTACGCTACCGGCTCATACATAAAACCACGCTTTATCAAAACGGTATTGACTTGCCTGCGCGCCAACCTGTCTGACACAGAATGCAAGGGTTCTGGCTGGCAGACTCTGATATCACTCTCCCATATGAAAGGAGAGGCCGGATTTGACAGCTGGTTCCAAACGTAACGTCAGGCAACCCTGCGTCAAGTTAGTGCGGGCCAATGTCAGCTATTAGCTAGCGCCTGCCAGATCCATGCTCATAACTTTTCTTTTGCAATGCTGACGCCGGATTTCGCGGTGAACGGGCTTTTATCGCTACAGCATTAATATTCGAAACTGTTGTAATTTATTCCTTCCTTTCTTTCTATGAGATGGAAGTTTCTTGTAATGCGTTTTCAAGTTCGAGTGGTAAGTAGAAACCAATTCGGAAACTCAGCGGCACGTGTAAAATCTCGTACTACTCGATACCTTTATATTCACGCGCTCTTACATACACCACGCTGGAGATGCGCAGAACATGCAATGAGCTTCAACTAGCTTAGGACGTAATGACGTAGAAATCAGCAATGGTTGCTTCGTGTCCCTTTTGTAGCGTAAAGCTACACTGCGCGAGTCAGAGTCGAGTTTCGTGTGAGTGTGCCCTGGCCGTTATGCGCATGCACGAGGGCCGCGTCTAACTCCGAAGGAGAAGAAGAAAAAGAAGGAGAAGGAGAAGAAGGAGAAGAATAAAAAGAAGAAGAAGAAGGAGAAGAAAAGAAGGAGAAGAAGAAGAAGGAAAGAAGAAAAGGAAGAAGAAGAAGAAAAAGAACGCTCGGTCACCCGCAGCTAATACTTTCGCAACATATTCGCTTCAGCAGCGTTGAACCCTTCTAATTTGTTTTTGGAAGATAAGGCAGCTTAGTGAAACCACTTTTTGCAGAGCTCTATTTCGAAACAAGAGGGTGCTTCGACTAAAAGAGTGGGCGGCTGACGCATTGACGAAAACCGGGGCAGCCTAACACAACGATAGGTACCACACAGCTTGACATTTGCATTGTGGAGATGCATTAATATTTCTTTCAAGTACATTTGTTTTTATTTACAAACCCGTACGCTCATAATTCTGCTGCAACGTGGTTACGTGGGTGCATAGTTTTGTTTGGACAGCCCACAACTACTTAAGTGCGCCGCGGTGCCGTTAAATCGTACAACGTTCGAAACGTGTAGTACGTTTAATGGTACATAATAGGAATGAGAGCAACGAACTGAGTGGTGGCTTGCCTGTGAGAGTGCTTTTTTTATTTAGTTAATTTATCCATTAGTGCATTGCCTTGCGCTGACAGCCCTTAAGTTAAGAAGCTTCAGGTTTTGTGCTAGTTTATTTGTGCAAACCAAGGTGAACTTGGGCGGGGAAAGAGGCTGGGGAGCGGAAACTACTGCTATCCGACGCAGCGTCCTGCATTAACACTGGCTCAAGGTGGGCGTCTTGCATCCTTTGGCTCGAAGAAGATAAAAAAGGATCAGTTGCTTCTTGTGCCATTAATTTCAAAACTGGCCGTAGTGAGACTCAGCAATCGGACCGACAGTTAAAAGAGGGGAACTTCACTCGAGCTACATCAGTAGGATTGACTTGCATCTGTCTTTTTTTATCAGCTGCAGTCATCTCCACATCTTTTAGGTTTATCTCACTGCTGCTCTTTTCATAGGTAGCGAATTGGTTGTTCTTACTGCTTCCGACCTGCGCAATGGCTACAACACGTGCACACGAGATAGAACTCTTCCCTGTTGCTGCTATCGACTTTTAGCCCACAACGGAATATGCCGCTGAATGAGACAATCGACAAATCCACGTTATCCTTAACCAAAACTGCTGTTAAACGCCTTTCGTGAATTATGCGCTGAAGTAGCACTTTATATTAGTAAAGTAGTAGTTGTAGAAGAAGCAAGGAGTAGTACAATACGGCTGCACAAGTATAGCAGAAGTAGCGCTAGCTGGCCAAATTTGGGATGACTTGGTTTACCACGGTAACCATGGGAAATATGTTACCAGCCGCAGAGGTAAGGTGGATGGTTACAGTCCTGTGAGGAAGGAATGGAACGAGGCCAGTGGTTTGGTTTGGTTTGCAGGGTTTAAACTGTCAAAGCGATACAGGCTATGGAGACGCCGTAGTGGAGGGCTCCGTAAATTTCGACCGCCTGGGGCTCTTTAACGTGCACTGACATCGTACAGCACACGGGCGCTTTGCTTTTCGCCTTCATCGAAAAGTGGCCGCCGAGGCCTGGATACGATGCCACATCCTTGGGCACAGCAGTCAAGCACCCAACCACTGCGCCATCTCCGCGCAAAAATGCGAAAGTATCCAAAATCTACCTTGGTGTACGTGAGCAGGTTTAACATCTCGTTCGGACCGCTTCGCGTCGAATTGTGCTTAATTAGAGTAGTCGCAGTTTTCAAATAGCAGGACTAATTAGTAAAAGCTGTGTTACTAATTGTAGTATAGTAGTGTCGTAAAAACAGAAAACTAAAAACGGTATACGTATAGCTATACATATTGCCCGTAGGTAGGAACTTCTTTGCATTGGCAAATTGTTCAATGATAATACCCTTAAGCTGCTAGCATTTAATCCCATAATACGCAGAGTCAACCGCCAAGGAAGGTTTCTCTGCTCAGACTCGCGACAGCAGGAATTAGGGAAAATTAGGGCGTTTGAATTCCTTTATCTCCAATGCCAGCCGCCACAGATGAGATGACGGCGCCTGTGTGCCAGCATGTTTTTCGCTTCATAATTCCTCGTTCTTCATCTCGCGAACTGATGAATACTTTGGACATCTTTCGTTCTCTTTGTTTAATGATAGCCGATTTTTGTTTTCACAGCGAATGGCCCTGTAGTCACGTCTCTGAAGGCACTGTGAAAAGAACTTAACAAAATTTACCCTACCTGCAGGTTGCTTGTATTTTTATTTTTAAAAGCGAAAATTATATGAAATTCTTTGAAGCCTAGTCTCTTACTAATATCAGAAGTATTATTGAAATTTTTTTAGGCAAAAATTATTAAAATTCTGCCTCCCCCCTAGGACCGAGTACGAACGCGTCTTTTTAGACTGGCGGTATAGAAAGAGGCACAGATTGAGAGTCGTGATATCGAAGTCCTATGAAACGAGGCAGGAAAGATATGCTACATTTTCTGCTATCTATTTCCACGTGATCTGACTCTCGATATTTTTGTCATCACCGTTCCGCTGTTATTTGAGAGCCTAGACTATAACTTCATGGGTTTGGTGCCCGCGGCTACCGTGAAAGTTGTTTTCTTATGTCTCATTCTCCCAGTCCTCTTGCACAACACACTGACGTTGTACTCCCAACTGACCCCTCTCGTAATCTTCTACGAGATTGAGGCCGGGCGTATTGCTATGAGGCAAAACGAAATATTTCGGACGGATCGAGCAAATGGGATTTTTCGAAGGCAGAACCGACGGAATAGTGGTGAGAGGAGAAGAAGATGAGAGTGTTGGAGAAAAAAAAACCTTACAGTGTCACGTCTTAAAATGAAGCCGAACCATGCTAAACCCAAGCAAAAAAACAAGTCAAGATTAGAAAGGGGCAGAACGCATGGTGGTATTCTGGAAAATCTCGTTGTTGTCCACGTTCAATATGACTCCGTCTATCTCAGTTTTTCTAGATGCTCGAAACATTCGAAGCACGCAGATATGTCCTTTATTATTCTGTTTTGATTGCTTGCTTTTCGCTAACACACAATATTTCTTGAACCAATGACCGAAGCGTGGCCTTGTGGTAGAGCACCCGCCTCGTGTTCGGGAGGTACCAGGTTCGATCCCTGGTGCCGCCCGGTACCCACCGGCTTTTCAATTGGTACAAGCTTTCCCCCGGCCTGGTGCTCGGCTCTTTGGGGTGAAATGTTTGGGAAAGGGGTCATAGGTCTCAAATAGTTGCTCCGATGTGGCAGTGATCAGTTCCGCCATTGGACAACATTAAGTACGACTTGTGCGGTAAAAACGTCTTATGTAAAGCGTGGCCTCTTTCATTTATGTAGTTGTAGAACAGAGCCATAATTAGCAGCTGCATCTCCTAGTTCATCACCCGCCCTATAAAGCTTTTAAAGAGATATTGATGTTATCGTGCATTTATTTTACTACCGCGATCTTTATGGCAAAGAAGCCACATTGGGCAATAACCGAGCTTATACAAACACAAGAATGGAAAACGAAAACTCAATAGATGCTATTTCTGGCCATTCCTTGCAAGTGAACCTGCTGACTGATTTTTTTCTTCTGTACGTTAGCCGGGTACTACTATCCTCCCGACCCCAAGGCGTGTTTTTTCAGTGAGGATAAACAAGGGCCTTGTACGAGCACTCCGGCTTACACCTAACGTAGATAATTAATTTGCCGGAACACACAGTTGCGTGTTGTCGCTAATTTGTGGCGATAATAACTTCACATCTGCGCTATCG
This sequence comes from Amblyomma maculatum, assembly GCF_055883805.1. Taxonomy (NCBI): domain Eukaryota; kingdom Metazoa; phylum Arthropoda; class Arachnida; order Ixodida; family Ixodidae; genus Amblyomma; species Amblyomma maculatum. Next base: position 69,184,640 of record NC_139354.1, read on the forward strand.
CCTAACACTTTTAATGAGAACGCAGTGTCTGCCCGGTAAATTTTCTCTGTGTGTACGCTCAGATAACTAGTTTTTCTTGTGTCACTTTTTCTAGGGTGCTTTCATTTTCGCTGTTACACTGTCTTGCGTTGGGGCTTTTCAACATCCGCCGAAGGAAAGTTTGGAGGTGGTCTCTACTGTTCTGGCTATCCATACCCCTTTTTTTCGTCTCTGTACAGCTTTACTATCTTTCTCTCATCTTGGTTGTGTGACAATAGCTGCGCTCAGTTTTATTTTTGTGCGGTGTTTCAAATATTTGTTGAAGCGAAGAGCTTTACTAAGTTAGTCAACTCCGAGTCTCGCGTGTGCTCCATCGTTAGAAACACATATAAAGCTCCGCTTTTACCAAGCCGTATGAACGTGCCTTAGTGACCAATACGAGTAAAGTGAATGCAAGGGTCCTGGCAGGCTGAGTCTGACATAACCGACCCATAAGAAACGAGAGACCCAAGTTGGCAGCTCATGTACACGAACACGGCACACAGGTACGAGCGGTTAGACCTGGCGTTGTATTGCTTTCGCAATAAAAGCCACAGCTGCGCATGCGCGATACACGTGACGTCACAACAGAGGCGCAGGTGGTCGGAGGCGCCGCGCCGCCACAACCGCCGCCGCGACTCCACCGGTTGACCTTTAGCCGGTGCCGCTCGCTTTCACCGGCCTGTGTTTATGTCTAAGAGACGTGTAACGGTGATGGTTATGTGAAATCGGAATAAAGTTTAATCATATGTGGTGTACGGCTGTAATCAATGTTTCACCGTAATGATAATCCATTGAATATCTATAAAATTCAACTGTGAACAACAAGGTAAGCACAACTATGCCAAGGAACCAAAAGCTAAGCCGTGGCATCGCCGAAGCTTTTCACTTTTGATATCCAGGCTTAACCAAGCTAAGCCACCACAAATTATTTCTCTCTCTCCTGTTTGGGCGAACATTCATCTGTTTACGATTTCTTTTAATTGCTTCTGCACACCCGGTAACATTTGTATAGCGCACTCTCATTCGCTTCTGTTTTTGTATTTACTTTCCCTCTATTTCCTATTTAAATAGTTGTCATCAGTTAAATTCGGTTGTTTATTACACCAAGAACGCTTTTCATTTTCCGGAAAAAGCGGGCGCATTGGAACAAGCGCATGGTTTCCTTGAAAATCCTCCTTTTAGTTTTTCCGGGAGGAGAGCCATCTATGCGCGTACGTACAGAACCACACGCTTTCTCGACTAACATCTCCATTTTTCTAATTGGTTGTCTTTATTTTCACCTCTCCCACGTTATATCTAGCTGTATTCATATTCATATAAATATTCGTATTCATTTTTCTATTCACTATTATGCGACGGTACTTATACTATAACTGTTGCAGTGGAATTAATTTCATCGCCGTCGTCTTGAAGCGCCTGCAGTTTTCTACAGCCCCATCTATGACCGCAGACGCGAATAACGAAATTAAATCGAGAGGGTGGTGGTCTGAGGGTGTTTGTGCTACGCTAGTGGTGAAATATGTAGCGCATTTAATTACCTTCCGGCGTCCCTTTGTCTTGGTATAAATTTTCTGAAAGTGCCAGGGGCAGTTCAGGTGACACTTAGAAAGCCTTCACTTATAGTAGGTAATGCAGGACTGGAGAGAAATACGATATCGATTTTGGTGTTGTCCACCACAGCGTAGTGCGCATATTTAGCGCGAGAGACTGGTTTATGGAGTGCTTGGCTGTGCTGCACTGCATTTAAATACGACAGCGTTAGAATCGTCCTTGGGATAAAAAGGCGTTCGACGTTCTCTCAGTACTTTCGCTGGCCGATAGGCGAGGCTCTGACGTCATTATAGCACTACATGGCTCAGCTTTGATTGTATGACTCCGGGTATGACGTCCGTCGTGCATGAATTACGGCCAAGTGGGCAGGTTCACTGGCAGATAGTAGGAATGTAGGTTACTTCATATGAAGGAACAGGTTGGCAGACTTGGGAGCAGGTGGCAGCTGCGCTTTTGTGTATGTTGATGTGTCCAGATAGCCCCAGGTATCTCTTTCTAATGAAGCTGGGATCAAAATTGTTTTTGTCTACCATAGTGGAAAATTTCTGCATGCGAAGGTGGTGCTCAGTGAATGTTGCGCCTGAAGACGAAATATATAGGCGGCTGGAAATTCTCTGATTTTGTGGGAGCATAAACTATTGGAGCATAAACTAAGGAGGAGGACAGGCTGGTCAGGCGAAATTCTGGCTTGAATGCAGCCGCATTTGATATAGCAAAATAATTAAATGCACCTATAGATAGCGCTGAGAAGCACTAGAGTGTTCATAGGTGCTCCAATATGTCTTATGTGATTGACAAGATGCAACCTGTTTCTTTTCTGGAGTGTCCTCACTAGGGGTGGGGAGTTCACTCCGTCGATAACGACTTAACCGTTCTTGAGCGTAGCGGGGGTCCGTTCACCTTTGTTCGGCCTCGGTGCAAGCAGAATACTTCAGCTAGCGCGCTCATGGAGGCCGCAAACACTTCTTCTGAGATATGGAGTCAGGATGCGGTGGCATCAACACACCTCTGTCTACACCATCGCACTTGTGTTAACCTGATATACACGGAGGCTCTGGACTCACCGTGGGTGAAGGTTGTCACGTCGCACCAACTGTGGCACCCACACTTCGTTTTTCTCAACTTTAATTAGGCAGTATAGTTCTGGTGTAAACCTGGGTGTAAAAGCTCTAAAGTTACACCAAGCGCGAATGCCACCGTATCTTTTCGCTTATCCTGAACTGTACCGAGGCTCCGACATTAAGGCACGCAAAGTTTTTGCGTGCTTCAATTCTTGCGCCACCATGAACCTCTCTTGCAAGTTTTCACCAATGGTAAGAATTTTATTCAGCTGACGGAGAAATGAAATCAATTCGGATCTCATATTCTTCGCGTAATCTCATGCGCTTTGGTATCGTCGAAGCCATTGATCGAGAAGATCGAATAGAAACCGAAATAGCAGAAACAAACAAACAAAAAAAACTTTGATGATAATTATTTGGGAGAACGTTTTTTCAGGTTAGTTGGTGCATTACCGAAATCGATTTATAGCGCAGACAGACAAAACACATTGCCACTTATTCCTTCCGGCGTTTGCCTGTCTGCGCTATAAGCCAGGTTTCATAACTATCTATTCAGGGCTAGCGAATTTCTTGCGTTCATCCATGTCACCAATGTCAAACTCACATTTCCAAATAAAAAAACACACGAATAAAACGTTCATATTCTTACCCCTCTAATCATGAAGGATAGCCGGTTGCGACCAGAGCCCATTGCGCTTGTGGATTTGACTGGGAAACTGATCGATCGGTTCACCGAGTACTGATCGGTCGGCGCCCTGTGTAACGTCACTAGAAGTCGCACGAGCTACCAAGTCGAACAGCTCTCATGATACGGGCGGCTGTGATATGAACAGAACCTTCAACTCTTCGATTTCGAGTTCGAAATGCTAAATCTAAGCAACGCAGGAACCCCGGTACGGTTCAGTTACAGCGGGGTCTTGCATATATGTCGGTTTGTTACATTATGTGACATGTTACGAATGTATGCTAATGGATATGTGGGTGATAGTAGCCGTGCCAATTAGGGATCGATGATTAGAATATCAGCCAACTGCTTGCTTAAGAACAAGGATACGCGAGGGGAAGCTTAGACGGGAGCCTTTAGAACTGTAGCCCGAAAGGCGAATCTTAAGTTCCCTCTAAATTTCTTTATCAAACAATTAGCGGGACATCGCGAAATATGAATTTCTATATATATAGGACTTGTCTGCATAAGTGTTTGATTCTATACATGAAAAGGAAGGAGTTATTAAAGAAAAATGTCCACTTTTTCTGAGGATTTCAGGAATATCATTTAGCGAAAAAAGGCTTCCTATAGATTGTCACGAAATTTAAAGAAGCGATTTTTTTTCCTCTTTTTGCAATTTGACAAAATGATTGGCAAAAGCAGCGGACAAGTTCTTCAAACAGAGAATTTAGGGTTTCATTGAGGCACGTTCACGGTATATACGAAACATCTATACTTAAGTCAAAATAGATTTCGGTCCAATAACGATTTTTATAGCGGATGATCTGTTGGTAGACATTCAAAATGCTTAGCAAAGTGTGAGAGAAATCTACAGTGACTTCATGCACACTGTCATAATCTGTTTAGGGCTGGGGCCTAAATTGCATTTTATGCTTTGAGAATACACCTTTTCTTGTTTGAGAGTATACTGAGGTACTTGAAACATTACAGAAATTACGACACTTCTGAAGTGGGCAGAGACCCTAACTTTTATTCACTCAAATCATATTCCGCGTGTACGTTATGGCTGCACTGCGTCCACTTTCACAGCTCTCTCTATGCTCCTTAAAACATGTGTTATAGAAAGAGCTGAGAATAAGGCTTTTTAAAGCTGCTCAGTATCCTTGTATGACGGCGTCAAGTGAAATACCGTTGTATAGCATACGTATACTAGCCAAATCTTCCATATATGCCCACAGGACGCAGTCATTCAATTTGCACCGCCACTGCGATCATGCACAATTATGCCGATGGCAGTAATAGTTCCTCCTTCTGATTATTACATTTTTGCGCTTGACGGACTTGTAAGTGCAGGCACTCTTACATCAACACTCACGCTGGCGCAAACAACGTTCTTTTGGTCCTGCAGTCCTCGTGTACAGCTTTCCCTTCCATTAGTCTTTTTTTTTTTTTTTTTTCAGTGCGAGCGCCTTCTATATCCGGCTGCCGCCGTGATTGAAGAAATGATTTGCGAAGGACGAGGCATCGTAGGGCTTGTATCTATGTTTTTTTTTTCTTAGCTCGACACATTGCAGTGCAAGGTGTCGCAATTTTGTAGATGGATGTAGTCAACGCCACTATATGTTCCAAGCGCCCATCGATCAGCGAAGGCTCTCCGAGGGAAACTCATGGGGGTTCCTTAATTGGATGAACCTTACTGCTTTTTTAGTTCGTCGAATTTCTTTTGGAAAGAAATTCATTTGGCGGGCCCATGGCTCTAGTCATTTTATGTGCATCAGTCTGTCTTTGGCGCCAGAGGAACCCTTGCTTTTGTTTTCTTGTACGAAAATTGTTGCAGTCCGTAGCAGAAGTTTATGGCATTCAGATTTGGTAAAAAATTAGGCGGGCGCCCAAGATTCGCCTGAAAAGCATACACGATAGCTCCTTGAGGACCACCTTTTCATTCCGCAAATTAATATATTTTTGTTAGGTTGATTTTTGGAGTAAAATGTGACAATATTTGTCTCAATTTTCGCTATTTCACTAACGGCATACTATCGGCATTCAATCAGCATAAGGAACCCCATACAATCTGATGTAAATCTGTCGTAGATACGGATCTCTATTGCAACTCAGCCTAAAGCTTATTAGCGGATGGATGCTAAATTAGAAGCGAAATTGGAAGCTGCAAAAAGAACGGTTCCGCCATAATTTTGATAACGAATCGCATGTGCATATATTGGCATATTAGCAATCACGCCAACGTTTTTTCCTACAATTATTTCGGCACAATTAGCCCAGTCGCACACGATGAAATTTATTTCAGGGAGTTCACCTAGGCCAACCACGTTGGTCGCCTGCACGACACAGCCGGTAAGGACACAGCGCTGTATTCAATTTTATTACTTACATGCAAGTCCTCTAACATTTGCTTCTTCAGTGAACACCCTTTGGTGTCGCCCTTGTCTTGTGTGCCATTTTTCAAAACCTTTTACTGTTAAATTTTACTTTGTGTGACACTGTATGAAGTGTATCGGTTAAGTTTAGCTCACAGGAATCTCGGTGACACGTGCCCGTTTCACGAAAAAAGTAGACAGAATCTATTGACACGCAGTTTCCTGCGCCACTTCCGCTGAAGCCCATTCTAGGCTGCCCGAACCCTGCTTCTGAATTGCAAGCACGGAACGCGGTCGCCAATTCACCGTCTGATTATGCATTCACACAGTCAGCCATATGATGGCCTCTGACATCCATCAAGCTGTCTTTACGGCCGATGTATGTCACATTCAAGGTGTTATATAATATTTTAACGCCAGTGTGCACTTTCCTACAGCTTCTGTGTTCAGAAATTTCCTCCCTTTATTGGCTTTTATTCGGAGATTACGTTGCGCGTGCTTATTTTACTTTTTTCCCAGAATTCAGTAGCAGCGGGCTGCACATGGGATGCCAAAATAGATTTCGCCGGTGGAGTATTTCACAGTCGTTTCAGTTTTCCCCGCATTGACCTCCGGGCAGTGGAAGCCTGGGCCCAATGGAGGCGTTTGTTGTTCAATGGTCGCATGTGAGCGTCCTAAAAATAAACTCCTCACTTTCCGCCTGAAAGCTTTTCACGCCTGCTGGTATTGACTCTACATCAAAGAGGCAACGCTGAGGGAGGGAAGAGGGGGCAGTGCAGGAGTCATTTTAGGTATAATGAAATGTGCGTGCACTATTTATGGCGTGCGATCTTGTTTATGAGGTTCTATATCCAAAGGCCTTGCGATGCTTCCGTGCCTCGAATTCTATGGAGCGGCAGATTTATGGCTGCCCTCAAAAACAGCCTTATTCATTTATTTTTCTGAAGTCGTTGGAATGCTGGTGAAGTACCAAAGATATCTCTATAACCTTGGAGTGAGAAAAGATAGCTCTATTGCGGAGAAGAAGAAATTGTTTTTGCCATGTCTTTGTCACCGTTATATAGTTTCATAAACGGCACAAATATACAAACTCGGCGGCAGCTTTTCGATGGAGGCGAAAAGCAAGGCGCCCGTGTGCTGTGCGCTGTCAGTGCACGTTAAAAAACCCCAGGTGGTCGGAATTTCCGGAGTCCTCCACTACGGCGTCTCTCATAGCCTGAGTTGCTTTGGGACGTTACACCCCACAAACCAAATCAAACCAAATATACAAACTAAGGAAGCATGTATTAGACTACTTCGGTGTCAATAAGAAGCCGATATTGACACTGGCGCAGAGAGAGCAGGTTTCAGTGGCATTTCTCCGTGTTGTCACAAACGGAAGAAAAAGGGTCGACTGCTCCTGCCAGTACTCAACTCACGTTCTGCAGGTTTTGTTCATACCAAGAGTTAGCTTGTGCGCTAATGCTGGAGTAAAATGTGTTGTTATTGTCATCAAATTGTGCTGAAATTTAGGTTTCCCTCACTCCTACAACATGCTAGACAAGTTTGCCTTTCACTTTTTTATAGCTATCGAATTCGACACAATATACTGGTGTTTGAAGGAAACACTTCACATAGCTACAACGTACACATACATTACAGGTAATAAAAACAAATGCACATTCAAGAAGTTCTGATATTATTCATTTTTACATTTTTGTTTGATAGCCGATTGCTCACATTTGGGTAATGCATTTGCCTTTTTCGTCGCAAAGCGTATTCTTCCCTGCTAATAAGCGTTCCCACAGTGACTTACACGACTATTATTTTTTTTACAGTCACTTGTATTCAGTAAAATAGTTCGTCAACGGGAACTGCATAAGTAACGGATGCAAGCGTCTTCAATACAAAGCTTTTAAAAGCAGAAAGGTTTTTGCCGGTTGGTTTCGCATTGGGTGTTGGCGTTTTGGATTTCTTGAATTTATACTGATCGCCAAAGCGACAATTTCTTTAGCATGCGGCGCTAATTGATGTTGTTTGTGTAACACTGTCCCGAGGCATTCTTTTCCTCTCTGCTCATGGGTAGTAAGTGCTTAAGTTTAAATCTGCAATGGAGAAAGGCACTTGAATATAGGGTTTTTATGCCGGGTGTCTACATAAAAATGCTCGGAGCTTTCTAGCAAGGCCACCACGAATCGAAACACCCGGAGGTAAAACTAAGGACGTCGTGCTGTCAAGCCGTGAGCTCCGCCTGGTCGCGCTGTACGTGCGCTTGAAAGGTTACACAGGCTCTTCTCGTTCTGAGTAGCTGTACGGTTTCTTTCACGTTTTCGTATTTATTAGTGGAAATATATCATCATCATCATCATCATCTGCCTGACTATACCCACTGCAGGGCGAAGGCCTCTCCCATATTTCTCTACTTAACCCGGTTCTGTGCTAGCTGCATCCACTTGACCCCTGCTAACTTCTTAATCTCATCCGCGCACCTAACTTTCTGCCGCCCCCTGCTACGCTTTCCTTCCCTTGTAATCCAGTTTGTTACCCTAAGCGACCATCGGTTATCCTCTCTTCGCACTACATGTCCCGCCCATGCCCATTTCTTCTTCTTAATTTCCACTAGAATGTCGGTAACTTGAGTTATTTCTCTAATCCACTCTGCACGCTTTCTATCTCTTAATGTTATCCCTACCATTTTTCGTTCCATAGCCCTCTGGGTTGCGCTCAACGTAAGTAGAACTCTCTTGGTTAGCCTCCACGTTTCAGCGCCATAGGTGAGTACAGGTAAGATGCAACTGTTATATACTTTCCTCTTTAGCGATACCGGTAAGCTGCTAGTCATAATCTGTGAGTGCTTGCCAAATATATAAACACTCGTTTATGTTATGCAAGCGCAGGGTGATTTAGTCGGGAGAATATCTATTCTGACCGAAGTATCAAAAAAGATTATATTGCTTTTTGCTTATATTGCTTATATAGCTTATATTGCTTCTTGCTTATATTGCTTATATTGCTTATATAGCTTATATTGCTTATATTGCTTATATAGCTTATATTGCTTCTTGCTTATATTGCTTATATTGCTTCTTGCTTATATTGCTTATATAGCTTATATTGCTTCTTGCTTATATTGCTTGTGCAAAGGCACCTTGCTTGTAGCGTTAATCGTGAACGTAAAGGAGTTTCTTTCCACCCCTGATGCATTAGTGTGTGTATAAGAACGTAGAAAGAGATGTAGAGTGGAGGAGAGCTTACAGTAATTACTAACGTCGGTAGGGTGGAATTATTTTTATTTTGTTTACCGTTTACGATGTAGTGAGCCGAAGCAAGCGCTAAAAATGCATTAGCAATGCGTCTCGTCTCATGCGCAGGTGACGTAAACGTTGAGACCTTCCGTGTACGTGAAGTTCAATATCGGTGAAACGAGGATCGCAGATAAAAGCTGAAGGCTTTGGGATTCCACAAGCAAACATCAAAAACATCAGACATGGAGCAGTGGATACATATCTGGTACTTGGATGCGGGTAATTATGTTACTGGTTGGACAAAAAATAGAATAGAAAGTGGTGAGTGAATGAAAAAAATTCGCCAGTTTACATATTTATAGATAAATGGCTTTTCACTGCAAGGAGTTGACTGTTCGTGTAGATGCAGCAGCCTGTCCTTTTTTGGATGGGTGAGTGTTTCTACTTTCTTTGTTCTGGTCCGACGCCCGGCCCGTTAGCTAGTCAAGTTAACATTGGTAAGCATGCCATCTAGGACTTTACTAACCTCTGTTCGTTGAAGTTAGATTTGCAATATGCTTTTCTTCTACTTCGCCGAAACGTGTAAACATCTATAATTAAGTGACGGTAGTTGATTACGAGATGCCTTATTAATCTCGTTAGCAAGCCTGACCCAGTCCGGCGGTGCTCCTTTGGAGTGGGTGCAGCGTGCGTGTGCTCAGAACAGACGTGGGCTAATATGTCAGCATTTTGCAGACCGAAACAAAAACTAAAGGAGGTTATCGTGGTAGGCCAGGACGTTGCGCAACCACGACGGGCAGGCAGACTATAGATAAGGCATGAATCAATCAGAAATCACTCTGGCGTGCACAGTTCCGAGACGAGGACTTCAAGTGCGGCTCCTGACGTGTTCAACAGATAGGTTAGTCACCGTAGACGGTAATAGGAACTTCCATGACAATGGCTTCTAAGCCTTTAGTTTTTTGTTCGAGCCCACCAAGATAACGTTAGGCTCGATGAGATTGTTTAAATACGGGAGCATACGAACTATTCGTGCATAAGATTTCCTCTTTTGGCGCCTGTGAAGTCCCGAAAAGGCGAGATAATAAATGAAATAGTGAGGGGAGAGCGTGGATTTGGTAGAGGGAGTATGGAGAAAATTGTAATCGACAAATACTAATGCAAAAGTTAGATATGGAACTATTTTAACGCGGATTTCCAAGTTAAATTTGTGAACTATCTGCCTCGTTTTTTTTAGTGTTTGAGCGAGCAGTTTCAAAAATTCTTAAACACTTCAGTATAGAAAAACTATTTCAGAAACATACATTTCATGGCTTTTTACAGCCCGTAATGTGCTTTGAAATTCTTCTAAATGCGAAACAAATTAAATGGAGAACACTGATTATCTTCCCTGTCGATTTGAAGCTTAAAGGCCAGTAGAAAACTTCAAGATAGTAATGAAAGTTTGCATTGTACGCTGTCGAAATTGAGAAAAACTAAAAAAAAAACCTGTAATGAAATTGATAAGACCCTCTACAGCATGAAGAAATGCAGCGCTATATTTTAGCCCAAAAGCGAAACTAACCTCAGTATGGGTGCAGGATGCACTGATAAGAAGTAGTGTCGACTAGTAGGGTGTTGCGATAACAATGACACATGCTCAATCTGCCACCTGTCTGTTACATATGATGTAGTTTTCCACAATTATCGTGGGCATGCACGCGATCATTGTTTGCTTGAATAAAAGCGTCACGGTGTCCGACCCTTGCGCACACCGACTTGAAATGACAGGTCATACAGAGTGTCGCCTTCCGGTCTCTTTGTGCCAACGACACTTTGTTTGGACGTGCGGCAGAGAGAAGTGAGAAATGGCCTGCTTGCTCATGTGCTCGAACTACGGAGTACACGATTGCCATGTATGCGATTTACCTCTCAGCTTGGTAGCAGGAAAGAGTGGTATTCGCCGTGGTATTTGCTTCTTAAAGCGACAAGAAAGAATGAAATACAGTATGCGTCGCAGTTCTATTTGTCGCCGTAATCATTCTAATACTTCATTAGCGGACTCCCCATTTCAACTGAGCTTCCTGCCATTACTACGTCGAATTTCCGCGTGCTGGGGAGCCTTAGACAATTAGGCGTTTTATTCAGATACTCATGTGGCTTCAAATTCCTCGTTTACGTAACCACCACAATCTGGAAAACGAACTCAGTTATCTTATCTGTCTAATGATATATTACTTATACTTGTCTTTTGAGCAACTGGCAATGCGCTGTTGAACATCGTCCTTGAGAAGGCTTCAACTCTGGCTTTCTTGGAGATTATTTTATATAATTTCACAGCTGTGGAGTAATATAGTATGCGGTTTAAATTATACTGGTCACAATCCTATGCTGTTCGGGTGCAGAGCAAAATCTTTCTTATAATGTCTGGCTGCCGCTGGTTGGCTGGTTGGTTCCTGGAGTTTAACGTCCCAGAGCGGTTGCCGCTGCCCTAATAAACCGCTCTACAACTCCATAGGGTGCATGATTGTTATTGCTGGCAGAATATGTGAATCTCCTTGAGAAGGGTCTTTTCGGTACATATATGGTACATTTTTCTGCTGTAACAGTTGGCTTCATTGACTCATTTTGTTTGCAAAATTCAACTTGTCTAGAACTTGTTTTTCATCATTATTAATCCCCAATCATTAGAACATTTAAAAAGGGTACCCTGACATACCCAGTATAAAAGTGTCTAAACATTAAGGTTCTCGCCGCAAAAACACACACAAAAAAACTACCTTACACAATAAGAAACGGAATTTTCTGACTAGTCGAGACAGTTATGGCATTATAGAGGGCACATGACTATGAACGAGAAATCATAGAGCCCTTCCCTGCTCGCCTCATAAAATTCGATACAAATTTTCGAAATAGTTCTCTTGAGTTACAATAAAATGTTAGGTCTCCCCTTAATACAATACCAAATCAGAGATTTCGCGTGAGGCAAATTTTTTTATTGTGAGACACTCATTGGGCCATAGCGCTCTTGCAACAACGGAAAAACAATCGAAAAACTATATTGAGCGGTGACTAATGCAAAAATAGTCCCGTCACCTAACATAAATGGTGGGTCCTACCACAACCACCCATGGAATTTTCGAGTGACGTTGTGAACAATGCAACAGTGAAATTCTCTCTCTCACACACACACACACACACACACACACACACACACACACACACACACACACACACACACACACACACACACACACACACACACACACACACACACACACACACACACACACACACACACACACACACACACACACACACACACACACACACACACACACACACACACACACGCGCGCGCACACGCACACGCACGCACGCACACATACATACATACATACATACATACATACATACATACATACATACATACATACATACATACATACATACATACATACATACATACATACATACATACATACATACATACATACATACATACATACATACATACATACATACATACATACATACATACATACATACATACACGCACGCACGCACGCACGTACGCATGCGCGCACACGCACACACAAATATAGAACTGAGAAATCAAATGCCACCGTTTTTCTCGAAACAGGTGTTCAGTGCATGGTCACGTAGGTTTCCTTTAAGCAAGGTTTTCAAGTAGGTTCTTGCCGCCTTCACTCTATGTTATTGGGAAGGCATAAATATGGACTAGTTTTAGGCCTTAACTTGCGGACATGAAGTCTGCTTGGAGAAAAAAAAATTATTCGACGTCTTTTGCTTGGTCATTTCATATCATTCTTGTACAAAGTGAACATACCAGTAATAGGAAATTTGTGAAGGAGAATAACGGGGACAAATTTCGTGCACTGTCCCAAGAAAACACGAAGTACTTGCTAATAAATACTTGACGAAAATGAGGAGGCAGGTAATGCTGTGTGTTTTTGAACAATACAGTGTGAATATGAATCAAGTCAACCAACAACTATAACCCAATTTAAATAAGAAAACTCAAACTAATCGAGAGTACTACGGGTCTAAATAATATCATTTGGAAAATGGACGCCAATTGGTGATTGCAACTAGTAATGCTCTCAGTGATAGGAGAGGTGTGCCAGGAATAATGCATCACATTTAGGTCTAGCGGGTGTCGTTTTTGAGTGTCCGAGCTGCGGACATGCATCATCTCTCCAGCCAGTTCTTACCCCTAACGTCAAAATCAGTGGTGATCTGTATCAGCAACCGGAAAATTATTTGAGGAAGACCGGATATATTGAACATTTCCTGCTCTATACGGTGCTTTGGTGTGAGTCTCCTCCGTATCGTCGGAGACGCCTTCCTTCTACCCATTATGGGTGTTCAATCTCCTGCAGTGCTTTCATTATTGCTCATGTTGCTCAGTAACCAGGTCAGATCCGGATGTTAATTTGCTGAATATATTAGCTGAAGAACGCTCTTCGCAAGCGCTCTCCGTCTAGCTCTCTCATGTTTTTTAGAAAACAAATCTCCATTCCCAAGCCGCTAGTTTTTCTTAGTTGTTTCCATTTCTCGGTCTTGCTTCCTTTCCACACACACTGCTCGGTGTTTGTCATCATAATATTTTTGTAATAATAGAACTTCTTCGGAGCCGCGGGCATGGCATCTTTCATAGGGGCGAATATTGTCAGGAAGGAAAAGAAAAGCTGAAAGCCAAGCAAGCAAACTAAATTTTATCAAAATATTATTTAGGGCTGAATGCTTGCTCCCTCGAGTATGAGTATCGTCTCGACCGAGAGCGCAAGAGAGAAAGATGAACCTCATTTTTGGCGTCTGTCCACTAAGTTCTGAGACCGTGTCGAAGTGTTGATGTTGGGAGTAGATTTTTGCGCTCCCAACATTTATTACTGGCCTTCAATTCTGTTTATTCTTTCAGATTTCTCGGCAGCTGGGGTCGATGTCTCTAACTGACTACATATCTTTTCATGGAGGCCTACTGTGCGGCAGAAAATGCGCTCATTCTGCCTTTCAGACTGTTTCCTGTTTGTGGTTCATTTTTATGTCTTCCCTCGTGTCTCGTATTTCAGCTCTTCAATGTCGTGATGATGTCTTTCCCTACTTGGACGTGTTTATCTCAACACTGCTCTCCTGCTCTCTCGCTCTATTTCATATGCCTTTATTTCGCATAAATACATAAGCAACTCTGTATTTTATCTAAAGCGCAGGAAAACTTGAAAAACGTGGCAAACTTCATGATAGACAAAGCGTATTGAGGAGTACTGTTTCGCAACATTATACAACCAGAATATTGCACTCAGAAATGGTTTAAGTAGATTGTTACATCACCTAACGTAGTCGAAAGCGAGTTGAAAAAAAAAAAGATGAAGTAGATGGAATGAATAATTAAGAAGGATGTAAAAGAAGTATGGTCGTGGTGTATTGTGACCCTTTAAGGTGAATATATAGCAAGGGCCACCTGCTTGAGAATTTTTATTGACAATCCATTCCTCTCAACAATTTGTGTGATGCCTCTCCCCTTCACTGGATGCCATAGCAACTGTGAAACCAGCAGCTGTACAGCCACCGTAGCTGAAACTGACACGATGACATGCACAACAGATACTCCTATGGCTGGATACACTTCCTTAATGCTTCTTGCGAGTCGTTGTCTCGTGAGGCATCGCCAAATACGTTCACCTGGCGCCTGATTTTCCTTTTTTTTTGTCTAAAATGGCGACGCAAGGGCGTATGTACTTCAAAATATATTCTGTGAAATTAAATATATTCCCATATTGCGAAATACTTTACCTGGTTTTCAGGGCTAAACAGCTAAGCAAAATTCATAAACTTCAAGCCGAACTTATGGATCCTGAAAATGGGACCATGTGACTAGAAGAACGGAAGAGGAAACTTTAGAGGCAGAATATGATACGATTTTCTGAAATACCAGAAGAACAGCCTGCGAGCAAAAAGATTGACCGTACACAAATATTTGTTAATTTCATAACTGTAATGGAATCTCGCATGCTTTAGTACCGCAAATGGTTTGTTCATTGTTTAACCTGTCTTGCGTTTCTTCTGAACTTGAATGAAAAATGTTTCACTTTGCACTGCAGTTAAGAGGAGCTCAGCTTGAATCACAGAGAAATGTATATATCATTTTTTATTCCAAATAAAGAACATAGCACAATCTTTACTCTGTGTTGTGCTTTCTATTCTTGTAGGCCATCTTTCTCTAAACATTTTGCTTTCGCTTGGGCTAATGTGCCTCTAGTGTTAATTTTGTTATAATTTTAATCATTCCCATTTTGGTCCAGCCTTCCGTATGTGCCGTTTTATACTACTTCCTTATCTGACTTTCTTATCTGGTACTAGCTATATCATTTTGGTTCTGATGGCTGCCGGCTCTTGAAGAGTTCGAATCCTATAATGCAGGCTGCTTGTATTAATTTCTTGTGAAGAAATTTATGAGTTCGATAGAGCTCGGATAACAATGCCAGTTTTTTCTTCACGGCAGAGCCAATCTACCGAGCTGGTTTGCACAGCTTGTCTGAATTTGTCTTCTTGGTTTGTGGTTCCTTCCTCTGAGTTCACAGTGACGCCAACGTGCAGAATGGACACTCCAGGCTCTTTCATTCTACCCTGGTAAACGGAGTCATTATAACCCTTTTCCAAAGTTCTCTCCCTCAGAATACTTGCATTCTGATCTACACGTAAAATGTTGCTTTTCTGATTCCTCAGGTAGCGCCCTATCAAATTCCTGGGCAGGCGTGCATCCTTAATGACCTCCAAAGGAGAGTAGCTCGCGCATAGTTATACCACTTTTGCCCTGGTTACAGGTTACGTTTGGGGGCCTCTTATCTCCACCTTGTCTCCGTCGAGTGCCTTGCCAAAGAATGCGCTTTACGCATTCAGCGGGCCTAGAGCCCATGACTAGTGTCTACCCATAAAACAAGGTAATGACGCACGCACTGTTCATGCTTTCTGTTCGTCGCTATCTGGGTACCTTAATTTATTTATTTTACAATACTGTGAGCCTTTCTCAGGCTCTGACGGGAGTGGAAAAAAAGTATAAACAGCAGGCATAGCGTTCCAAGGCAGCAGGGAAAGCATACAGAGTACACCGTGAATAACACATCAAGGTTGCGGATATTTAAAAGCTACATTAGGACTCGTGAACAACAAAGAGGGCAGTGAAACAACAACTCTACGACAATGACATTTCTTGAAAAAAAGATTCAACGCTGGCAGAAAAGGCATCAAGCGACACATTATTCATAAACTGATGGGGCAGGTTGTTCCATGTTTCTATGGAACGGGGAAAAAATGAGAATTTGAACACGTCACATTTAGCTGAAAACGGTCTTATACACATGCCATGGTTAATTCTTTTAGAGCGATGATAAGGCGGCTTTAGGTACAAATATTTATCTATGTTGATGCAATTGTTATATAGAAGGAAAAGAAATTTCATGCACGCAGTCTGTCTCCGGCATTCCAACGTCGAAATGCCCGCGCTTTCACGCAGAAGTGTCACACTTCCGCAACGTGAGTAACGGTTATATATAAACCGTAGTGCTAGGTTTTGAATTCTTTCCAGTTTTTTGTTCAGATAAGATTGATGAGGGTTCCAAACTATTGCACTCTACTCAAGAATGGGTCGTACTAATGTCTTATATGCGTTTAGTTTTACATGTGAGGGTGCAGCTGATAATTTCCGTCGTATGAATCCAAGTTGTCGGTATGCTTTTGTGCATATGTTATCGATATGAGATTCCCAACTCAATTTTTCCGTGATTGTTACTCCCAAGTACTTAACTTCTTTACTGCGTGTCACAGCAGATCCTGATAACAGATAAGTGAATTAAATGGGAGCCTTCTTCCTTGTTATTGTAACGGATGATGTTTTGCTGACATTTATTCTCATACCCCAAGTGTCACACCAAGAGGCAAAGTTATTCAGTGTTAAGTTTAGATTATTTTGGTCATCTTGTGAACGAACACTAGTATATACAACGCAGTCATCTGCAAACAGCCTTAATACAGCATTCTGAGTTACACAGGAGAAAATATCATTGATGTAGATAAGAAAAAGTTTAGGCCCTAATACGGATCCCTGAGGAACGCCTGAACAAACATCCAATGTGTCCGATTTAGCATTTTTTATTTCGACATATTACGAATGGCCTGAGAGGTAAGTGACGATCCACGAAATTATTTTTGAATCAATACCAAATAGACTGAGTTTCTCAATTAACTTACAATGTGGAACAGAGTCAAACGCCTTTGCAAAATCAATAAACACTGAATCTACCTGCAGATCAGAGTTAATGGCAGCCGCAAAGTCGTGCGTCATCTCAAGTAGTTGAGTAACGGTTGGTTAAACCCTTCCTGAAACCGTGCTGGTTTGCATATAAAAGTTTGTTATTTTCCAGGTAGGTTATGGAGTGCTTTGTTAATTACATGCTCCAATAATTTGCAGCAACAGCTAGTGAGTGATATGGGTCTGTATGTGTTTACGCAAAGTCTGTTTCCAGTTGTTTTGAAAATCGGGACCACCTTTGCGCTGAGCCAGTCGATGGGTACGGACGCTGTTTATATAGATAAGGAGAAGATTTTGTGAAGAAGCGGAGATAGTTGTTGCGCATATCGTTTTAGAAAAGCGTTAGGTAAGCCGTCAGGCCCAGGCGATTTCTTTTAGTCAAGCTGTAACAACAAATTAAGAATGCCACATTCCGTTACAACAATGTCAGGCATACTCGATTGGTATTCCGCTTGGCTGAATTCTGGGGCAGGGGCACGAGTGAACACAGACTGAAAATATTGATTAAAGGCGTTTGCGATACTGTATGCGTCGTATGTAACAGCTCCATCTATTTCCATTTGATCGATTGATACTCCCGGCTTTGCCATGTAACGCCAGAACTTTTTTGGCTCATGTATTATAAAATTAGCCAACGTATTCGTGAAAAAGTTGTTTCTTGCCGTAGAAATTTCAGCTCTAAGCGTTTGAGAAAGCTCACTTAAAATAGCCAAATTGGTTTTCTTTTTACGCATTCTTTGTATCTTTTTTGTGAGGTGAATAATGCTGCGTGTAATCCAAGGTGTCTTTCTATTTACTCGCTTTCTTATAGTTGGGATGAATATTTCTTCACAATGTGCCACTATTCGTTTTACCTGCAACCATAAGTCATTCATGTTTTCAGATTTCGGGTGCAAGATACCGTCTAGCATTACTTCAATGTAATCTATAATGCTGACATCATCAGCCCTGTGATAGTCCTTAACAGATATGCGGGATACACGGGAGCTTTGGTCGGGGCTGGAGCTTAAGTTATCAAAAGTGAGTAGTACCAATTTATGATCCGAGATTCCATTCTCGATACTGATATTGGGGCTAAGTGTTTTGGAAACGAAAACAGGGTCGAGAATGGAGCTAGCTTGCCCTTGTATACGCGTTGGTTCCTTAACAAGTTGGACCAAGGAAAAACTAAGCATAAGATTCAAAAGCATGTTACAACTATTGCGCTCGTTTCTACCTATTGTTAGATTTTCCCAGTGAATTCCCGCTAGGTTGAAATCACCAACTAAGATAAGCTTAGAACGTTCCTTAACTTTACGGCACAAAAATTCGTGGAGCTCAGCGAGATAGTCGACTGACGCGTTCGGCCGTCGGTATATGCCGCCCAATAGCACTGACGTTCCGTTAACATCGATACTGCACCATACGCTCTCAATATTCGAAATTCCCTGATCTTTTTTAAATGGTAAGCCTTCCTTAATAGCAATAGCAATGCCCCCTCCCCTACTATCACGGTTTTGTGTATAGTCTTTCTAAGATTGACAATGATGAAGATATAGTCACAACCCCTGGAGAATGTACGTCATTCTTGTCTCGTACCGCCGACGTCTAGAATAATTTTCGTAGCGAAAGGGTAACGATAACCTGTCCCGCTAACTTTGCTCGATGGGCCAACCGTTATTTTCTTTTTCGTTTTGGGAGACTACGCCCTGGTGTGAAATGTCAAATTTTCTACTACAACTTGCCTAATAATTCCGAGAAAAAGGGCTTCATGGAAGGAATACAAATTAATACAAGACTAAAAATCAAGCATAGCTGAAGCACGTATGATATATGGCCCATTTCTAGATGATTCATGCATAAGCCTTTTAGACTCTGCAAAACGTGAACGCAATGCCGAAGCTACTATTTGCATACTAAAACTTCGTAGCTTAATCATAACTAGTCGGCGAGATTACTGACATGTTAACGTTGGAGTAGCCTTGCAATATGTTTGAAACACTGTTAGTCTTTCGTTTAGGACATCGTTTTAGTGCTGCTGTTGAACGTCACCTGTGTTGCTATTTCAACATTCTATTACAAATATTTAGTGCTTGCGCCAAAACTTCATGACCACAAAGCAAGGTAGAAGTCGGAATCGGGAACTTTTTCCACCGAGAATGAGCGCCATTATGAAATGCACGTTTGAGGTTACAGGGTCATAGAAGAAAGGGCATCGTTTGTAGTTCAGCCTGCAATGAAAAACAATACTTCTCATTTCCTTTCGTGAACGATTCAAATAGTAATCCCCTTTGTCATGCGAGAGTGCTTGATGAGCATGTCACTGCTCAAAACACAGATTAATAACGTGTGTTTGTATTGTATAACATATGGAGTTGAGAACGCACTGTTGACTTCTCAGACAGAAACAAATATGAAGTAAAAATAAGTATATTGTCCCGAAGACAGGGATTTATGGGTATCGGCAACAGGGGCAGATACACACAGTCAAGAGAGAGGTTCCCGAGAAACGGTAACACGAAGACACAAGCTCAAGAGTCCACAGTCCTAACTAGCCGAAGCGCGCGAGAGTCTCTTAACTTCTTTGTCGTTCAAGCGCTACCTCGAACCGTCAGGTGGAATTATTCCCCCCCTCGAAAAAAACAAAAACCGCAAGCTCACAGAAAAAAAAAACTGCTCCGGATGGCAAATATGACTTTCAGCGGGTAAAATACGGCTTCATGCGAAGCACATGCACCAGGTCAGACGAGCACTGACGACTAGAACTCGGTACAGTTCCGTCTGGAATAACCTCGTACGTAACTTCTGAGAGGCGACGCAACACTCTGTAGGGTCCGAAGTAACGATTGAGAAGTTTTTCTGACAGGCCTGGGCGCCGGACAGGTGTCCACACCCAGACTTTGTCACCAGGCTGGAGCCCGACATAGCGATGGCGGTCGTTATATCGGCGTGCATCTGTTGCTTGCTGTTTTGTAATGTGATTACGGGCGAGTTGGCGAGCTTCCTCAGCGTAGTTGGGGAATTCTTCTGCGTCAGCGGTAAGCAGATGGTCGTCAGCCGCACATGGCAGCATAGCATCGAGCATGGTCTGTACATCGCGTCCGTATACTAGGCGAAACGGAGTGAATCGAGTTGTTTCTTGGACGGCCGTGTTATATGCAAATGTGACATAAGGCAATATCTCGTCTCATGTTTTATGCCGGACATCGACATACATGGCGAGCATGTCCGCTATTGTTTTGTTTAGTCGCTCAGTAAGGCCATTAGACTGAGGATGGTAAGCAGTAGTCTTTCGGTGATGTGTCTGCCTTAGTTGGAAAACTTCTTCAAGAAGACGCGCTGTAAATGCCTTGCCACGATCAGTAATGACGTATGAAGGGGCGCCATGGCGGAGGACAATCTGCGTCATGAAAAATTGTGCCACTTCGGAGGATGTTGCACGTGGCACCGCCATAGTTTCCGCGTAACGTGTCAGATAATCTGTAGCCACAATAATCCACTTATTGCCAGCTGACGATAGAGGAAAAGGGCCAAGAAAGTCCATACCAATTTGGTCGAATGGTACTAGCGGTGGGGGAATAGGCTGCAGGAAACCCGCTGGCTTCAATGGCGGTGTCTTGCGTCGCTGGCACTCGCGGCAACCTCTAACGTATCGATGAACGGTGGCGGTAAGTTTGGGCCAGTAGTAGGCCTGGCGCACTCTGGTAAGAGTGCGTGCAAAGCCCAAGTGTCCAGCGGTGGGTTAATCATGGCAAGCATGAAGGATTTCATCGCGGAGATCTGCAGGGATGACTAGAAGATAGGCTTGGTCATTGTTCCCGGTGCTTTTCTTGTAGAGGATTCCGTCGCGCGTACAGAAGGATGACAAGTTCTTAGCAAACAGTCGAGATACTGTAGAATCGAAACCCTCCAGATGATCGATCACAGTTTTGAGGTCTGGGTCAGCCCGTTGCCGGGCCTTTAAATCAGAGGAACTGATAATGCCAAGAAAATGGGCGTCTTCATCCGTACTGTCATGGGCCAACTCCACGGGTGATCGAGACAGTGTGTCAGCATCTTCATGTTTACGTCCGGATGTATAAACGATAGAGCAATAAAACTCCTGGATACGAAGGCTCCACCGTGCAAGACGTCCTGATGGATCTCGAAGACTAGCTAGCCAACACAAAGCATGATGGTCTGTCACAACTTTAAATTTACGGCCGTAGAGGTAAGGTCGGAATTTCATTGTGGCCCAAACGACGGCGAGACACTCCTTTTCAGAAGTTGAATAGTTTGATTCTGCCCGAGAAAGGATGCGGCTGGCATAAGCGATCACTTTTTCCTCGCCTTGCTGGTGCTGGACCAGAACAGCACCCAGACCGACATTGCTGGCGTCGGTGTAAATTTCGGTGGCAGCGTCCTCATCGAAGTGTGCAAGAACGGGAGGGTTGTGCAGCCGTTGGCGCAGCTCGGTGAATGCCTCCTGCTGCTCGGAAGACCAGACATACGGGACGTCATCACGTGTCAGGCGCGTCAAAGGTTATGCAATCTTGGCAAAATCGGCAATGAAACGGCGATAGTACGCGCACAGGCCCAAGAAACGTCGGACTGCTTTCTTCGTGGTAGAGATGGGAAAATTGGCTACAGCAAGTACGGTGTCCATCATTCTCTGAAACGTCGCTGGCGCTGAACACAGACCGAAAGCCAATACTTTAAATTCATATAAGCCATCGGGTGTCACAAAGGCAGTCTTTTCCCGATCGCACTCATCCACTTAAATCTGCCAATAACCACTTTTTAAATCAATGGAGGAAAAGAACTTGGTGTTGCGAAGTCGATCGAGTGAATCGTCGATACGGGGCAACGGATATACATCTTTTGTTGTGATGTCATTCAGTTTCCTGTAATCAACGTAAAAACGCAGCGTGCCATCCTTTTTCTTAACCAACACGACGGGCGACGACCACGGACTTTTAGACGGCTGAATAACATCATCATTAAGCATTTCCTGGACTTTTGCCCGAATTGCCTCACGTTCTTTGGCCGAAATACGGTACGGCTGCTGTCGAATAGGTCGGCCATCGTCAGACGTTAAGATGCGATGCTTGGCGATAGGAGTTTGCCGGACTTTCGATGATGAGGCAAAGCACGGGGCGTACTCCAGCAGTAAGGCACGCAGGGCGCGTTGTTGACAGAAAGAAAGGTCACTGCTAACATCGATGTGGTCTAGAACACTGGGAGTATCAATAACGTCAAACGCAAAACACTCAGAAACTTCTTTTAACAGTTCGCCGAAAGCGATGGCAGTAGAGCGATAGACGTGGCGAGATTCGTTCGTGACGAGAAGCTCAGAGTGACCATTGCTGAGAAGAATTAAGCTTCGAGCTGCACAGATGCCATGAGAAAATAAAAGAGAACGGTTGCTTTCAGCTATTATCGGCCCGTCACAAAGCCCGTCGCACACAACACTCACAAACACGCTGGAGCGGGGAGGCACTGAAACACACTCGGCTGAAACCCGTAGGGCGCACGTACGTTGGCCATCGGTGGGGCTGGCAGCCGCTTTCTCCGTTGAGAACGAGACCGTTCGCTGTCGGAGATCGATGATGGCGCCATATTCCCGCAAGAAATCCACACCGAGAATCAAATCACGAGAACATTCCCGGAGAACGACGCAGCTGACAACGAACGTTGACATACGAATCTGGATTCTAGCCGTGCACTGTCCAATAGGAGTAATTACATGCCCCCCAGCCGTGCGTATTTGCGTGCTACACCATGGTGTCATATCCTTCCTAAGGGTCGCTGCCAGTTTCCCACTCAAAACCGAAAAGTCTGCTCCGGTATCCACTAAAGCGCTGACATTATGACCATCGATGCACACATGGATGTCCAGCTATTAGCCGGTCTCGTGAACCAAATGCTGTCGTTTCTGCTCCAAAATCCATGTCTGTTCTCATTGGGGGGACTTCTTTGTGCTGACATTTAGCGGCCCCGCCCCCGGAGGTCTCTCTACTCAGTTTTCCCGGTGGGGGCTTGGCGAGCGACCAGGCGGTGCTCGCGGGAAGTTACCAGTAGTTGAAGCGGTTTGCCGACGTGGGGATGGAGACCTGGATTGTCGGCGCGCCATTCGGAGGCTCTCTTGTGCGAGGTTGTCTCCAATGTCACGAGGTAGTTGTCCGAACGTGCGTCTAGGTGCGTTGGTGTAAAAACCGTCCGGTCCGAGTTCCCGGTAAGGGCACCACCGGAAAATGTGACCAGGTTCCCCACAGTGGTAGCAAAGGCGGCGGCTCCGAGGGGCCTGCCAGACGTCCGTTCGTCGAATGTTTGATCGCGGTGGCCGCACGCACCGCGTTGGCTGCTGTACAGGAATGTATTGCGTTGGCTGCTGGACGGGCATGCACTGGGTTGGTGGTAACGTAGACAACGGAGCTTGGACGGGAACTGGGCGTCGGAGAATGTCAGCGTAAGTCGGACGAGGATAATCAGGAACAGGGGTACTTTGAGCTTCAGCAACATGCAGAGATGGCTGCGTGACTTGCTGAATCTCTTCGCGGATCATATGTGCGAGAGAATCACCTCTGGGTTGGAACGTGCCACAAACCTTCTGCAGTTCCTCGCGTACAATCGCACGAATAAGATCTCGGAGCTGTTCAGTATTGCTTACAGCAGCTGTAAGAGGCTCGGCAGCAGTCGTAGCGAGAATTGGGCTGTCGTAGACCGCCGAGCGGCGCTGGTGTAGGATCTTTTCCATGGTGACCGCCTCTGTTAAAAATGAGGCAACTGTAGTTGGTGGGCTACGTACAAGACCAGCAAAAAGCTGTTCTTTAACCCCATGCATGAGGTGGCGCAGCTTTCTCTCTTCAGACATGTTGGGATCCGCACGTCGAAATAGTTTCGTCATGTCCTTAACATACATCATGACGGACTCGTTTGGCATCTGTTTTTGAGATTGTAGAGCACGTTCTGCTCGTTCGCGCTTATCCAGGCTGATATACGCCTCTATGATAAGACGGCGGAACTGAGGCTATGATGTTATTGTGCTTTCTCGGTTCTCATACCATGTCAAAGCATGGTCTTCCAGGCAGAAAATGGCGTTCCGTAGCTTTAAGTTGTCGTCCCACTGATTAAAGGATGCGACTCGTTCGAACTGAGTTTGCCAATCCTCAACGTCTTCATACGCAGTGCCATGGAACGATTTCGGCACTCGGGGGTTTTGAACGTAAACAGGAGTACCTTGCATGACTGTCGTTGTGCTTTGCGTGGCTGGCCGGAGGCTCGTTGTTGAAGTGGACTCCAAGGGCCCGTGTTCGGGAGGAAGGCCCAGGTTCCTCCGGCTGACGCGATGAACTGGCGTGTCCACAGGCAAAAGCTCGGTGTCGTTGGTTCGCGGAGGGGTGTGCGACATTGAGAGGACAAATACCCAGCACCTCCACCAAAACTGTCACGAAGACAGGGATTTATGGGTATCAGCAACAGGGGCAGATACACACAGTCAAGAGAGAGGTTCCCGAGAAACGGTAACACGAAGACACAAGCTCAAGAGTTCACAGTCCCAGCTAGCCGAAGCGCGCGAGAGTCTCCAACTTCTTTGTCGTTCAAGCGCTACCTCTAACCGTTAGGTGGCAATATTTTCACCACATTTTGGCAACCACTTTTATAATTGTTTCTTTCCACAATTTATCAATACATCCGTGGTTCGCAGCAAAAATCGATTAAATTAGGCTTCGGAAACGGCTTCATGATTGGATCAGGTGGTCCTTAAAGATGTTGGCCATTGAGTCAGCAAAGGCGGCCTTTATCAAATCTTGGTATTATGTGGCGTTTTGTTGACCTTCGTCACAATGATGCCCTTGACACCATAGTCAAGTGGAGGCAAATAGAGAACTACAAGGCCACAAATTAGGACGCGTGCTTGTGAAGGTTGTCAGCCAGCCAATTCTGTATCACGCAGGTGGTGCAGGCAGGAGCCGAATCATCTGAAAGGCAAGCGACCTTTCTTCCGATATAGGCTTTATCCAGGGTTTTACAACCATGACAAGTAACTCCGCATACCCGGCAGTATTAACGCGGAGACCTTCTGCAAAATATAGTGTAAAATGACGTCACCCTCGATGATTAAGACAGCTAGCATCACCAAAACTGATAGTAATTTTTGTGCAACATCGTAGGGACCTCATCAATGAAAAGCCACCTGTCGTTATAGAGGTTAACCTTTCGGTCTGGGTCATAAAGTGTTTGATCTGAAACAAATACAGCATTCTACGCTCCTCAGAATTCTTCAGCTTGCTGAGCATGCGCTGGAACCTGATATGATTTGTTCCTTTCTGGTGACATAGGCCCGCTAGTTATTGTATAGAAATGGTAATGCAATGATAGCTTTCAAGTCCTTGTGCACAGTGAGCCTTATAGACTGCGACTTGAAGCTCCTTTTCATTGACCCTCAATTACTTTCTTGAGTCGCCACTCACGACGACGTGCAGCCGCCAGAAAAATAATCAGGTAATCTGACGCCATATCTAACCGCTCACTGTCCTTTTGTTTCACTGATGCCACATCAAGGCCAGAACATATTCGTCCATTCCGCACCTTAGAAGTGAAAGACTTCGCTACGTTAAAAAACATGTAAATTTTCATATCGCTTTGTTCGCAGCCACAGTGCCGAAGACTGCTTGGGGCTTAATTTTCAGCGTGTACTTGTGCAACTCCATTTTGAAACAAACTACGCATTGTGAAATATAAGGCGCCACTAAACAAGCGGCCACGTGCCCAGATAGATATGTCGAGTCTGCTGATATCTATGGCGATAGGAAATACTCTTCTCAAATCCCTCGTGCGCCCGGTAGCTAAGATACTGTCACTCACAGTGGACTGGCCGCCTGGTCTGATCGCCGCACCAAACTGTCGTATTTTCCATGCGAGACGCCACCACGACGAACGATACATCTGTCATCATTGCGCGAGGTTTTGAGGTATGTTTCGCCAGCGGAACCGATCATTGTTTGGAAGTTGGATCTGTTCTTGGCAGATCGGAGTCCGAACGGAACTTCGCGCCCACTGAGAGACCGGCGTGATATAGCTGCGCCTGATTTCTGCTTAACGGCATCAGAAAAAAATAAAACATAACAAGTGACTGCACTTCATATGTTCGCATTTTAACAGTGAGCACAACGAGATCTGGCGGCCCGTTTTCACAAGTTTTAACGGTAGCACATGGCTGTCAGGTGCAGTACTGGCAATAGTGCCCACGAATTGACAACTGCTTACAAATGCCAGCCGATATGCCAGGGCCGATATGCCAGCAAATGATGCTGAAGGAACCGGTAGCTTTTCTACACCGTTTATGAGAACCAATTTGGCTGCTTTGTTTAACGTAAATGGTAACCGAGTGTTTTCCTGAATTAAGGAACTGAAAGTCAAGCGTTGGTCTTATCGCAGAACCCGCGAAGGTATGATTAGCATGAACCATTTGTCATACATGACTTTGTCGACTCGAAGTTACCTGCAGGCATGAGATCGCACGCTGGGCTCCTTTTGGAGCTTAGATATGATATATTAACAAAAAATGCTACATCTTGCGCGCAACAGATGAGAATGCGTTTGATAAAATCTCAACTGGCGTTTAATGTCTTGCAAATGCGCATATAGAGCTATTTTTATGCAAACGCAAGATAAACAAACCCACCTGGGTGCAGCCGAAACGCGCTAATTGGCGCATTCTAGCCAGAATTTCGGGATCGCACATAACTGCTAGATTCTGCGTATTGATCCCTAAGCCCTTAACAGTGTATGCTAGAGTTATTTGCATATTAAGTACCAAAATATCGAAGTGAGCTTGGGAAGCCATGCTCAGGCACATGGTGTCGTGTAAAGCGAAAAGGAGAAGATGGCGGCTGTTGGTCGGTGCGTGAAGGGAAGCTTTCAAATCGCTTAGGGATTTGAGATGGGTGGGCTTCCAAGGCGGTGGTAGCGCGCACTTGCATACGTCGGCTGTGGATTTGAGCTCTTTGGATATGGCTAGAGGAGCAGTGTTTTTAGCGAAAAGTATTTTACTAGCTGAAAAAATGAGTATTTACCTAACACTCGCGCACGTAGCCACGCTTGCAGGCCCACACACACGCGCGCACACGCGCGCAGCACATACACACGCACACACACACGCACGCACACGCGCACGCATGCGCATCAGGATCTCACGCTTCAGCAAGAAAGATACCTCATTCGCCAATTTCCTCTGCCTATTGATACCGCTTTATTTGCTGCAGCATAGCTTTGTGCGTATTTTACTTTTGTATATTTTTTGCAGGCAGTCAGCAGCGCAACACCATCACTTCTCCGTTCACGGCGTATACTGATGGAGCCAAACACAGAAGACGTGACCTCATCATTTGAAAAGGGACTTGACTAAGTTTTTCGTATGCGGGGCTAAAAAAAAGCATCTTTATTGACATGGGCTTTTTGCATTTTGTACTTGTATCTTTAGAAAATCGATCGAGAATTCGTCGATTTCTTATAAGGTTCTTATTAACCTTAAAAGATAAATAAGGTTAATGCGGTCTTTAAAAATGAGACACTAACACAATGGCTTTCCGCGTATATATCCTCTCGTGAACTGTATGTATTTGTTAGAGGTTGTGAATCTAGCATTCTTCCTGTTGATTTTGGTGTGCCGCAATGTACCGTTTTAGGCCCACTCCTCTTTCTCATTCTTCATTAATGATTTGCAAAGTAGCATTGATGTTCCAATAAGACTTTTTGCTGACGATTGCGTGATGTACAGTAGCGTAAATACGATTGATAATCAGATAAAATTAAATTTAAACCTACAAAGAATAGTCAAATGGTGTAACGACTGGCAGATGGAGTTAAACTTAAAAACGTCTGTGTTCATTTCAGTAACTAAGAAAAAGAACTTTCTTAGTTTCAATTATCAAATAAATGGTTACATGCTAGAAAGAGTTAATCAGTATAAATATCTAGGCATAACTTTTACATCAGACCTACGATGGAATATCCACATTGAAAATGTCACTTCCAAAACTTTTAAAACACTATGGTACTTACGACGCACTATTCACAGTGCTACCCAGGAAGTAAAGTGCCCGGCTTACAAATCCCTAGTCAGACCAATTATCGAATATGCTAAAGTAGTATGGGTTGCTCACACAGCAACTAATTGTCACAAGCTAGATAGGATTCAGTGACTTGCTGCAAAGTTTATCTATAACAAATACTGCCGTAACCATCCTTCAACAGACCTACGCCAACAAGCCCAACTACCGATGCTAGAAAGCAGAACCAGGTAGGAAAGACAAAAATCTCTTTACCTGATTATCAATAATTATCTAAAAATTAATAAATCCGATTACTTTGAGATCAAAACTAATGAGACATCAAGGCATCGTCATAGTAGGTTCATCCCATTGCCGGCTATAAAAAATAATTGCTTCAAGTTTAGTTATTTTCTGCGAACTTGTAAAGACTGGAACTCTCTTCCAGATTCTGCTGTTCGATCTTCATCATTATGTGAATTTGTACGACATTTAGAAAATTTCATATATGGCACCAACACAGGGCGATGAGGTCATATTGCTGTTGTGTAAGATGGCTGTTGTTCCAATTTTTGTGTGATGCATTTTTGTTTTGTTTGTGTGTGTATTCAGAGACGATTCTTGATTGACTATTGATTTTCATCGTGTTCTGTATTTCTCATATTTTCGTTTTGTATTTTCCACTCTGTTACAGCCCCTTATGGTGGTTGACAGTATTAACAAATGAAATGAAATGAAAGCTCAGTTCCCCGAAGATCATGACCTCGCAATTTACTCTGAATGACCCAAATTTCTAGCAAATATAAATATCAGCTCAAATATTTGGAGGAATTAAAATTTGACATATGTAAAATAAAATTCAGGAATCTGTTTATTCTAATATCATAAATGTTATTACCACGTTGCGAGATCCCATGCCTCTTTAAGCATATCAGACTCATTAGGATAGAGCCATCACTCACCGTTTTATGTGGAGACCACAGGCAAATGAGATAAAGCTTCTTGGTTTAATGAAGCATTAAGAAGGTACAAGTATAGATAGATAGACAGACAGACAGACAGACAGACAGACAGACAGACAGACAGACAGACAGACAGACAGACAGACAGACAGACAGTTAGATAGATAGATAGATAGATAGATAGATAGATAGATAGATAGATAGATAGATAGATAGATAGATAGATAGATAGATAGATAGATAGATAGATAGATAGATAGATAGATAGATAGATAGATAGATAGATAGATAGATAGATAGATAGATAGATAGATAGATAGATAGATAGATAGATAGATAGATAGATAGATAGATAGATAGATAGATAGATAGATAGATAGATAGATAGATAGATAGATAGATAGATAGATAGATAGATAGATAGATAGATAGATAGATAGATAGATAGATAGATAGATAGATAGATAGATAGATAGATAGATAGATAGATAGATAGATAGATAGATAGATAGATAGATAGATAGATAGATAGATAGATAGATAGATAGATAGATAGATAGATAGATAGATAGATAGATAGATAGATAGATAGATAGATAGATAGATAGATAGATAGATAGATAGATAGATAGATAGATAGATAGATAGATAGATAGATAGATAGATAGATAGATAGATAGATAGATAGATAGATAGATAGATAGATAGATAGATAGATAGATAGATAGATAGATAGATGCTAATGGTTCGCAAAAAGACGTTCGAACTAGATTCAGAAGAGCCTTTGTAGTAGTATGTATGCTCTTTGGTTTCAGTGCGCCGATAGAAGACGGGCGAAAAAGATGTACACAAGTTCCCGCCACTGATTCCAACTGGGTGTTTTCATCTCGACGTCATCCTGTTTTTCTTTCCGGCCCTTTTTTGGAGGGACTCAAGCATCCTGGTTCTGAACAATAACAAGCCCTAGCGTATAAGTAATTTGAGGGACCCAATTTTCCCCTAAAATTTCACATCAGTCCTTATCCTATTTCTGTCATGAGTCTGGCGAAAAACCAATAGGCGATTAGTGGGAGCGTAAACATAGGAAGCTGATCTGTGCTTCGGCGCAGGCATTGTGTTTCAATCGGCGTAATTGCACTTTTCTTAATTGCTCTCGGTATAACATTCAGCTGCTTGACTTGGACGAGAAGGGATCCCTATATCTAGAAGGGGTGGGCAGCACTTATAATCGTGCTTTTATGCCCTTGCTCTCACAAACAAGCGCAAAACGTTGTAGCCCATCTTCTGTGTACTCTGCTCGTATTTGCTGTTGTTATTAAACATACCAGGTCAAGAAGATAGCGCAGCTCAAAATAAATACAAAAGGAACACGGGAGATGCGACGCCTTATATGTGAAGTGACTGCAGTGCTGCGTTGGGTGTGCCTAGTGGTACGCACGAACCAGATGCGGTATGCAGTATTCTTCGAGTTTGGCTTAGCTCGGGCTCCCTGAGCGTTTTTGCGACGCCTTCAGATGATGAAGTAATGCTGTCAAGACATGAATTTCAATCTAGCGAAAATTGTAGTTTTATTAGCCTGTTTACAGTCAACCTAAGGCTATCACCCACACGTGCCTCTTTCAATACCCGGTATCACAAAGAAGGTGGAGCTATCGCCGACAGAACTGAAACTAATCACTCTTGAATACTTCCGTGAGCACCATGTAAATCGTTTGCACGTCTACACCGATGGTTCGGTGAATGCCGTGAGTTCTTCAGGCTCCATGGTCATACCCTCAGTTAATACAGAAAAAAAGTTAGGACAATTCATCACACTTCTTCAACAGCTGTAGAGCTAACCGCTCTTTTTGCCGCAATTAGGCATACCAGTCAGCAGATCCCCCAGCGGTGGTGTATTTTCACAGATTCAAAAGCAGCCCTGCAAGCCTTAAAAGCGACTCTTCGCCGTGGAGCCCATGTACAACTCGTTGCGAAAATACGACAAATTGCTCACTGTGCAATTAATGAAGGACATGACATCTTGTGTGTTGGTACTTTTTGCTTCTTTCTCAAGGTGTGTTATCTTCTTTTGTGCTATTATGTATAGCGCAGATTTTATTGCCGCTTCTCTGATGCAATGCCAATGTAAAAAAAGGGGCAGGACCTCTGTCAAGCTTCCGAGCTTTTAGTCCTGTCTCCTTCTCTAATAAAGAGAAAATAAAAGACTGATTGATCTTCTAATGGCTTCCAGGACACAGCGGCATAGCGGGCTATCTTCGGGCGGACGGGGTCGCACGAACAGCTCACCAAGACGGCGATTGTGTGTTGATTCCCTTTTCCAGGGCAGACGAAGCGGGCAGGCTTCGCGCACTTGCGCGGGAATACGCACTCTTCTTGTGGAATTCTGACTAGTTTGCGAACTGCAGCTTATAGTCCCTGGACGCTAACCTGAAGCTCCGGCTTCCGCATGGCCTAACCCGACGCGAAGAAACTTTGCTTTGCCGCCTGTGGGTTGGTGAAGCATTCACAAACTCGTATTCTTTTATGATAGGCATGGCAAACAGCCCTGCATGTACAAACTGTGGATGCGACGAGTTTATAGGCCACATTCTTTGTGAGTGCCCTATATACAGTGAGGAAAGACAGTGTCTATGCCGTATGCTGGAGCATCTAGTTGGACGCCCATTGACTGAAATTAAGATTTTAGGTCCCTGGCCACGGCGATCGTCTGCGGTGAAGGTCTCCCAGGCACTGCTCCGCTTTATGAAAAGCACAGGCCTAATCGAAAGACTGTGAGTTTGCTGTTATGATAAGTGATATGACTGTGACGTGATGTGATGTGGCATGTCTGTGATGTGACTGCACTAACTTCAACCGTCCCACTCTCACAACTTTTATATTCACTCACCCCCTTCCCCCAGTCATCATCATCATCAGCCTGATTATACTCACTGCAGGGCGAAGGCCTCTCCCATATTTCTCCACTTAACCCGGTTCTGTACTAGCTGCATCCACTTGACCCCGGCGAACTTCTTAATCTCATCCGCCCACCTAACTTTCTGCCGCCCCCTGCTATGCTTTCCTTCCCTTGGAATCCAGTTTGTTACCCTCAGCGACCATCGGTTATCCTCTCTTCGCACTACGTGTCCTGCCCATGTCCATTTCTTCCTAATTTCTACTAGAATGTCGGTAACTTGAGTTATTTCTCTGACCCGCTCTGCACGCTTTCTATCTCTTAATGTTACCCCTACCATTTTTCGTTCCATAGCCCTCTGGGGTGTCCTCAACTTAAGTAGAACTCTCTTGGTTAGCCTCCACGTTTCAGCCCCATAGGTGAGTACAGGCAATATGCAACTGTTGTATACTTTCCTCTTGAGCGATACCGGTAAGCTGCTAGTCATAATATGCGAGTGCTTGCCAAATGCGCTCCATCCCAATCTTATTCTTTTTGTTTTTTCCTTTTCATGGTCCGGATCTGCGGTTACTACCTGTCCTAAGTAGACATATTCGCCTACTACGTCCAGTAGTTCGCTACCTAATGTAAACTGCTGTTCCTTGCCGAGGCTGTTGAACATTACCTTAGTCTTCTGCATATTGATTTTCAAGCCTACCTTTGTACTTTTCCTGTCTAGGTCATCAATCATTATTTGCAGTTCATCCCCCTAGTTGCTTATCAAGGCAATGTCATCAGCAAATCGCAGATTACTGAGGTGTTCTCCATCTACCCTTATCCCTAACTGCTCCCATTCCAATTCTCTGAATACTTCCTCTAAACAAGCTGTGAATAGTACTGGGGAGATTTTGTCTCCTTGCCTAACACCTTTCTTTATGGGAAATTTGTTACTTTCTCTATGCAGAACTATGGTTGCTGTGTAGCCACTATATATATATTCCAGCACTTTCCCGTACGTCTCGTCTACCCCCTGATTTCGCAATGCCTGCATCACCGCCGAGGTTTCAACTGAGTAAAATGCTTTTTCGTAATCAATGAATGCTATGTATAAGGGCTGGTTATATTCCGAGCATTTTTCTATCACCTGATTGATGGTATGGATATGATC
Source organism: Amblyomma maculatum (assembly GCF_055883805.1). NCBI lineage: Eukaryota > Metazoa > Arthropoda > Arachnida > Ixodida > Ixodidae > Amblyomma > Amblyomma maculatum. The sequence continues at coordinate 69,217,861 of NC_139354.1, forward strand.
GATAGTAGAGTACCGTTTCCGAAACCCTGCTTGATCCTCTGCTTGATTGCAGTCTAAGGTTGTCCTGATTCTATTAGCGATTACCTTAGTAAATACCTTATACGTAACAGACAGTAAGCTGATTGGTCTGTAATTTTTAAGGTCCTTAGAGTCCCCTTTCTTGTGAATGAGGTTGTTTGCATTCTTCCATGGTTCTGGTACCGTCGATGACACCAGGCACTGCGTATACAGGGTGGCCAGTTTTTCTAGCACGATATCCCCCCCGTCCTTCAGCAAATCTGTAGTTATCTGATCCTCTCCAGCTGATTTCCCCCTTTTCATAGTTTCTAGTGCTTTCTAGACCTCGTCCTTCGTCACTGGTGGAACGTCTGACTGTTTTTCCCTACCGCCAATCTCATTACGGTCCTGACTACTTTGGCTACTGTAGAGATCTGTATAGAACTCCTCGGCTACTTTGACTATCTTTTCCATATTAGTGATGACGTTGCCCGCCTTGTCCCTTATCGCATACATCTGGTTCTTGCCTATGCCCAATTTCTTCTTTACCGCTTTAAGGCTTCCCCGTTCTTTACAGCATGCTCAATTTTCTCCATGTTATACTTCATTATATCGCCCACCTTGCGCTTATTGAATAGCTTTGATATCTCGGCCAATTCGATCCGGTCTGTTGGATTGGAAGCTGTCATACTCTGGCGTTTCTTAATCAAATCTTTCGTCTCCTTAGGAGCTTACCGGTATCCTCTCTAACTATTCTACCGCCTACTTCTACCGCGCACTCAGTCATGACATCTCAGAAATTATTGTTCCTTGCCTCTAGGGTAGCAAACCCCTTCCCCCAGTGCAGGGTAGCAAACCGGTTGCTGTTACGGGTTAACCTCCCTGCCTTTCCTTCTCATCTTCCTCCTCCTAAGGGTATCACAACGCGGCATGCCGTTTCATTAATTTTTGGACAGTCGATAAAGTACAATTCACGTTATTGCAAATTTGCGGCATTTTTTCGCTCACTTAATATTCATCGGTGTGCATTACATATGCTAGTAAGTTGTAGAAGAAATGCACTTAGCGAGTTTTTATTGTGCACTTTACTGTGCTTATAGTGTGTTAGAAGCGCGCTGATTGCGTTTTACCCCAACTACATGGCCTGTAATTTCTTATATTTTGCCTGATCCGTAAGGGAACACAGGCGCCGCATAATAAGCTGGGGCGGCTTTTATTTCACGTCAAATCCCACGGAGGACGGAGCCTCTCGTTGCCACGTGGCCCGTGATTTTTATGAAGCGATGACTCGGCAAGTCGGCTTTGCGGAATCATGTGCGAGCAGCTGTGCCCTGCCCTGTACGGTAGCAGCGGGCAAACAGGGAAAGCAGGGAATATATGTTTGCTTCTACACGTCCAGAGTAAAGCTAAGTGGCTTCACACATGCGTTTGCTCCTCTTTCAATAGCTACACCATGGTGGTGCAGTGTTAGGGTTCTTTACTGCTGGACCCAAGGACACGGGATCGAATCCCTGCCGGCACGACCTCTTTTCGGTGGAGACGAAATACAAGACACCCGTGTACTTTGCAATATTGGTGCATGTTAAACAATCTCCAGAGGCCGAAATTTCTGGAGCCCTGCACTATGGCGTCTCCCATAACCTGAGTCGATTTGGGAGTGAATGAATGAATAAAGCGTTATTAAATACGTGGGATCTTTTATCTTCACCTCTTCAGACGAGGCTGACGACCGTGTGGCTCCCCCCGTCCAGGGCCCCACTAGTTTCCGCCATGTCAAACTTTACAAAACAAACCAAACCATTCTGTTACAATCGCCTTCCTAGCTGTCACAATGCACTATTGCTATTTCGTTGCCAGTGTATGACTTTAAATTAGAAAGACATGTATTCTGGTGCATATAATCCCGCAAAGCCTGTGATGCTGGAGATGAAAACGAAGTGTTTTTTAAAATGTGCATAATCGGTTGGCTTTCTAAAAACTGCGCAATTCACTGCTTCTGCAAAACCTCGCCATGAAGCACGTCGGGGATACCACATACGCTACGGATCACAGCGATCTGGTGGCATCCAATGCACTTGTGCGTGTCGCTGCTTTCCAATAGTCAAGCTATCCCATAGAACCCGAGAACTCAGAGGATTGACTCTTCGACTCTGGCCGCATGGTAGCCGCCACGCATTCACAGAAGTTATTTTGTCATTCAGCTCGTCGCACAGCCGGCCCGGTAATATTTCTTAGAGGCAAAATGAGATTGAACTCATTGAACAAAATGGGATGTCGGTCACGAATATGTTTGCCTCAGCTCAAAGCGATGATCCACGTTGCTGCTTCTCCTCCACGGCAGTGCAGTGCTTGAAGTTATTCGTAGTGTAAAGAAGACAAAGAACAGAAAACGCTGCGGCATCGCCATTACCATCGCTGGTCTCCTGCGCCCATCTCTCGTGCTGAAGCTGTGCCCTGCGGCTGGCAATTCGACCCTGCTGTGCCCGAATTACTGGCAGCGCTAGACGATGAAACCAACTATTAAATCCACATTTCACTTGGTGGAGGTCAATCTGAGGTTCCCTGTACCCATTTCGCCCTGGAACGTCGCAGCAGAACACTGACTACCCCAATGACGGAGCCGACTTCATTGCACCTGCCTCCGCCCGTCACCTGCACAAGTGCGCTTCGTCAACGGGACCCCGCTACCTTCAGCGGAAGCAGCGATGGCGACGTCGACCATTGGCTGACCACTTACGAACGGGTCAGCCGTCACAATAACTGGGACGACAATCGTAAGCTAAAAAATGTCATCTTTTACTTGAGCAACGTCGCTAATCTGTGGTTTCGAAACCACGAGTCGGACTTTACCACCTGGGCGAATTTCAAAACGAAATGTTCTGATGTCTTTGGCCGCCCCGCAGTCCGAAAACTCCGCGCGGAACAGCGTCTTCGGTCGCGACTGCAGCTGCCCAGTGAAACGTTCACTAGTTACATTGAGGACATTGTTGATATGTGTCGTCGCGTTGACCCGACCATGACCGAGACCGTTAAAATACGTCATGTCCTCACAGGAATTGATGACGGCGCTTTCAACATGCTCATCGCGAAAGGCCCCACTACGGTCAAGGAAATATACGACCTCTGTCAAAGCTACGACGAGCTCCGGAAGGAGCGTGTTTTGATTCGCCAGCCTCATACATCACTCGCTGGACTAGTCGCGGAGCGGGAGTCGTCTAGCCTCTCTGAAGACGTCAAGGCTTTTGTACGCCAGGAAGTCGCGCGACAACTGTCCCTGCAGCCATATGTTAAGGAGTCGTCAACAACTGGTCTTGTTCCGGAGCTTCGCCGTGCAATCCAGCAGCATGTATCTGAAGTCCTCCCTAATCCTGTTCCTCAATCAGCTCCGGTCGCACCCTCAATGCCGCTCCCCACGCCCACAGTTTCATCGTCCGGCGTTGCGCCACTGAGCTATGCTCCAGCATTCGCGCCGGCTCCTCCTCAAGTATTGCGTCGCACGTATGCCGAAGTCACTTCAAGTCCACCGCCTGAGCCAGCATATGCCTATGCTTCGCCCCCCATGCGATCAGCAACAACAGCATTCGCTCCCCCCTTGCTTCAGACGCAATCTCCATGGCGCACTTCAGACAACAGGCCTATTTGCCACCACTGCGGCATCCCTGGGCACACTACACGCTACTGCCGGCGCCGAATAAATATGGCCTTTGCTGCACGCCCTGCACCACCTTAATTGGCCCACCAGTTCCCAGTCCCATTGGGTCCTCCAACAGCACCCCCTGACCCTCCGGACTTCCTCCCTCGTCGTTCGCCATCACCACGTCGCCGCTCCATTTCGCCAATGCGCCGACGACCCGCTACCCAGCCGGAAAACTAACCGCCGCAGTTCGCGAGGCACAAACTGCGTATTCGACAGAATTTCAAAGTCCTCGTCTTAATCCCGCGAATGTTATTCCTGTCATCGTTGAAGGTGTCCATACTGTTGCGCTCGTCGACACCGGTGCCGCTGTATCAGTTATCAGCCAAAAACTCTGCTGCTCCATCCGAAAGGTGACTACGCTTCTCGAGGGACTATAGCTTCATACCGCATCCGCTCACAGTATACAGCCGACAGCTATCTGCACTGCTCGCGTCGTCATTGCTGCAGCCTTGTACCTAATCGAATTCGTCGTTCTCCCCACATGTTCTCATGACGTCATTCTCGGCTGGGATTTCCTGTCCCAGCATCATGCTATCATTGAATGCGCCACTCCTTAAGTAGAGCTCATTAAATCGAGTGATGCACCGTCTGATGCCCTGCTCCACGAGCCGTGTCCTCGTTTTGCGACCAAACTCCTCGTAGCTTATGTCACCACCATCCCACCCGTTAGCGCTGTTCTGGGTCCCCTCACTGCCTCTTTTACCACCGCCGCGAAAGTCCTCTTTGTGCCCTCTAACGTTGTCTGCCGCCGCCGCCACTTACCGCTGCCGTTTGCCGTCCTTGACATGAAAAACGGCGCTAGCACACTTCTGGTAGCCATTCCTCTTGCGTCTCCCGCTATGTTGATCGAAGGGTAGTGCCTCGGCCGCATCTAGCCCGTGGACCTTCTGTTCGCCTTTGATGATGTGTCATTCCCTGTTTGCCAGGTTGACGCCTTGACTTGACGCCAACTCGTGTGGCTTCCGATCCGCTACAGCGGGAGCTTTTTGACCATTCTGTGGACAGCGCTCTAGAGACGCGCCACCGCGAGCAACTTCTTGATCTTCTACACCAATTCCGCTCCTCCTTCGACATCCCGCATTCTTCCTTGGGCCGCACGACGACCGTTTTCCACCTCATCGACACTGGCGCTCATCCACCTCTCCATCAGCAGCCGTATCGTGTGTCCCCGACTGAGCGCCGTGTTATTGCCCAACAAGTCGATGACATGCTCCAACGCGGAGTAATTAGAGACTCCTGTAGCCCATGGTCGTCTCATGTGGTCCTAGTTAAAAAGAAGGATGGCTCCATACGATTTTGTGTTGATTATCGCCGCCTCAACAAAATCACTCGTCGTGATGTGTACCCCCTCCCACGAATCGACGATGCCCTAGACTGCTTGCAAGGCGCAGAATTCTTTTCCTCACTCGATTTACGCTCCGGGTATTGGCAGGTGCCCATGACAGAGGCGGATCGTCCTAAGACCGCCTTTATTACTCCAGAAGGACTCTACGAATTTAATGTTATGCCATTCGGACTCTGTAACGCCCCAGCCACATTTGAAAGAATGATGAACACTGTACTGCGCGGCCTGAAATGGAACATCTGTTTATGCTACCTCGATGATATCGTCGCCTTTTCAACCGACTTCCCGACCCACCTCACTCGATTTTGCCAGGTCTTCACCTGCCTAACCCGCGCCGGTCTTCAACTGAACCTCAAAAAGTGCCGCTTCGGTGCCCGCCGGCTCACAATACTCGGACATCTTGTGTGCAGAGATGGAGTTCTGCCTGATCCTGAGAAGCTGCGCGCCGTCGCTGACTTTCCGAAACCGACCACTTTGAAACAACTGCGAAGCTTCTTGGGCCTCTGCTCGTACTTTCGTTGTTTTGTTAGGAATTTCGCAACCATCATAGCCCCCCTTACACAGCCTTTGAAAGGCACCCCTAACCTCTCCTCTTGGTCGCCAGCCTGCGATGATGCATTCGCGACACTGCGCAATGTTCTGACGTCACCACCAATCCTTCGCCATTACGACCCTACTGCACCTACAGAACTTCACACCGATGCCAGTGGTGTCGGCCTCGGCGCCGTCCTCGCCCAGCGCAAGCCTGGCTTCTCCGAATACGTTGTCGCCTACGCAAGCCGTGCTCTCACCAAAGCCGAGTCCAACTACTCCGTTACCGAAAAGGAGTGCTTAGCAATCGTGTGGGCTGTAACGAAGTTCCGCCCTTACTTACATGGCCACTCCTTCGAGGTAGTTACAGATCATCACGCTCTCTGCTGGCTAGCGTCTCTCAAGGATCCGTCTGGCCGTCTAGGGCGCTGGGTTCTCAGGCTTCAGGATTACGACATGCGTGTAGTGTACCACTCTGGCCGCAAGCACTCTGACGCCGACGCTCGTTCTCGGTCACCGGTGCGCTCGCCTGACTCATCGTCCCCTCCTCAAGCATCCTTGTCAGCACTCACCATTGAGGATATGCCTTTCGAGCAACGACAAGGTCCTTGGGTTTCTAACCTGCTAGATATCCTTGGCACTACTTCTGCGGCTACGCATCCTCGGGCACTCCGCCGACAGGCCTCCCACTTCGCCATTCGGGACGGCCTTCTCTACCGCAGCAACTACAACTCAGACGGCAGAACGTGGCTTCTTGTCATTCCGCGCCACCTCCGCTCCGAGGTTCGTGCCCACCATCACACTGACCCGCAAAGCGCTCACGCCGGCGTCCTCAAAACCTATGATCGAATTCGTCAGAGGTACTACTGGCGGGGAATGTACAATTTCGTACGTCGCTACATTCGCTCTTGTACCGCCTGTCAACAACACAAGATTTCTCGCCCCCCCCCCCCCCCCCCCGCTGGCCCCCTCCAGCCTTTACAGTGTCCAGCTCACCCGTTTGATCGCGTGGGAATCGACCTTTATGGTCCGCTACCATGCAGTGCCGCTGGTAATCGATGGGTCATCGTCGCCGTCGACCACCTGACCCGTTACGCCGAGACTGCTGCACTTCCCGCGGCGACAGCCCGAGAGGTAGCTCATTTTCTTTTGCACCACTTCATTCTTCGACACGGCGCCCCTCGCGAGCTACTGAGTGATAGAGGTCGTGTCTCTTTCCGAAGTAGTCTAAGAGCTCCTGTCGTCTTGTAAATCGATACATCGGGCAACAACTGCGTACCACCCGCAAACAAACGGTCTCACGGAGCGCTTCAACCGTACACTTGGGGACATGCTCGCAATGTATGTTACATCTGAATCGGGAAGCTATAACTGGGACCAGGTACTGCCATTCGTAACGTTCGCATACAGCACTGACACCCAAGCAACAACTGGTTTTTCGCCATTCTTTCTCTTATATGGCCGTGAACCATCTTGTACTCTGGACACAATTTTGCCATACCATCCAGATGCCTCTGAATACAGTGCTTTGTCAGATATTGTACAGAAGGCCGAGGAATGCCGCCAGCTTGCTCGCACGTTTACCTCCAACGCTCAAGGCTATCGCAAAGATCAGCATGATACCGATACCCCTGCTCCCACGTTCCTGGCCGACAGCTTCGTTTGACTATGCGTTCCTGCCACCAACAAACTAGGCACCAAATACCACGGACCTTATCGCGTCTTGGAACGCACATCCCCTGTGAACTATGTCATTGAGCCAGTCACCCCTTCTTCCGATCAGCGCCGTCGCGGCCGCGAGGTTGTCCACGTTAGCCGCCTCAAGCCATATTACAACTCTCTGGTCGTCTCTTCTCCCTGAGTCGCCAGGATGGCGACTTCTTCACGTGGGGGAAATGTAAAGAAGACAAAGAACAGAAAACGCTGCGGCATCGCCATCAACGTCGCTGGTCTCCGGCGCCCATCTCTCGTGCTGAAGCTGTACCCTCCGGCTGGCAATTCGACCCTGCTGTGCCCGAATTACTGGTAGCGCTAGACGTTCAAACCAACTGTTAAATCCACATTTATGTAGTTACTTTCAAAACACAACAATCTACTTTCTTATGGCAGTCTCAAAAATTGGTTAGGAGCGAATAGCAAATTGAAAAGCCAGATTTCCCTATGCATCATCAACTCCTACCTTCTGAATTTTACGCATAGCATGGATCTTAGAGGGCTGCATTCTTATGTCACCCTCCAAGATAGAACCTCCTGTCATATCGATCACGAAATGTGGTCTCACGACGTAACATAACCCGACGCCCAGTCAGCGCACGGCCGTGTCAACCTCTATTACCTGTCAGAAGCATAGTCGCTATTTCTCTCTAGAATGCCGGTTATACCGACGCGGATTTTATAACAAGGGCTTTCCTCTATTCCTTTACACCGTAAATAAAAGTGAAATTGTATGGAGCCCGCATGTGTGAGGCACTTATGAAGCTGTATGTGTCAGTTGTTAAAGGGCCCCTGAAATGCTTCTCTAGGTAATATTCTAATGCAAGAAATCAATACAGGCGTTCATGCGAGTATTGGGGTCAAACGGGAAAGCTTTGCGTGGAGCGGATAATTTAGAAATAATTCTTGGAAAGTGCTCCTGGTGACCGCTCGCAACCGATTTGGACGAAACACTCCGCCCACAAATGTGCTCTGTGACGTCAGTGGGGGTTGCTTGGCGTGCCCTGTCACTGAACGCTGCCAGGTTACTCGGGCGGGACAGGTGTTGTGGGGTGGCGGCGCAACATTTCTTCTCAATTTTCTTGCCCGCTGGCATTGGCTGAGTTGATCGGTGATAAAAGGATAATCTGAAATTGCGTTATAGCGCAGACACACAAGTGCAGGATGGAACTAAGTGAGATGGCAGCCTCTCGTTCGGTTGAAAAGGCATCGTCGTCACCGTTGCAGTTGCCGTCGCCGTAATCTAGAACTGCGAAACATGCGTGCCGGGAAAAATCATAACGTGACTTTGAATGAAAATTGTGACACAGCCGTTCTTTGGGCGTGTATAAGATTGCGGCGCATAATCGCTTCCAACTTAGAACCTATCTACTAGTCGGCGTGGAGACTATTTCACGATCATTATTCGAACCGACGACCTGTGTATATGCATTTGTATTCCATTCATTGTAAGTAGATCTCGAGAAGTCAAACACTGCAACTCTTTTTACCAACATGCCAAACCAACTAATACTAACACCGTGGAAGTCTTTAAGCATACAAAATTCGCGGAATGGAAAGGAAGTGTGAAGAAGAAGCTTAAGCGTCCTTATATTTTTTTAAAGAAATATTTCCCGCTGTGACAAAGAACTGTTACCTAGTGGTTGCTATTTCAGCTAGCGGAGAAATTTCTTATGTAATAGTTTCTTACTTGCATAGATAACTTTTATTTGCCTATTAGAAGTGTTTTTTTCCTGTTCGATTCAAAACTATGTACGCGAAACCTTGTATGCTGTCCTTTCTAGCAATAACCTGACATACTTGAGGTAAATTGTGAGGTCTGACTTAACCCTATTATATTGTCACGTGGTGGTGACCAGGGTCGATGACACAAATGAAGACACGGGCTTGATGGTACGGAAATTAACTCTTTATTGGGTTGACTTGCGCCTGCAAAAGAACTAAGCGACTCGGAGGCGGCGATAGCAGCAAACGTGTTGGTCGATCGTCGAACAAAGAATGCCCATCACACTCAGCAACGCTCAATTTAAAGGCTGCTCAGAACAATCTAGATAACGTCGCAAACAGCTACCAACACGGGCTGGAACATTGTAGAAAGACACGCGAGTGGCCGGAATCTTCGGGATAGATCTCCGCGCATCTTGCGCTACAACGAAAACTGATAAAGGTGTGACTCGCGACATTGAGCATTAACAAACAAAGAATACGGAACTGCTACGCGATCCAGAATCAGAGTGATAAGGCCGTATGCCGGCGGCTGTTAAAAACAACAAATACAGTTTTGAAGTTTTCGCGGCAATATTAACGGAATTCGATGAGTGCGAAAATTGGCTATACGAATAATACAACTATTGTATGATGAACCAAGTATTCATCTCTTTCAGTTATTAACTACCTGGTCGTTTGATCTTTTGTGCACAATCAAAATATCGGTCTGTAGGCAGAGAATGGTAAGCACAATTTAATGCCGCGTTGTTTGACTTACCTGCATCACTAGAAACCTCGCCTACGGTAACTGTTACTTGCCACCGAGTTTAAATCTAGAGTGAGTGGATGGTGCAGTTTTCAAATGCCAAGGTTTGAAATAGTTCGCCGCCAGAGATAAAACATTCTCATGAGACCCGAAATACACTAAAGAATCATTTTATAACAATTATTTAATCAATAAGAGGGTCGTTTGGTTTTGTCTTTGTTAGGCGGTGTTGCTTGTCATACTGCACAGATGAGTGCTCAATACCGTACAAGCTGTATCTGCGTCTTTGATGCATTTCATGTTAAATATTTCATCCTTTCACATTGCCGTCATTTGTTTTTTAGTAGGTATAATACTTTCATTTGCAGAGAAAAGTGTATTTCCCTTATTTCCCAACACTAGCTACAGGCTATGGGTGCACACAGTGTTTTGTAACTTGTATACCAGAAATGGAAGGAATAATGAAATAAAATGAAACCTGAAACATTGGGCTGCCTGAAAATGTTAATCTCTAGAATTTTCGTGAATGATAATACAAGCTAAAGATGAATGACACTATCGAAAATAAAATATAAGTTCAGAACTTAGCATGAGATAATGACGGGTATTTGTAGGAATAAATCAGCCTCTGTTCCCGTTGTGTTCACAAAATTTTAATGGCTGCAGCCGGACCTTTCCACTCATTGTTATCTTATTCAGCACTTCTGGCTCATGCCATCGTTTCTTTTTTTGCGGAAAAAAAAAACTAACGAACGAATAATCATAATATCCTATCCCTAGACTGGTTACCACCGTGATGCTTTTGTCTTTTTTTTATTCTACGGGATTTCATGTGCCTTCGGAATGGCCGAGTGTCCCCAAAATGTCTGCGTTACTAAAGACAGTTCTTCGGCTCACTTTCAAATAATAGTTTCTTGTTGTAGTGCGTGAGCACTACGGTACTCGGTGTCGACTATCATCTGTTCTCTTTGTATTGAGTGATAGCGTATATTGCTCGTTCGGCCGAAAAGGCTTCTTCGCCACCGCAACCAAGAATCGAGAAAAATGTATCGAAAAAATATGTAATTGAAAGAAAGATTTTTAACTTTGGGGCTGCTACCTATTTCGCTATTGCAGTTCTGCGGGACAGGCGGGCAAGCAATGCACTTGCCACAAAAGTTTTCGCTTTCGTATTTGGCGTTTTTACGCATGCATATGTATGAAAAAAAAGCTATACATAAAGTAAATTTACAAAAAAAAGCAGCTCATGATGAGCTGCACCGTCTTGACAGAGAACACAATTGTAAACGTAAAAGGCGGCCGGAAAATAAAAACACCGTGAGAATAGTGGAAGCTGTTGTTTAGTTGAAAGTTATTTCCCTCATAATTGAATGTTATTGAGAGCTTCTTTCGGCTGAAATGAATTCTGTGTAGAACAACAAGTTCAAGGTTACGGTTCAGCGTCAACGTCTTCATTGATTTATTCAGTCTAGCAAATGGGGCTCGTAATTAGATTGAGATACTGCAATGTATTGCAAGAAAAATGAATTTATAACAAAACCTTTCTTTTCAGTTCTTTTGGGCAGTTCCCAGAGTTACTTTTTTTTTCATTTATTGTCCGCATGATCTGCTTCCTGATTTACTGTCTAAATTTTTGTATTTTTGTCTCATCGTGTGATTACTAAGCAGCCATTCACAGCGGCCATGTTCTTTCGCTGACGAATATTTGACCCATCTCAAGTATCAATGCTTGCTGCTTTTATTTTAAGCGCAGTTCGAACTTACCCAGAAGGCGGCGCAGGGAGCCTTTCAGGGTGTTCTGTATTTATCTTCCCGCTTTGTGAAAAATACTGCGGTGCAAAGTACAAGACTATTCTTGCTGAAACGTCGAGCCAGCATATAGTATTATGGCGTACGTTTTTCATTTTTTTTTTTTTACGTTCAACTTGCCTGCATATTCTGGAAACAGCGCAAAACTGGAGCAGTACTTTTCGTCGTGACGAGCATATGAGTCGATTCGACAAGATGCACCATGTGGCGAACTTCGAGGCCTTCCGCGCTCTATGCAGAATATTGGTGGCGTACAAGTTCTACAAATAGCAGAACCTGTAGAATCGGCTGATCTGGTCACCACCCCGAAAAGTTTCGCCGCAGACGATTGCTGCTTTTCGTCATTTCTCGAAAAGCAAGCAAGTTCAGACGTTAAATTACATTATCGGCAACTAGATCATAAAAATTACCTTGCGGTCAGCGGTTAGCACGAATTTCCAGTAGTCGGCGCAAGAGACGTTTTCGCGTCTCGAACATGCAAATACCCAATACTCTTTGCACAGAGCAATAATAGGTGTCGTGGCTAGAAATAAGTAAAGTGGACATGGATTTATAAGAGTCTAATTTGGTAATTCTGAAGAAAAATAATTGGTCATGGACAGTATACGTAATACGAAGCCTAGATATGCGATCATCATAGCAGCTAACTTGAAGGGTTCCAAGAATGGGCAAGGCTAGCGGCTAAAGCAGAGAGTCAGGTGAGCAGGAGTTATTTGGAAATAATTTTGGTGTTAAAGATCTTGCAGGTACATGACATTAGCTCATTTAGACAATACTTGTTTACACATTTGCTTGGCATTAAAACCTCCTGATCGAATATGCTATCGTCAGCAGTAAAGAAATTTTTTAATGCAAGAAGCAGTCATGGGCATGGATGCGTTTCTTACATCTCATACGTAAGCGCAAAAATGATGCATGATCAAATGTTTAGACGAAAGCTTCTATGTAAAAACCAGCAGTGTAGCACAGCTCTTTTACATTTAAAAAAGATGGAACTAAAGGTCCAAACAACACATGCTCCTTTTATACATCAGATAATGTTTCTTTTCCATAGGGACGTCAACTCATATGTGAAATAATGACAAGGTCTACTGAGAGACGTCTTATATCTTGGTATTATAGTAAAATACCTTTTATGAGGTATACAGCCAAGTAAACCGGTGCGTTCTAACTGCAGCGACTTAATGACAAGCGTGTGCGTGTGCGTGCGCGCGCATGTGTGTGTGTGTGTGTGTGTGTGTGCGTGTGTGTGTGTGTGTGTGTGTGTGTGTGTGTGTGTGTGTGTGTGTGTGTGTGTGTGTGTGTGTGTGTGTGTGTGTGTGTGTGTGTGTGTGTGTGTGTGTGTGTGTGTGTGTGTGTGTGTGTGTGTGTGTGTGTGTGTGTGTGTGTGTGTGTGTGTGTGTGTGTGTGTGTGATTCGCGCTTTAGTTTGCCTACTTGTGACAGAATGGGATTTTTTTGTCCCATTATTTGCGTTGGATATTTTGTCTCCATTTTATTTGTCTTGTCCAGCCGTACACGGGAAAAAGTTGCATGCTCGTTGAAAGGTGGTGTGTGTCTGTGTAACCGCTAAAGAAATTATTGGTATGTGGAGAAGGAAACCAGTGATGACGGACGAATTATCTCTCGAGAGATCTCCCCATCTTCATCAGCCTGATTAAAGCCACTGATGAGCAAATTGTCTTCACATACGTCTGCAAGAAATCTGTTCATGTGCAAGATTCGGCCATCTCCTCGCTTGCGAACTGCTTCATGCTTCATAATTCTTCCCGCGGGTTACATAGAAAGGGAATACCATCATCTGACCGCCGACCGGTAAGGTATTTCCACCACCTATTTCTCAAGTTGTCCCCCTTATAGGCATGAAACACCTCCAGAAAACAAGAGTTGAACAGCACTAGACAAATAATATCTCCACGCCTAACATTGGTACCTTATTTAATTTTATTGCGTTTTTATGGAGGTATAATATTGGATTCACAACCTCTATTATAATGTTCTAAACTAGTCATGGAATGCCTGCATGATTGCGGAGGGTGTAGAAGCACTATGAAGAGCCTATAACGGCACCACAGAAATCGGCCTACCGGTCGTTTTCGAAAGTCCTTTCTGCCTTCATGTTGCCGCTGCTGATCCGTCACTTCAAGAGCTGCCAATGTTCTCGACAGCGACTTTTGTTTTCATTTATTTTTTTAACTCTTGCCAATTTGTTCCATATGATGAGTAAAAGTATAAAATCAAGGCAGCCGCTTGTTCAGGAGCGAAAACACTCACGACGCTGCAGTCTCCTTGGAGATACAAATGCCTACGCACCTTAGGTGCCGCTAACAAACCAGCGATAAATTGTCATTTGTAACATTGAGCCCAGTTTAATTAATTTAAGTGGCTAATCAATTACCTAAAAAAGCTTTTCGCTTTGTTTTCGTTTCTTTTTTAGCCTGCTTTTGTTTTCCAAGCGCAGTTCAAGTGCGCATATACTGACGCGCCTCGGCTCAATGAAACTTTCTGCGCGGTCGCTAACAGGTCATGCCATGTTGGTCATCGTTGGTTCATATATCGCTTCATAGATAGAGCTGAACAAACTTTCAAGCCTCGAATGTAAGGGTCCTGAAATGCGGAAGATCTCGCAGTATCATCTTTGGCCGTGATCGAAAAATGATGACGGAACACCAAAATTCAAGTACCGGTACAAAAATGTTCGGACGGACGGTAAATTTCGCAAGAAACATCCCGCAACCAAAGGAATGTAATTGAGCGCGACTGAAAATAAGTTAACTTTGTGTGGAGAAATTAGGACTTAAGACGTTCGAATTGTGAGGCAGAGTCTCGGCTTAAGGGCTAAGATGACTCGACGGTTTAACCTAAACAACGGTATACTGAATGCGCGGTGCATACGAGGCCGACCAAAGGAAAAGCGTTCTGCTCTTGAACGCTAAGCTTTATTGAAGCGCCAAATGCTTAAAGTATTCACCATGGGATTAACCGCGATGATCGAATAAATCATTATGATCCCACGTTTCACAGCATGTGAAACAAAAATGGGTGGAACGCAACGCGCGAACGCTTACAATCTGTGATACATTCTACGCTTATAAAAGCATAAGAGCTTCGGTAACACCCCAAAGAGTATCTGCAGATACATTTCTCAACAAGCGCCGGGCATAGACCATTAAATGTATGTAGCATGCAGTTGGAGCACTAGGTTTCGGTCATTAAATATCATACCTCACGCTCACAACACCCCCTTTACATTGAACTCAAGACCTATGAAATGATTTGAAAAAATCAGCTCCACGAAGATATGCAGCACCGCTCTAAATAACTGAACTACAAAAGGACTATCCATTAACCAACCAATTTTGTTGCCTAACTTATGCGAATGGTAGGAAAGTGAAATATTTCATAATGCCAGGCCGATATTGTTTCACAAACTTTCACGTGAAAATATAAGATCGGAATAAAAAGGAATTTATAACGCGAGATCAGCTCAAACAGAGCACAGTAGCTCAGCTCTATCTGCTTGCTGAGCTGGGATGAAGAAATGCGATATCTGGAGCATTTTTTTATAGCTTTCCTTTCTGCTATCAGCAAGTCTTCAATAACGGGTATTCGTACGTATACGTCATATTGTTAAAACCAACGCGAGGATAATAGTTATTCTTGACAAAGATCTCTAGAGAAGAGACCCAATATGAGTACGCGTTGCTAAAAAGTAGGGCTCTGTAAAGCAAGAAATACCGCACTCATATTGTTCTTCCCTTATGCCCACGGTTGAAGTTCTGCTTCAACCTTCCCGATATTCTTTTTATAGGTTTTAGCAACTAGCACACGTGACATGTTCGCATCAGTTATTCATGCAGCTGAAATTTCATACACGAGAACTTTGAAAACTAGCTTCGGTCAGGACCGGTATTATGTTTGGAGCTTGGATTTATATGACCTGTTCTCGTCGGTGTAATGGAGCCGCTCGATCTTTGACAGGGTATGTTGGTTAAGCTACCATTTCGTCATCCTTCTGTGGGTGAGGGCGTAGACCATTAACCGGTTAAATGAGAAAAACCTTATTATAGAATAAAACTGAGGATGGCTCTTTTCTCCCTGCTCACGTCGCGTCGGGCTTTCAAAGGTTCAGTTGCCTTTTGCTCCGGCCAATGTTTTTTTAGCTAGCTCTTTCGGAGAACGCCCTTTACTTGCGGTCTTTTTTTTTTACCGTTTATGATGCGAGAAAGCAGAATTTGTGCACCGTAGGACACTTGGAACTCAGTTCGTTCACAGCGCCACCTACTCATCGCCACAGCTATGAATCGAAGCTGTACATTCTCCTTGGTTGCTTTCCGTCTAGCAGTGAGAAAGGCAAAAAAGAAAAAAGATAAGAGAAATAAAGATAGGCATCTGTAAATGTTTGTTTGCTCGCTTCGCGGAGTAGGTAACTTTTTCGGCAGCCGTGACAATACTTTGGCTTAGAAGCTCGTCACACGTTGCCAAAAGTTATTGCTCCAATTTAATTTTTCGGACTTCTTCGATAGCAAAAAAAGAAAAATGAAACAGAATAAAATTTTTTTGCGGACTGCTTTAATAGCAAGAATGAAAAAAGATATCATTATTGCTCAATGTAGATTACGCCGAAATAGGCTATCCTGCATAGGATGTGAGGCATACTGTTGAATGGCCTATTTATTAGCATTTGTCTGGTTTCGTGAACACTTATTCTATATACATGGATGAGACTAATCTACACATGACAGAAACAAGAGATCGATATTGGCTACGGCAATACTGCCCTACTGAAAAACCAAAAGTTCTACGTGGCAATAACCTCATAAAATCTCATCGAATCGCATAGACTCTCATATGGTTCACATCATTATCATAAAATATCGTACCTAATTTATGATAATGTAAAAGAAGCTATGAGACCATATGCAAATATATGCGACTTCTATGTGACTTCTTATAAGAATTGAGTGAGATTGTGTGAGAAAATGTGAGGTTATAGCCTCATACAATTTTTTCAGTAGGGTGGATATAAACTATGCCATTGGTCCTTGCTCACAGCGGTGATACCACCGCTTTGCTACTGTACATCTCGTTTGATGACGCGCTTTGACGCGATAAGTTCAATGTTTTTTTTTTTTTTCCTAAAACTGCGTCGTCGGGTTTGCGGGAAGTTTGAGTAAAAATTCACAAGGACCGCTATGGAGCGAGGTATAGTAGGGAGGTACATGACAGGGCATAGACTTCACCGAGTTGTGGGATGTCGCGAGAAACATGACATGCAATGTTTAATCGCGCTGCCTAAAGGGTTACTCCTTCGATATGGAAGGGCGAGATGAGAGTGAAATCTTCAGGGACCCTTTGATTCCGAGTAGTCACGTTTTCGTAAACTTAAGCACGCTAGTAGAGTTTGGTAAAACGAGATGTTTGTACCTGTCTGGTTTAGTTTCGTATAAGGTTCTAGCTTGCGAGAGTCAGCTGATGAGAATGAGTGCCGTCAAAGATGTATACATCCGAGGATTCGCAGCTAAGCAAGTAAAGAATGCATTGAAGAGCACGATGACTCACATAGGAGATGCGGACTGGAAGCACCAACGCTGTTGTGTTACATCTTGACAGGCGGAACCTCAGTTTCTGTCGAAGTGTTTTTAATTTTGAAGTATTGAGGTGAGATATAGTTTAATGACAACAGGAGATGTCTGCCTGGTGGTGACCCTAGCATGCTACTCCTGATGAGGGTTGAGGGTGGTGACAAAGTGTGGGAGGGGAGGGAAAAATGCGTAAGGAGGAACTGCGCAGCCAAATTTGGCCTTGCACTGGCCAGTATATTGAGATTGTGATGATGGCCAGTTCACTTGAGGCGATGGAATCACTTAGAGAATACTCCTAAATTTCTGAAGGTATTACCGCCATCAAGTTTTTCCAAGTGACAGGCAGGGTGTTGATCATCAATGTTACTGGGCTAATTGACTGCGTTGAAACGCAATGGAAGCCACTGCCTAATTGAAATTGCCGATAACGCTTAATTGGAAAGGAGAGGGTCAAATTCCAGGTTGTGCCAACCCTAAGCAATAAACACATTTATTTATTTATTTATTTTATTTATACAGAATACCTACAGCGCCCCCAATGGGGCATTGTAGGGGGAAACAGCATAAAAGCAAACAGACGTACAATACAATAAATTTGACAGATGATGCAATGAGACAAAGGGGGAAAAAGAAAGAAGGGAGAAATGTTGCAGAAAACCAAACATGCGCACAACACACTAGATAACATGTGCGAAATACGGCACTCCTTTGGCAATACAATAAACAATAAAGTGGGAATCTCTACTACTTAATTGTCTCAGTCTACATCGAAGAATATTTTGATATGGCTTAGGAGCAATTAAAGGTCGGGAAATGCTAATCGGATAGTCTAATCTAAAGGAAGCTAACATGACCTCCAAGAGGAGGGAGAACACATATTATCCGTAAACAATTGCGCAATCCGATTACAGAGAAAAGGTAACAGGAAAAGAGCCCTCATGTGGAACAGATGTGGAAATCGTGATCTAACGTATTTTCGGTCGCAAACGAGGACACACGCACGCACGCACGCACGCACGCACGCACGCACGCACGCACGCACGCACGCACACACACACACACACACACACACACACACACACACACACACACACACACACACACACACACACACACACACACACACACACACACACACACACACACACACACACACACACACACACACACACACACACACACACACACACACACACACACACACACACACACACACACACACACACACACACACACACACACACACACACACACACACACACACACACACACACACACACACACACACACACACACACACACACACACACACACACACACACACACACACACACACACACACACACACACACACACACACACACACACACACACACACACACACACACACACACACACACACACACACACACACACACACACACACACACACACACACACACACACACACACACACACACACACACACACACACACACACACACACACACACACACACACACACACACACACACACACACACACACACACACACACACACACACACACACACACACACACACACACACACACACACACACACACACACACACACACACACACACACACACACACACACACACACACACACACACACACACACACACACACACTAACACGAGAGGATAACCGATGGTCGCTTAGGGTAACAAACTGGATTCCAAGGGGAGGAAAGCGTAGCAGGGGCCGGCAGAAAGTTAGGAGGGTGGATAAGGTTAAGAAGTCCCCAGGGATCAAGTGGATGCAGATAGCACAGAACCGGGTTAATTAGAGAAATATGGGAGAGGCCTTCGCCCTGCCGTGGGTATAGTCAGGCTGATGATGATGATATATATATATATATATATATATATATATATATATATATATATATATATATATATATATATATATATATGGTCTTTCCGGTTGTGATGTATGGATGCGAGAGTTGGACTGCGAAAAAGGCTGACCGCCGAAGAATTGACGCGTTTGAATTGTGGTGCTGGCGAAGACTCCTGAGAGTTCCTTGGACTGCCAGAAGATCAAATCAGTCGATATTGTCGACCATAAACCCTGACTGCTCATTGGAGGGTCAAATTCTAAAGTTAAAGCACAGCTACTTTGGTCATCTGATGAGAAGAGAGGAGTCGATGGAGAAAGATTTGATGTCGGGAAAGGTTGAGGGTCGCCGGAGAAGGGGTCGGCAGCGAACGCGATGGTTAGATGGCATCCTCGAGGCGCTGGAGGTGAAGTTATGTGATGTCAGGAAGATAGGGAGAGACCGGAAAGCGTGGCGTGATATGGTCCATAGGGTCACGAAGAGTCGGACACGACTGAACGACTGAACTGAACTGAATATAGTTTAAAGGACCTGGCAATCTACGAGTCTAAGGAAAATGTTGGGTTTTTTAGGTTTGGTTGTTGGTATGTGACAAGAATTAGTTTTATGGTGATTATCGGAATAAAGAATATTAAATGAAAAGCGGAAGGAAAAACAACGCGCCGATGATGGGCACGTTCTTTTTAACTGGTGAGCACATCCCAAGATGCACCACGCGACTATCTGGAGCGAATGTGTGTGGAGCCGGCAAAATATCACGTTCTCATTTTGTGCGAAGCTCTGAAGCAGAAAAAAGAAACTTGAATGTGCAGTGTACATAGAATGCGATAGACGTACCTCTGCTGAAACAATAAAATATTTTGTCGCTGGCGAGTCGAGACAAAGTGCGTTTAATAAATATTTGTGTTAAATTATGCAAAGAAAAGAAAGCTAAAATAATCCGGAATGAGCTTTTTTATATTCAACTAAACGCAATATAGGCTAGACAGTGATCCACATGGTAGTTCATTCCTATGGACGGCTACGCAAACAATCCCTGCGCTTTAACGCTTCAAGAGGAAGACTCAAAAACTCATCTCGGGCCTGTGAATGCTAGAGTGATTCGAGATTAATCGACGCTTTATCTATTGCCTGCCGCTTCTTTGTGGTTATGAAACGCCCAGGCCGACCGCGATAACCAGCTTCAGCTTTCCTCTCTTTTCAAAAGAGGTTGACCCGTTAGGGCTGCTCTGGGCACAATGACACGGGAGCGGCGCTGCAGCGGATTAAAGCCTTCCCGAGGAAGTGATAACGCCTTTCCCTTATTTCCCGTGGTAACCTCACCGTAACTGATGAGAAAATGGCAGTGAAAGGAACGATAAAGCTTATCCGAAAGGCTATTGCATGATGCCAGAGCATAAAGGGGCATAGTTTGTATTTTGCTCTTTGATGACATTGCTGGTTGATTGGGATACAGGACCGTAATTTATAGAAAACGGAGTACGACCCATTCCAAGAAGAACAAGATGTGGGGAGACATGAAGAGTCGGAGGCTTTTTGAAGAGTCTTAAAAATAAACGAGAGGTACAATTCCTGCACGTTGATTTGATCTTTTTTTATTGTTGTCTTAATCTCAGTCACTTGCAATTCCTACACACGCGCAATATATGCTAAGAGAGAATAGTGTGTTTATTTTGTTTTTTATGTGACCCAGGGCCCCGTTTACACATATTTCTGATTTTGACATAACTAAGAACGCCAAATAATCACGAACAGTTGTTTATAGAAAAATGGTGCAAGGAAGATCTGCAGCCGTTTTAAATTTAGTAAGCTTTAAAACAGTGAGAAATACATAGACGTTTAGGTATCAACCAACAGTCTTCATTTTTCGCGCGTTTTCATTGGGGTTGACAGGATAAAGGACTCATCACAGCCTCTTTTGAAAGATATAGACTTCCGGCTTATAGATGCTGCGGCAATGCCACAAAGGCACATAACCAGCCACTGTGTGAAATGATCCCACTGCTTGCGCCGTTTTTAATTTTTTTTTACCTGCGATATGTACATCAATTGAATTGTAAAATTTGTTGCTCGCCTCATGTGTAAGTTTTCTTTTGTACGGTAAATGATACCCGTTAAAATGAAAATCCACTTTGCCGGATCTAGTGTCGGTTATACCCATGAGTCTTCATATAAAGGTGGTTGGAGCTTTATCAAGCTGCAACGACAGCAGCTTTTACTGGAGTCAACTTTTTTCGCCTACTTGTATCAAGTGGGGACAATAAACATAAAATTTTATTAATAATTAATATAATGAAAGCGCTAAGTTATGTTAACGTGGGCAACGTTCTGAAATCAGAGTCATCGCTTCTGCATAATTTTCCATGCCTTGCTCCGTGCACTAAAGGTTGAAACGAGAAAGCCAGTAATGGTAAGGAAGTGCTCTGTCACTTCCTTGTACACATGCTCTATCTCCGTAGTCCAAAGTTTAAACGAGGGCAGCAAGCGAAAATGTCCATGGGCACACTATACACGCAAAGTATCTTCACTGGCGTTGTAGAAAGCATGGATGCCTGTTCCAGAGTTAGGAAAAAAGAACTTGCCTGAAGCGAACCCGATTTCCGTTGTGCTTTGAGCACTCTCATTTGCATACATTGCTTGCTGCGCAATTATACGCACTACGCTGAACGCCTCTCTCAGGTAAACCGTTTAATCCTAAGATTTCAAATTTCGTATCCAATTGGCGTTTGGTCTTAAGAATGCTTTTATACTAAACTCATTTGGAGAACTTACCATATTATATCAGACCAAGTCGAATGTTAGCATTGGCGTCGGCGACAGAGCACGAAAACAAGCCACCGCTAGAGCGAGGGTACCAGTGGCGCCATCTCGTTGATTTCTAAGTTCAAAATGATTTATTGCGACACATAAGTGTAACTCTTCAAATCTTTTTCAGTTGGGGTCAAGCTAAAGTTTGGGGAAGGTCATTGATTAAACAGTTGGGTTGGTAAGTATTTTCAAACGTTCCACAAAATAATTGTACCGGCGCACTAACATACGACATGGCACCCCCAGCTTCATTTGCGGGACGGCCACTTGCGTTTACTCGTCATCGCTGCGGACGCTGAGAATATCTGACTCATTGGGATAGAATCAGGCGAGTTCCCCGAACAAATTTATTATAGTGAAATACTGCTAAGCACCATTTCTAGGCATATTTGAGCTCTAAGCACTCAACAGTTTATCTAAAAGAAACACTCACGCGATGCATATAATTTCGCCACGCATTGCATAAATAAAACAACCTCAGGGATACCAAACAGGTTTTGGCAATGCCGTGCCGGAAGAAGGTGCCATGCTTTTAAATCGAGCTTTGCCTATATATTTCCTGGTTGGTTTCACCAGCGCCTACTTTTCTATGCTCCACACAGCATCTCTCTGGCCATCTGGCAGGTAGGTTTATATGTTTCACTTACGTTGTCTGAATAATTTTACGTGGGCGCAGCCAAGATATATCGTCAACTGTTGTCAATTCTATCAACGGGAATCAATCAACTGATTGTCAACGCAGTTTGTTTCCTATTGGCCTTCAATGCTATAGGAACAAAATCATCGACGCTGTTCAATCACCTGCTCATATCTATAAATCCGGGTGTCGTACTGTCTTACGTGTAGCCCCGCACTCTCCATATCTGTGCTCATGTTAGCAAAGCTAGCTTGTGCTTACTGCTTAATAGTTTAAAAAGCGCACACCATTTAGTCCTCTTCGAATTGACATCCCGGTGATCAGGTGAAGGGCGTGGCTGTAAGGTATGCCGCACTTATCCGTGCCTATGGGTGCTTCGTAGCGATATCGCCTGAAAGCATCGCTTATAGTTTTTGAGTTCAGACAACAAACAAAACAATAGCGAGCACTGGCTGCACAGTGTTTATTGAAAAGCAAGCGAGTGCTGCCACTTTGTTTGGCGGGAAAGATTAGCAGTAGTCGCAGGCAGCCCAAGAGAATCGTGGAGGCTACAAAATATATTTTGTGGCGGTCAACTGAATGCCAATCATTTCAATAAACGCAGCTTTGTAGTGAGATAACAATAGTTAAAATATGAAATTCTAAAATTTGTTTTCACAAGCGTTGCACCTGTTATCTAGGCCACATACACAGGAAGATGTTGCACCATTGGAACTGTTGAGAAACGTTGAATGGGCTTGGATGCCGGCACGGGGCTAGGAGTGTCACACTTATCGCGAAGAACAACTTTTGAGATAGACGAGTTTCAGATCTAGTTCACAGCGCTGCGGTATTCCGCTGTAAAAGCTGACTTTGTTCTGAAAATTATTGTGTATAGGACTGGTGTGTGCTGTAGACTCTATGTTTTGTGCAGTGTGCGTGTGTGAGTCTATTTGTAGAGTGTTTTGTCCTCTGTTTTATCGATGTCTTTTCCTATGGAACACAGCTTAACCCGCGTGTCTCTCAGGCATCCATTAACTATTACCATTTACTTGTAGGCAAAACAGCTAGGATGGAACACATGCCACTCTGTGTATCGCAGATGTGCTAACAATCTCAACTGCGGCAAATTTAATTCGTGGGAAACACCGCTTGCTAAAACATGGTGAGAGCACGGAGCCCATGCAACTTATGCCAAAAAGCACAAAAAAAGTGTTTCGACTAAAAACATACGTAAAAGCTGATTGCTTTTTTTCTTTTGTTTTTAGTTGAAGATGAGGCGTTGACAATCGGGCGCAATATGAAGCTATAAATGAGTTCTTTCCTTAATTCATCATTAACGTGAGCCTTCATTTAGCATCAAGTTTATGTGGTAAATTTTTTCTTTACCTGTGTTAGAATGAAGTAACAAATTAAATAGCTTGTAATAACGTGACAAAACAATCTATTTTTCTCACATTAGTGACATTCGTTCCTGAAGAAAATCTTCGAGGGAGTGTACATGCAGCCCCAAAGGCGTTCAGATGTCCTTCGCGAAAACATGGCTGCGAGACTACACACGAGCTTCTGAGCGGAGTAGAACGCGATAAATATGTATACATAAAATGAGTTTCTTTCTACGCCCATCAATATTTCCAATGTTATGACTAACGTGGACACGCTTTTGAGTATTGAAGCTCAGAAAACCCTCATGGAATCCGTAAAGAAATGTTCACAGACATGTCGTCGGATGCAGAAATGCCTCGATCTCCAATGTTCTTTTCGTTTCTGTTTCGCATTCACTATGTACCGTCATGTACCCCACCAAACTCTGAAAGCTGAGTGCTAGAAGTGGCTCACTTTATTTATGGAACGAGCTGGCGCGACGATTCAACAACAAACTTCGTGAAGTCCTTGCTACCCATGCCCAGGGGCTTGAGTGCGGAAAAACAGAAGGATTGCCCGGCATTTTGGAGTAGTATACTATTTATTCAGAATGCAGCTTCCTTCTCCAGAGCAGTGAGGACAAGCAATAAGCAAGAGAAACTTACCACAGGAAAATAAAATGCTTTAAAACTAGCAACATATCAAACAAGAGTACTCAAGAGAATTCCCTGGCGTATACGTTGCCATGAGTTTTGGTTTGTTATAAGAAGTTGAATTTGTTTTTGGCTGCCAGCAGAAAGCTAGATCGATGGCAAAGAAAATCGTTTGGCCGTCTGTGTGAATGCATAATAAAAGTACAGTCTGCGTTCAATGTGTGCGGGGAGCAAACGCGGTCCGTGCAGCTTTGAATGGCTTGTAGGGGATGGGTTGTGCCATATCATACAGCGGTACCCCCTTGTAAATTTTGCGAACTCTGAAGCAGCGCTGCGCGGGAGAGAAGGGCATCACCAAAAAATTTGATGTCAATATACGAACAACAAAAATGATACTAGTAAACAAGGCGGACATCAAGGACGTTTGGAGTAGTGGCGTGCACTTAAGATCAAAATCCTCGGATGCTTCTGTGGTTCAGAACGAATTTATTGCAGCAATGGCTCGTGGTTGTACAATTTGGTACTTGTGCGAAGGGCTGATACAAATGAATCGCAACTAAGTAGCCCGGCAGTTTGTGTTGGTACTTGTGTGAATGAATAAATCGCTTATGCGCCATCAAACGCAAAGACCGTGGAAAATATTGGCTTTTCTCGGTTCTCTTCATTGATTTTTCACAAATATGAACGTAGTGTACTTTTCCTTTCTAAAGCAAGCAACTGGTGCGCATGTATGATTCAGGTACCTTTATACTGGTCGTCACTGCCTTGGAACGTGCTTTCAAATAAGCCGTGTACAACCATCCGCGGTAGAATGTTAAATGCAGGTATGCGCTGAAGTTCAGATTCTTTGGCCATTTTTAGGAAGCCAGTATTGGAGAGGAGCATGGCTATTTGGTGGAATCAATACCTGGTGATTTGGTATCGAAGCATTTCTATGCAGTTTACATGAAATATATACAGATAATTCGGTCGAAACGCCGTAGCCTTATACCTAAGTTTCGGATCGGGTGCGGTTGAGAGTTGTGGGAAGTGCGATGGGTGATTGATGATTAATACTAAAGCCCTAATTCGTTAATTCATTATCCAGAACAGAATATAATTATATCGATACTTAAGAAGCAAATAATAAAGAACAAAATGAAAATGAAAAGAAACACGAAATTACCAAATAAAGTAAGGTAAGGATAAAAAAGGAAAAGTTAGAAAAGAATAAACAAGAAAAATTTAAAGTAAAACATCAGAAAATAAAAACTAAAACGGGCTTGTTACTGTGTGGCAGTCGGTAACAAGTAAAAATTAAAAAAAATGAAAGTAGGGACCCATTCTGCCGTATACAGTTGTGCTAGATATGTGGAGTCATCGCATTGTAGTCCGTCGTAGCAAAACAAATAGATGAAGAAAAAAAAAGCAACGCTCGATATCCCGCCTACTCTTGAGAGGCGAAGCATAAACGTCCTCCTATTGTTTACTTCAGCGGCGTCCAGTACACACTGAGTGCCGATGGCATCTCTTAGAGTGTTCTTTTTTTGCGACAACAGCGTTAACGCCGTTCAATACATACAGACTGAGATACCTTTGTGGTTTCATCGGATGAAGCTACTGAGGAGCTCCTCTTCTTGACCTCATTGGAGAAAGAAATCACTAGAGATTGCATTTGTGGTTTCTCACTGATGTTAGATTGTACTCTATTTACCGTTGACTGAAAGTTCAGTTGTCGTACCGCCGAACGTCGGCGTTCGTTCCGCTTGCCTGGGGGTAGAAGTGAAGCTCTTAATGGATAATTTTAGAGCGTTAGATTACGTTTACTTGAAGAAAGCTTACGCGTTTAGAACTGGCATTTGCATACTGTGCAGCGAAAAAGAATAACATTTTTAACAAAGATGGTAAATTAATACACAACATGAAACAAAATGAGCAGTGAGATAGACAGCGACCAGTACCGCTGCCAGTATTGTGGCGCGCACGTGGGTAACGGGGCATTTCTGATATACCTAGTTATTAACCTGTCTGACATTCTTCCCTGATCAAGCAACATATTCATCTATCTAGCTATTTCTACGTTATGTGATCGTTGCAGTCCATGTTCACCTCCCACACATAAGCGCCTGTTCCAAGTGTTGACCTTGCCCACGTGCGCTATAGCTGCCCCAAGTTTCGCAGATCTCACAGACCTAACTTCTTAGTGGATGTGCATAAGGTTTCGCGTCAAGGTCAGCTGCTTTACTAAAGAGAAAAACAGCAATATATTATAGCTATAAACGAAAGGATGTTTCCATCAGTTGGCTTTAAATCAACAGAAACTGCCTTCGACGTCAATTTAATGAGCAGGCACTGATTTGGAATCCACATAAAGTTTATATTACTTAAATTACAGCTCACCTGAAAAGGAGGACTTACGGAGTTAGTTCAGAGAGGCTTTGGCTTAGAAAGGAAGTAGGAATTGGCGTTGATGGAAATGCACTCTACCACTTTTGGCCCTACGGCAGATTTAGCGGCCTTTAAAAAGGCAAGCAAAGCATGAAAGCCAATACAAAGAAGTCTGACTCTCCCCACTTACTCGCAGCCTTTTATAAAACTTACAGCTAATATCGTGTTTTTTATGGAATTGTTACCAATTAGGATGCTTTCTTGCATTTTCTTCAGCATTCGTGTGTCCATGCCCCTTAAATGAACACGTCTTTACAGTCTACGTTTTTTTAGGTAAAAGCGGCCGTCTCGAAAACTTATTGCCAGCTGAGCTTTTGCAGATTCAACGACCGTCAAGTGAAGCGCCCCGATTTTAAAAAGACTTGCGTTATAGCGAACATGAGCATCGAATGAATTGATATGAAGTGCAAGTAATGGTCCTCTACAAGGTGCAGCTGTGGAGTAAGCCTTAAACGCGTGGCAATACGCTTAAAGAACATAACTCCATCACTTCTGGTGACGATGTTCGCCGAACTTAGCTAAGAATGGCCACGATAACAGCGTTGTCTATAAGAGACACCCATATTTTCTCCCCTGTCTCTTTCTTAAGAGATTTAGCAGTTTGTCAGGTAATGTGCTGCCTGGGCTCAGCCAGTGATAACTGTGTTTGGAGAGGGCAGTCGCTCTCATAACTGAGCTAAACAGGGTCAGCTCTACTGCAAAGCAGCTAGCAATGCTAGGGTAAGCTAGCCTACAGCTGAACGTAGGAAGAAAGATAGCTGCGATTAGGCGCTTTCAGTTCCACTCCTTCTTGCTATATATTTGTTTGGTATTGAGCTATGTCTCAGAAGCATGGGGTCTCTTCTATGACTTTTCTGAACATTACATAAAAAAAAATAAAACAATGGGTAAGAGCATAGTGAATCAACAAACGTAATCAAGAAAATGATAGTCTACCCTAAATCAACATTAAGAGTGAACGCAGAATGAAAGAAAAAATGAAGAATCAAACAAAGAATGCAGACAATATCTGGCCGACTAAGTTACTGCGCCACAGTGGATTCCAAAATAGGAAGGATATGAGGCGGTAGACCACCAGGCGAACATTAGCGATTTTTAGGCTTGGATTTGGAGGATAGCTTTAGTGCATCCGGTGGAGGAAAGTACCCAAACTGGCATGGCTGACAGTCCAGACTGACTTGGGTGGCATGGCGAAGCAAATCCAACATAGAGTAATAAAAAATTACAAGTGTTCAACGCTGCTGAACCAAATATTGAGCGAAAGCACTATCTGCGGGTGACCGAGCGTTCTTCTTCTTCTCTTTTTCTTCTTCCTCAGCCCACATATAAAGCTCCGCTTTAACCAAGCCGTATGAACGTGCCTTAGTGGTCTATAGGGGTAACGTAAAGGTCAGGATCCTAGCAGGCTGATTCTGACATAACCGTCCCATGTGAAACGAGAGACCCAAGTTGACAGCTCCGGCCAACTGAGTCGCGGCTCCGACCGCGCCACGCCGACCGCTGGAGTTGGGAGCCCATCTCTCGCTTTTGTGTCACGTGGGGTGTGATGTCACAGCGTCACGTGGGTAAGACGTGGCTACCGCCGCGCTACGCCGACCGCTTTGGTTGGTAGCCCAGCTCCTCACCCTAGAGTCACGGGGGTGATGACGTCTCAGATTCACGTGGGTAAGACGTACGCGGCTACCGCCGCGCTACGCTGAAGGCTCGAAACCTAGAGTAGTAATGCTTTCGCAATAAAAAGCAGGCATCCGGAACGTGCGTAAACATCTGCTCAGTGGGGATATATTAGGAACGAGGTCCCCCAACTTTTGCCTAAAAATAGAAGGGGAGCATCCGCTCTTGGCTTTCATCCTCTTGCAGCAAAACGGAGAAGATAGTGCAGAGTCAGCTGCCGGCAGCAGACAAAGAAGGGAAGGTGAACCCACCCTCTAAACATGGGTGGCCGAGCACCGAACGGTACACTAGATCCGTTCCCGGTCACCCCCCGCCCCCCTCCTCCCCCAAAGAAGGTTCACAACATAAGCGCAGATTTTTGAAGAATTAATTAAATTAATATAAAGGACAATAGCAACTGTCTGGTTAAACTTCCAAATCCATCTTTGAAAATACGTTACGATGCCATGATCGTAATTCACAGATATTACAAAGACTTGCATAGACATCTCGTAAAGCGGTTATTGTTTCTAACAATGCTTACCACTTGGTGTGCAAGGACGTTGTCTTACCGCCATGGTTATCATTTTTACTTGAATTTTCAATTTCATGGTGTTGTTACTCGGATGAAAATCTCATATTGTTCACGAGCTCTCACTGAAGGTTAAAATTGTTTCTCCATTGAACAATATTCTTTTTTATATGATGTATGTTTTTATGGCCGCATAAACAATGGTATCACCTAATGGGATGCTATCGGCCATATTCACCCTCGACTCTTAATCAAATTTTGAAAAGCAAGCCGCAAGCATTTTATATTTTTGTTCTCTTCCAAACTCAACTCATTTATTTCGTTCAGTGCCGTAAGCATTTCAACCCTCTATTTTTTTTTAACATCGGGATATCGGCATTCTATATTTTAGAATTCTTTATCAACGAATTGTTTTGAGTATCTTGTCTTTTGCTATGGTAATGAACGTCCTTCTCAAACGATTCTGTCTATATAATGAAGTCGTAGTAACTGTTCAGAGAGCTCGGGTAAACTTTGCCTAATTTCCCCTCGTGTTATTTCTCAATTCTGTAGATATGCACATAAACAAAAGCGCTACCATTTTTTTTCAAAAATAAAATTTAAAATTAGTTATCGGTTAATGGATCTCTCAGTATCTTTTCAACAACGTTGTAAGCTGTCGTAGAACAAAATGTTGTATTATTACGCTTATGGTAATGTCAGTGTTACTGTGTAATGTCCTGTCTCACACATATTCGTCTGTCGATTGTTTATGCATTATCTTGCATATTCCTAAAATTTGTTTAATATATTTGCGTTGTATTAATTCGAACTTTAGGCAGACACATTCATTCGTTAATCCTTTTGTCGTGGTCCTGTAATTAACATTACTGATTCCTTGCTAGAATTTCAGTCATATAAAATATTATATAGCATCTGGGATTGTATACCACGTGCTTTGTAGCTATATATTTGATATAAAAATGTTTGATATTCCTAGATTATTGTCATTGATTTTGTTAAATCCATTCCTGAGCTATTAAAAGGCGGAAATGTGAAAATTTAATGACGTCACTTTTTGACGCCGGCCTTGACAAAGACAGTACAAGCTCTATTTGTATGTCATAAAAGGTGCTAAATTACGAATCGGTTATTATCCCTCAATAAAAGCCCTCCGGCTAGGGATGTTGGCCGAAAGTAACGACTGCGTTAAGCCCCTTATCTCTTAGCTTGATAATTCACGAGGCTTACAGGCCCGCCCAAAACTTTTATATGACTGTCACGTGGGGTATGAAAACTAGGAGTCCTTAAAATAAGAAAAGTATATAAATATTCATGTTTCTCCTATATTCTCCGTGAGGTCTGGATACTGGTTTCATGTGTGTTTTATAAATTTCTATATGGTGACAGGGTGTTCGTCTATTTCCACATGCATAATTCACTCACTACATAAGTTCCACATGCCCCATATGTTCCATATAGCGCTAATGAAAAACATAAAGAACAACTCGACTCATTATTGCAATAGAATCAACCGACTCACCGTGACTGTCGAGCGGAAGCATTGGCTGAATGCACCCTTTTACGTTCATTTGCTATCCGCTCTTGACTGATGTCCCTCGGGAAAAGCATATACAATTGTCTTTCTAATCAAATCGCACATCTAACTTTGTCAAGTTATTACAGGGAACAAGGCATACAGCTCTATAAAAGATTGCAGACGCTTCGATGCAACACTGTGGGCAGAGCGTTTTTTGTCCTATTAATAAAACAAAGCAAGACTGTAGTTTCAATATGAAAAAGAAGTGGTGTCAGCCACCTAGCCGGTCTAGCTACAGCGGAATTGAAGCCATGTATTTTACGGGGTGCCAAGAGCCAAGAGCAAAAGGGCAGGGTGTGGGGATCTGCTGTGTTTTAAGCGGCCTTCATTACACGGGGAAAATCATCGAAGTGGAAACACAAGAAACAAGTGCTGTACCGCAGGAGAGACATTTTCGTCTTAAATGCTCCTGGTTATGAAGAAATAGTCCATTCTTTTTCTTCAGAGGCGTAGAAAAATAATAAAGTAATGGCGGAATGTATTCAGGTAGGGTGGCCGGATCGCGCTGACCTTTCCTGAAAATTGAACGCGGAGTGAAAATTAGAAAACAAAATATAGAAGAGATGGAAGCGCTGGTCTTGCACGAAATGCACCGCATTATTTTTAAAGAAGTATCATAATCTTTTTTTTTTCAATAATAGGCGTTTTTCACTGAACGCTACTAAACTATTTGATTCTTCCTGCTTAACAATCAGTAGATCTACTTTTGTTTTCTTTGTAGCCCATCACTGAGGTCGCCAAACGCTCATGTTGAATTAAGTATCTGCGCACAGAACTATCTGCGTGCAGAATCATACACCTCATGAGCGAAGAAACGCTTTCAAACTAATATTAACACGCGTTCCCTGCTCGCACACTATCTGCTAACTGTGCATTATTAGGAGGATACTGGGCCACACTGAGCCGGCCCCGACACCGGGAGTTGTCTTGTTTGTGAATGATAAGTGCTAGATATAGCATGTTAAATATATTTTGTTAGTGAATATTACAGACAAACAGCATATTGTGCTCGCTATGGCTCTACTACTTTTGCAATGCATATTTAATATGGTCCAAGGAACGCTAAGCTTTCTTTCTGCTATTTTCTAGCCAGGCCATATAGAGTCGCGCAGTTGGCTCACATCAATTGTATGCATTCTTTATATTAGAGATCTAATTTAGCTGTATTTTATCGATATGCGGACGCTCTTTGGAATGCTATATAACATTTTCATAAGACAGAGAAGTGCTAAAATTACAAGTTGCGCAAGTTCAAGTAAACATTACAAGTTTTGCAGGTATATATATATATATATATATATATATATATATATATATATATATATATATATATATATATATATATATATATATATATATATATATATATATATTGTGTCTACGTGCTACAGAAGCAAGGTAATGAAATGTTCGCTATGTCTTTAATCATAGGCCTTGTAATTTATTTATGCTACGCGCTCTCGAAACC
This sequence comes from Amblyomma maculatum, assembly GCF_055883805.1. Lineage (NCBI taxonomy): Eukaryota > Metazoa > Arthropoda > Arachnida > Ixodida > Ixodidae > Amblyomma > Amblyomma maculatum. The sequence continues at coordinate 69,249,972 of NC_139354.1, forward strand.
AGGATGATATGATGGAGCCACAGACTAGCTTTTAATGCCAGGTGCAAAATCTTATTCCACATAACAACTTCTTTCATAATAAAACCCGGTATTTTTATCTGCACAAATTCAACAAATGACCTCCCGCTGAGCCAATGTGCAGTGAACGTGTTGACGCAGTTCATTTCTTCTCCAACTCGAACGACATTTTACAAAAGCAGTGCATGTGTAGTTTACGCAACATCCAATAAACACAAAGCAGAGGCACCGCCCTTTCACCCGCACCCCCCCATTTAAAAAAATAACAAAAAAATTATTTTAGGCTTAATATGCAAAAACTTTCAGTAGCAAGCAGAAAGAAACATTGATATATAGCTCTGTTTCTTACGATTAGTCTGTAAGTCTGCCATGGAAGACCCTTCGGAAACTAGGAGGCTACTACGGAGCATGTTTACTAGTACGGGCTACTACGAAGCTTGCGGACCATGTTTGACGGTGTTCTCTAAACAGGTTCCTATTCATGTTCAAATAATTGAACAATTCTGAAACGGAAGTTGTAAAATTACATGATGAAAGTAGGCAACAATTAAAATTTGAAAAATCGCTGCTGTCCAGCAGTTCCACGAATTTTCACAAAGATTAAAATTTGATAGGACAGAGGGGGTGTGAGGAAGTGGTTCTTTCCAATTATGTCCTTTGCAAGAATTATGAAGCTCAGCCCCTTGAGCAAATCTGGGAGTAAATATTTGCAAAATAAAATTTTCGTCCATTATGTAATGTCAGATGCCTACAGAATCTGTTTTCTTGTGGAAAGCCGTATATCTGTCAGAGTCGGATATGTGTTCAGCACAAATTTACAACTCAAGAAAAGACGCATTGCTTATTACTGAGAGATGTGAAAGGCTGAAAATTGTCGTCAAAAAGGAAGAGTATTATTAAGTCTGTTTATTTCAGATGTACAGTTCCATCACATGCAAGGTTGCCATTGAAGATTCATGAATATTTCATCTTCCTCGTTCCACAATATGCGGCAGTCTTAACGAGCAGAAGGTCCCGTAGATTTCAACATCGTTACTTCTGCAGTTCTCTTTATAGACGTTGTCACACGAAGGAGGAATCGGCTGATTCACAGTGCTACTCGTCTGCAGTAGCCTGCACGCTGTGTATGGAAGAAACATGACACTGATGTAGCTATAGAGAGGCACATGTATTACAGGCAAAATATAGAAGCGCTCTTTAGCGCTGAATAGGATCAGTCAGCCCTATTAGACTTATATATATCTAATCAAGTTCAATCAGACTCAGGAAGGCAAAATTAAGGAAGAATGTTTGTTCACTACTACTGAAGTGTGACCTCACGGGCCTGCAGGCATAGCTAGATTTAATAGGCCTAACTGAGCATAAAGCGCTGAATTGGCCTTCAAGGGGCGCATGTAGAAAATTAGGGCTTAGATGGATCTATATTTTATTTTATACCTTATGTTTTTCACAAGGTTAATTAGTTCCAATTAGGCGTGATGTGCTTTGTTTTTGAACGTCACCTTGGTCATGTTCGCTGTACACATGGCAGTCAAGGTCACCCACAACAAGTTATTTCATAGCCATACTCGTATATAGCAAAGCAAGGCTTATTTCTTGCCGTAGAAGCACTGCGATGTGCGGACGGAAACTGGTGTCTGAGAATCGGGTATATCCCTGATGATAGGCTCGAAGGCAATTCGCACTAAAATAGGGATTGAATTCTTTACATGTTTGATAACGCAGTTTAGGCTTGTTGACCTATATTTTCCTATAGTTAAGGTGCTCTGGAGGGAGAGGAGAGTCATACCGGTTTTCAAGCATCACATGTTTAATGTAAGGTCATTATGGGTCACTGTGGGCATTTCATATTAGCCTCTGCGGGCCTCATGCGGATTTCTGTTGCGTGAGGAAAGTGTGGCGAAAGCTGTCATGTTAGCCTCTGCGGGCCTCATGCGGATTTCTGTTGCGTGAGGAGAGTGTGGCGAAAGCTGTCATGTTAGCCTCTGCGGGCCTCATGCGGATTTCTGTTGCGTGAGGAGAGTGTGGCGAAAGCTGTCATGTTAGCCTCTGCGGGCCTCATGCGGATTTCTGTTGCGTGAGGAGAGTGTGGCGAAAGCTGTCATGTTAGCCTCTGCGGGCCTCATGCGGATTTCTGTTGCGTGAGGAGAGTGTGGCGAAAGCTGTCATGTTAGCCTCTGCGGGCCTCCTGCGGATTTCTTTTGCGTGAGGAGAGTGTGGCGAAAGCTGTCATGTTAGCCTCTGCGGGACTCATGCGGATTTCTGTTGCGTGAGGAGAGTGTGGCGAAAGCTGTCATGTTAGCCTCTGCGGGCCTCATGTGGATTTCTGTTGCGTGAGGAGAATGTGGCGAAAGCTATCATGTTAGCCTCTGCGGGCCTCATGCGGATTTCTGTTGCGTGAGGAGAGTGTGGCGAAAGCTGTCATGTTAGCCTCTGCGGGCCTCATGCGGATTTCTGTTGCGTGAGGAGAGTGTGGCGAAAGCTGTCATGTTAGCCTCTGCGGGCCTCATGCGGATTTCTGTTGCGTGAGGATGTGGCGAAAGCTGTCATGTTAGCCTCTGCGGGCCTCATGCGGATTTCTGTTGCGTGAGGAGAGTGTGGCGAAAGCTGTCATGTTAGCCTCTGCTGGCCTCCTGCGGATTTCTGTTGCGTGAGGAGAGTGTGGCGAAAGTTGTCATGTTAGCCTCTGCGGGCCTCATGCGGATTTCTGTTGCGTGAGGAGAGTGTGGCGAAAGCTGTCATGTTAGCCTCTGCGGGACTCATGCGGATTTCTGTTGCGTGAGGAGAGTGTGGCGAAAGCTGTCATGTTAGCCTCTGCGGGCCTCATGCGGATTTCTGTTGCGTGAGGATGTGGCGAAAGCTGTCATGTTAGCCTCTGCGGGCCTCATGCGGATTTCTGTTGCGTGAGGAGAGTGTGGCGAAAGCTGTCATGTTAGCCTCTGCGGGCCTCATGCGGATTTCTGTTGCGTGAGGAGAGTGTGGCGAAAGCTGTCATGTTAGCCTCTGCGGGCCTCATGCGGATTTCTGTTGCGTGAGGATGTGGCGAAAGCTGTCATGTTAGCCTCTGCGGGCCTCATGCGGATTTCTGTTGCGTGAGGAGAGTGTGGCGAAAGCTGTCATGTTAGCCTCTGCGGGCCTCATGCGGATTTCTGTTGCATGAGGATGTGGCGAAAGCTGTCATGTTAGCCTCTGCGGGCCTCATGCGGATTTCTTTTGCGTGAGGATGTGGCGAAAGCTGTCATGTTAGCCTCTGCGGGCCTCATGCGGATTTCTGTTGCGTGAGGAGAGCGTGGCGAAAGCTGTCATGTTAGCCTCTGCGGGCCTCATGCGGATTTCTGTTGCGTGAGGAGTGGCGAAAGCTGTCATGTTAGCCTCTGCGGGCCTCATGCGGATTTCTGTTGCGTGAGGATGTGGCGAAAGCTGTCATGTTAGCCTCTGCGGGCCTCATGTGGATTTCTGTTGCGTGAGGAGAGTGTGGCGAAAGCTGTCATGTTAGCCTCTGCTGGCCTCCTACGGATTTCTGTTGCGTCAGGAGAGTGTGGCGAAAGTTGTCATGTTAGCCTCTGCGGGCCTCATGCGGATTTCTGCTGCGTGAGGAGAGTGTGGCGAAAGCTGTCATGTTAGCCTCTGCGGGCCTCATACGGATTTCTGTTGCGTGAGGAGAGTGTGGCGAAAGCTGTCATGTTAGCCTCTGCGGGCCTCATGCGGATTTCTGTTGCGTGAGGAGAATGTGGCGAAAGTTGTCAATGCGCTACGAGACAGATTTGCAACACGTGCAAACTACATTTTTAGCCACCTTACAAAGAGGATGGTGATGCTGATAGGTCGTAACTATGTGTAAATAGAGGTTGGTTATATTACAACGAGCAAGCTGTGACAAGGGCCGACAATTCGAAATAAAACGGTGGTTGGCGCGAAAATTTTGGAGAGTGGTTACAATAGAAGGAGGACGTCACTAAGCAAGAGTGAGAACGCGCATACACAGAGGTTTGCCACGGAAGCCAGCAGGTGAGGCAGTAGAGAAACCTTGAAGAATATGGAGAAATCTATTCAGGTTTGCTGACGACGTTGTCCAATTCGTTTAAATACAAGGTCTATCGAGTGAGGCAGCAGACTGTGTCGTTAAAATAGCTGGCGAGCACCATGGGTGGTGATGTTTACAATCCTAAAATTGTCGCCCGTACAAGTAGGGTGAGAGGATGCTTGTGTAGAGCAGGTGTGAGAGACTCTTTACTTCCCATATTCTCATGCTCATTATAAGGGAAACAGGCACGCTAAAGCGAGAATCAGCTAGCTTAGGAAATATACTGCTACACTCCGCTGCTTTTCTGAACACGGACTGTAGCGAAGCCCGCAGTGCTTCCTTCAATATGAAATTCAGTCATGGTGTTTTCGTTAAAGTACTCGAGGACCGAAGGGGATTCTAAATTTCTTAAAGGTTGCTACTTGTGGTGCGCCAAATGCAAATGGTGCGTGTGGCTTTCATTGCCAGGATTGAGAAATGTTCAAAGATGTGCGAAAACGATTTTAGAAATTGTCTGTAACGCAGCGGCAAGTTTAGTGCGATAAACTTGTGCCCCTCTGTCTTGTTGCCAAGCGCATTGTGCGATAGCTGGTTGTTATCGTTGGTTTCGCTGAACTACACATTTGCTTTTGATATACCACTAAAAGGACCTCTTGATTGGAGAAGTGTCACTTTTCTGAATTACCAGTGCGCGATGACAACTTCATTGAGTTTCGAAATATCTAATCTCTTTGAATTACGCTCAGACGTTTTGGAGAACAAAAAAGGTCATATAAGTATTCATAATGTATTTTGAATTTTAGTATTCCATTGCTGTGGGCATCAGCAAACAGTGCAAATTATAAGGCAGATATATATATCGTTTCCTTTAAAGTCTGTACAATCGGATACAATGTCTGGGTTTCGATGTGGACACTGTTTAATTGATAAGGTGGTGTACCTGGTATCATCTGTACAGCGTCAAAATCGCTAACCGTTCTTCGTCGTGTCGCAGTTGCGCATATGAACAAGGACAAACTAAGCAGAAGCCTATTTTTACACATACCAAAACAGCCCAGAAATCCTTACAAGCTGCTCCCCGCCGTTGAGTCCATGAGCACCTCATCGTGAAAAATACAAGAATTCCACCAATATGCCATCAATCAACCACAGCATCTACCGATGGCTTCCAGGATACAGATGCATATCAAGCAATCTCCGCGCGGAAGACGTCACGAGAACCGCCCTCCAAAACGGCGATTGTGTGTCGATCCCCTTTTCCAGAGCAGAAGCAGCAAGCAAGCTTCGCGCAATTGCCTGGGAGTTCACGCTCACCTTGACGACTTCTCGCCAGTTTGCGAACGCCCGCATAAGATCTCTGGAGCCCCACCTAAAGCTCTCGTTTCCACTAGGCCTACCACAACATGCAGCAACTTTGATGTGCCGCGTGTGGGTTGGTGTCGCGGTTACAAACTATTATTAATATGTGAAAATGATGGCTAATAGCCCTGCATACGACACATGCGTGCTAGAGGAGACTATAGCCCACATTCTTTGTGAGTGCTCCACATGCAATGCCGAAAGACCGTCTCTCTGCCGTGCGCAGGAGCGTCTAGATGGGCGCCCGCTAACAGAAATGAGCATTCTGGCCCACCAGCCGCGGTGATTGTCGGCGGTGTTAGGCACTGCTACGCTTCTTGAGAACCACTGGCCTGCATGATAGGCTGTGATTTTGCCGTATGTTATATTGACATCATATTCTTGTAACTCTGCGTTTTCCTTCAATTTTATACCCACTCACCTCCTTCCCCAAGTCATCAGCATCATTATGAGCATCAGCATCATTATACCCACTCAAAGGCGAAGGCCTCTCCCACATTCTTCCAATTAACCCGATCCTCTGCTAGCTGCACCCACTTGACTCCTGTAAACAGCCTCATTTGCCCACCAATTTTCCGCCTTAAATTAAATTGGTTCACAGGAAGGGAAAGGCGCAGTAACTGTCATACTTGCTCTGTGGACACCCGACCCGCGCCGTAAGGGAAGGGAGGAAGGTGGGAATGAAAGTGGAAAGAGAGAAAGAGGAGCCGTAGTGGAGGGCTACGGAGTAATTTCGACCACCTGGGGATGTTTAACGTGCGCTGACATCGCACAGCACACGGACGCCACTTCGTTTCGCCTCCATCGAAACGCAGCCGCCGCGGCCGGGTTCGAACCCGGGAACTCCGGCACAGAAGTCGGGCGTCTTACCACTGCACCACCCAGGCGGGCCCTGCTAATGTTTGCGCTTTCCTTCTCTTGGACTCAAACCTACTAACCTAAGCAACCATCGATTATCCTCTCTACGCACTGCATGCCTGCCCATGTCCATTTCTTCTTGATTTCCACTAGGATGTCATTAACTAACGTTATTTATCTGATATCTGACTGACTCTGCACGCTTCCTATCTCTTAATGTTACCCCTATCCTTTTTAAATCCATAGCCCCCGGTTTTGCCCTCAACTTAAGCAGACCGCTCTGTTATCCTCCTTGTTTCAGCCCCTTATGTCAGTACAGGTAAGATGCCACTGTTGCATATTTTCCTCTTGAGAAATACCGTTAAGCTGCTAGTCATGATCTGCGAGTGGTTGCCAAATGCGTTCCATCCCAAGCTCATTCTCCTTGTTATTTCCCTTTAATGATCCGGATCTGCGGTTACTAGCTCTCCTAAGTTCGCCTACCACTTCCAGTTCTTCACTGCCTATTGTGAACTGCTGTTCCTTCCAGAAGCTGTTCTACATTGCCTTAAACTTCTGTACATTGTTTTTGAAGCCTACCTTTCGGGTATTTCTGTCTATGTCATCAATCGTTCCTTCCACTGCATCCCCTGAGTTCCATAGCAAGACAATGTCATCAGAGAATCGCACACAACTACGAAATTCTAAATCAGCTTTTATCCCCAGCTACTCCCATTCAAGTCTCTGCATGCATCCCTTAAGCAAGCTATGAATATTTCAGGGGACATCATCTCTCCGAGCCTAACACCTTTCTTTACGGAAAATTAATTCCTTTCCTTTCTTTATGCAGACTATGGTTGCTGTGCAGCCACTATACATATCTTGCAGTACATTCACATACCGATCGTCTACACCCTGATTTTGCAATGCTTGTAGACTGCCGCCGTTCCTACTGAGTCATATGCTTTTAATGACAAAGCATTACTTCGCTATGTTCACACATTTTTGTCCGCAGACCGCGTCCGCAGGCCGTATCCGCAGATCGTGTCCGCAGAGCGTCCGCAAAATCGAGTCCGCCGCAGTTGTGAGTAATTGAGAAGTGGTAGAGGTCAATGAGTGCTGTCAATCGATAGAGGGGGATGTAATGCTGTTACTAAAATAATAATTAGGTCAATAAGTTAAATAGGTAATTAGTTAAAATAACTGGTTCACAAGAAACAAAAGACATTGTATCTGCCACACTTGTTCTGTGGACACCTGAACCGCGCGTAAGGGAAAAACTGATTGATTTATAGGAAAGTTCTGTGGACACTTCTACCGCACCGTAAGGGAAGGGAGGAAGGTGGGAGTGAAAGTGGAAAGAGAGAAAGAGGAACCATAGTGGAGGGCTGCGGAGTAATTTCGACCACCTGGGGATCTTTAACCAGCGCTGACATCGCACAGCACACGGACGCCTCTTCGTTTCGCCTCCATTGAAACGCAGCCGCCGAGGTCGGGTTCGAGCCCGGGTACTCGAGGCCACTGGGGCCCTGGACTGAGGGCCCCACCAACGCCGGGAGAATTCCCTTTGTGTAAAGTTTTTCATTCATTCATTCATTCCAGCACAGTAGTCGGGCGACTTACCACTGCACCACCCCGGCGGGGCGCGCGTCAGGAGGGATCTGAGGAAGGTGGGAGTGGAAGCGGAAAGAGATAAAGCGATGCCATAGTGGATATGATGGCAAGATGTGACGTTACGCAACCGGAAGTAGAGCTGAAAAAAGGGCATAGGAAGGAACTGGCGCCCAATTTGAAAGTGCCAAATACTAAAATGGGTAAACAAGAAGTGAATTAATGGGTGGTAGAGGATGTGACGTCACGAAATCGAAGTAGTGCGGAAATGGAAGGGATTGGCGCGCAATTTGAAAGTACCACAGACTAAACTGGGCAAACAAGAAGTGTATTAAGCAACTAGAAGCACACAGATGCAACCAACAGTAGAATCCGGGCCTGGGACGCCACTTGCGGCGGGCGCTAGCCTGCCGCTGATTTTTATCTGTTGTAGGCCGTCATTGCACCCGCCATCACATGTGGTGGACGACGGCCGTTGTTGCGGCGCTCGTCCTTTTCTCCCTCTTCTTTTTTTTCCTTGTCTATTACCGCGCCTTTCCCTTCCTATAAGTAAATCAGTTAAAAAAAATAAATCAGTTTTTTTCTCTTCTGTCCACGTGATGCAGCGGAGGGGGCTCAGCTACAGAGCCAGTAGCAGGCCCGTGCATTTTCTTTTCTTTCTTCCTACAGCCACAACAACAGCAACAACTCTCGCATTGCTCAAATGCAGATTCTGCAGTGGCCTTTAATTTTTTTCGTAATCAATGAATGCTGTATGCAGGGATGATTATATTGCGAGCTCTTTTCTATCACCTGGTTGATGGTAAGGATATGATCAATAGTAGAGTACCCTTTGCGAAATGAGCTTGATCTTTTGATTGATTGAAGTCTAAGATTGTCCTGATTCTGTTAACGATGACCTTAGCAAACACCTTATATGTAACGGATAGCAACTTGATTGGTCTAAGTTTTCATGTCCTGAGCTTCCCCTTTCTTATGAATGAAGACAAAGCTAGCGTTCTTCCATGATTCCCGTACCGTCGATGACACCAGGTTTTATCTATACAAGGTGGCCTCTATACCTAGCACAATATCCCCCCTCCCCCAGTCCTGCATAAAATTTGTAGTTACCTGATCCTCCCTAACTGCTGTTATCCTTTCTATAGCATCTTAAGCTTTCCTAACCTCATCTTTCGTCACTGGCCGGACGTCTGACTGCTTTTTACTATTGCCTATCGCATTATTGTCCTGACTACATCGGCTACTGTATAGATTAGTATAGAAATTCTCGGCTACTGTTACTGAGTGGTCCATATTCATGATGACATTGCCCGCCTTGTCCCCCGTTCTTTAGAGCGGGCTCAATTTTTCTCATCTTACACTTCCTTATGTCGGCCACTTTAAGCTTATTGATCTCTGGCATTTCTATCCTCTCTGTTGGATTTTAAGCTTTAACACTTTGCCGTATCGTAGTCAAATCTTTCGCCTCCTTATATAATTTACTGGTATACTCTTAACTCTCCTAAGGCCTTTTTCTACCGCGCACTCAGTAATGATATCTCTTCAATGATTTTTCATTACTCCTAAGCCCTACTCCTCACCGCTAATTTGTTGACGGGCTTCTGTTTTACTAATCTGTTCCGTTCTCTCTTCAGATCCAGACTAATTTAAGACCGTATCATTCGGCGGTCCCATCATCGCACCTTTCCGATTACTTCTACATCCTGCATAATGCCGCGGTTAGAACACATTATGAAGTCAATTTTGTTTTTACTCTCCCCGTTAAGGCGTTAAGGCTTTTCCATGTCCACATCCGGTTTTCTCTTTGCTGAAGAAGCTGTTCATGATTCTTTGGTGATTGCGTTCTGCAAAGTTAACTAGCAGCTCCCGCATACCATTCCTAGAAACAAAACCATAACCATTTTTTGCCTGATCTCCAGGCTGCTTTTTCCCTACTTTGGCATCGAATTCACCCTTTAGTAAGCTGTTCTGCGGCTTTACCTTCCCTATTGCCAATTCCACATCGTCGTAGAAGCTTTCGACTGCCTCATTATAATGACTATAAGGCGGACAGGCCTTTACTACCTACAGTTTATGCCGCTTATTAAGCTTCATTACGATGCTTGCCACCCTCTAAATTATGCAGTAGAAGTCGTCTGTACAAGCTATATCATTACTGGCAAGGAATCCTATTCCAAGTTCTTGTCTCTCCGGTAAACGTCACTAGCATAATACATGTCCGCCCTTATTTATTAATTTAAAAGTACCGCCAGCGTTAATTGTAGGCCTTAGGCGGGAGTGGGCGATACAAATATATGATTATATAGGAATATATGAAGATATGAGATATGAAAGATATGAAACAGAAAGAAATCAGTGCTACTTATACAACATAGCTGTAAAATAAAATAGTACAACATGGCAGCGCCAGAAGTAGAATGAAAAAGTAAACAATAAAAAAACTGAGCATTATATAGGCCTTACTTGGCCTCCTAATCTGACTACGCCCTATAACATGACATTTCATACCCTATAGTTCCTCTAACTGCGCTGCTAAACTAGCCTCACTATTTAAGGTTCTAACGTTAAATATCGCCAGGGTCAGTTTCCAAATGCGGCCTCTCCGGTGCATAGATTGTTAGCACCTTTTGTAGCGTCCCAGATCTGACCGCCGCCGTTGTCAGTTGTCAGGCGACTGGTGACTGAGCCGAGAGTTTGTTAAAGTAGTAATAAGGGGTTGTGGTCAGTTACAATACCAGGGAGGCTAAATCCTGTTCTGGGAAGACAGTACAGTCCCGGAAGTGTTCATCGGAGCCAGGTCTCAACCCAAACCTGTTTATGCTATTCCATCGCCACATATATTTTTTATTCTTTTTTTATTCCAGTGGGGGATTGCGCGGCACTGGTTTGAGCCACAGTCCTCTTGCATGCGAGACGGGTGTTCTACTTCTACGGCGTCGCTTCCCCCAGTGCAGGGTAGCAAAACTTCCTGCCTTCCCTCCTCCTGCCCTTACTTCTTACTTCCTTCTCTCATTTGAGGTTTATGGCTATAGTGTATGCGGTATTGTGCAGCATTCCTGAGCAGGATTCCTCAAAAATCTATTCAGGTTGTGAACTAGGCAGGTAATTCTAAAGAATGGGCTTTTAAGTTTCCTTAAGGCATAATGGAAAACTTGCTTAGAATAAAAGTTAGTTGAACAGGAAAATACCACCAGAAATGTGCCGCATTCAAGCTTTTCCCAATTTATCTCCTCAACGTAAGAAGGCTTTTATTCCGCATAATCGCAGAACGTCGGTAACGAATCGTAACTCTGCAATGGTGTTCCTTCGCGCTACGTTTATTAATTTGTGGCATTCGGAATATTTGCGTAAATCTTGAATGATATGCAGAGATGTGTATCAGTGAGTAGATTTACCTTTCACTGTTTGGTAACGGAGAGCCGTAGGAATGTAACGATTCCCACTAATGGTGGTAGTCAGCGTTGTCACAAATGCCCTCCTGCAAAGTGAACATGAATTACTGTTATTAACATTTTATTCTTTTATTGCTTGCTCTCACTGGCGACATCAGTAGAATAAAAGATGCAGAAGCAAGCCTTACATTTTACGTGGTGTCTGCCTGGGGGCGTAGTATACAATGTATTCGAATGAGTTTTCAGAAGTGGGTCGCAGTTTCCACATGGCCTGGCAACGTGTGGAGGGAGCAGGAAAAATACCTGTGCTCTGCTTCGTCACAAAAAGCAGTTCAGAAACCTGCGTGAACTACAAGTAAGCGCGGTATAATTTTTGAAGGGAATGCAGAGGATCTAGCGTTGCACTTAAAGATAAGAAACCAATTAATCATAAGAGGCAAAGTTTAAGATAGTAGCCCAACTAATGCTGACTAACACTAAGCATGTAAAACTAAACCGCAGTGCTTATGCAGCCAGAGGAAAAAAGTAGAGTTAAAAACGCAGACATGAAACATATAAGCTAACTAGGAGGTCTGTATGGCTTGCATGAATTAAGCAGCATTATATGCAGAAAAGTAGGACATTCAATTTTAGGGAGAAAGTGAGTGCACTAATAGCTAGTGTAAATGCACACGTAATAACATTTGCGACTATGAGACCTAAGACTCCAATAAAATGATCCGATGTCCCGGAAAGATTGCAAAAGTGAAACAACCTAGGAAACGCTTAAATGTGATCAGCAGTTATTTACACAAAAGCACCGTCTTGTGAACATTTTGCTTCGTTTGTAGGTAACAAATCAACCAAACAGAACATTAGTTGTACTCTTCTATTGACCTAACTGGTAAAAGTAAATGGTTCAGCTCTATAATAGTGCACTCCTCAGTGTTAATTAAGAGAGATAACTGTTAGAATACTACTTTTGCGCGCTATTACCAATGCTAGCAAGCAGCCTTTATTTCCTCTAGCTTTCTCTGTATTGGGATTTTTTGCTGCTAATTTAATTGTGGTAAAAGGGGCTTCTCAAGGCTTCTGGTTAATGGTAATGAAGCACACCGGTCAGACGGCTCGATGCCCAAAGTTCAGGGAATCATTCCGCTTGAGGAGAATTTTATCTAGCGCGTGTCTCTGTCTTCAACGGCACTTCGCAATGCAGTTTGGTTAAAATTATGGCTCCCTGTGGGACATGGAAACTGTTGTGAATACCCTACCGGGAAACTTGAGGACTCCAGCCTTGTGACGTGATCTTCTGACGTCACACGTTCTCACGCCCAGTCAACGCTCAGTGATGCCAGATGCCACCGGTTGACGCTTATGAAAATTCGGCCTATATTCACTTGATTGATTTGTCAACTAGAACATAAAGTTGCTTCTTTCAGCAAGCATTGAATTGCGATACATCAAGAGATGAAATTGCTTCTCTCAACTTTCAGTGGTTTTCGTGACACACAAAGGCTCAGGCTCCTTTGAGAACCAGGGAATCAATGCAATTAGATTAAAAGGGCCAAATCCAAATTCCGTTTTTTGAGGTACTCATAAACAAATTTAACTTGTTGCATAGAATAGACGAGGCTGAACGCAATGTAAATAATATAACAGCAAAAACAATGAAGGCAGTGAACTTTAGAACAGGTAGCGAAACCAGCAATAGATCCTTAGGAGGGACTCAGACAGGTATAAAGAATTGCAAAACAAACCTGAAATAAAACAAGCTTCTTTGTAATAATCCAGAATTCATCACGGAATATTTCCTTAAGATCCGAGGATAGCGACAAGGTAAGCAAATAACAAAAAACGTGCTGTCACGTGCTCATTAAAACCCAGTTAGAAGGAAGTCAAAATATGTTTATTGGTTGGTAATAGCTTTCATAGCATTATATGCAGTCTCTGATTGCTGACGTGGAAAATAATAACTTCTGAAAGTTGAACTCTAGGTATTAAACATCTTCCTTAAAGCCTATACAAATCACCTAACTTTGATTCATCAAACTCAATATTAATAATAAATTTGCACCAAAAAGCGATCTGTGCTACTTTGAGACTATATATATTTAGAACCCTCATGTAGTAATTCTTGTGCTAGAACTATCAACCGTATATATGTATTTGCATACTGGTGGAGGGATTCCTTTATCCTGGACGTAGGAGTGGTGCTCAAAATCACAAAGTCCACATGCTGTACGTTGTTTTTAGCTGCAAGCCAAACGTTCCTGCAGTTAATGTGCTAAAATAATGGCAATAACATCATTGCATATACAGATGGTTTGTGTACCCTCAATCAAAAAATAGTATTTATAGTTGCTTTTAAGGTGGATATTATATGGTGAGTGCAAAATATAGAAGCCGAAAAGTAGGACAATAAATGTAAATTTATGTGCAATAATGGCTAAAAATCGTCAGTGTACTTACGAGACTAGCATGTTGGTGGCGCATGTTGAAAGGATTGTCTTCAAAGAAAAGAGCTGAGCATATCCCTGATGATGCTACCGTGTAAATGGCACAAAATATTGCAATCATGACGTATGATCTCATGAAGAAAAGCGGCTCAGGTTAGATCCACGGCTTTTTCTAAGGTCAAACCTCGCTTCGTGGGCTTTTACAAATGCTTTAATGTCAACTGCGATGACAACAGGTATGTTTCAGATGTGTGACGTCAGTCCTACGGAATAATCGAGCAAGGAGTGCTGCTCGGCAAAAGAGGAATAACTGGCTAATGCATATTCCCTGACTATGCATTTAGTGTATTAAAAAAATGAAGGCAGTGAAAATGGCCCTAATAATTTTTTCTTGTAGGCGATTGCGACTAATCTGAGAGTTAGTTTGCAAGATGAGTATAAATTGCACATATTATTTGCTAAGTAATGAATATAGTTCATAGAATGGTGTTTGATCTTCGGGAGGAACAGGATATATATTAATCAGGTGGTGAAGACAATTTCCATTTGCTGCACTGCGAATAAAGCCTGGAATAAGAGAATTAGTATAGAGAATATATAAATGTCGAAGCTTCTGCATTATCTTTGGTGATAAATATGCAGGGGTTTCTTGCGATAAGTGTCTCTACGGATTCTTTCTTGAAAGTTTTGGGTCGTTAAAGAAACCTGTCATACTTTAAAGGAAAATAAATGCAGCGCTTCGAAGCATGGGCCTATCTTTCCGGTTAAAAACGAGTCCTTAAAGCCATCAGAAATGTACTGATCTCTCTCCGACCAAATTAATTTTTATTTAGTCAATACTGCTGGCCACCTTTTGGTGGTCAAGCAGGAGTGGTACAGGCATACTTTTCAAAGCTGCTATGATGTAGGAGGTAGAAAGGGAATTTTATTAGTACGAAAACAATAAGCGTCAAACACATACGCTTAACTAATGAATTAATATTGAAATGCCGACGATGACTCAGGCCGGAATTAATTGGGTGCTGATATGGTTCTTGATACAAGATTCTCAATTAAAATATATGCGAAGTAAGGTTTCATGGGAAGCCTTTCGGAACCGAAGTTGAAACTAGTTTTCTTTCGGCATGCAACAACTGAAAATCTCAAATTTAATACCCGACAGCTGGGAAGGACCACTAAGGTGCCCTGAGGTGCATATATAACCACAATAAATATAAAATTGCTTGATATGCGCCCCCGGCATTTCGTGTCTTTTCGTTACACTCGAGTAGAAGGAAGAGGAACTTTAGAACAAGTTGCTGGTTAAACGATGAAAATTTTCTAGTACGGCCAGTGGTTCCTATGCGTCAAGTACCCTTATTTTGCCGGCAGCAAACAGGTGTCCTCACTTTCTTACGGTATCATTTTTGTATTTTCATATTACACAATACATATATTTATTTATTCTTACACGCTCTGAAGAAAAGTCCATTTATGTCATGAACATACGCTGAACAATACACCGTTTATTTATTTTCTGTACAGTAAATTGAAAAACACTCGATTGTAAAATCTAATGTGTGTGCTCGGTCGATCAGTGAAGCAGCGCCCGAGTGGCCAAAGAGAAAAGGAAACGTCATATTCGTTAACGGACTTTACCGTCGTGTGTCGCTCACTTCGGTGCCAAAACACTGATTATAAGCCCGGATTAAAATATTACGCGCTACAATTTTGCCGTTATGATTGGGCTTTGGGGCATCGGGAAGATGTAAAGAACCTACAAGTCAGCTGGAATTTAGCGGCTGGCGAACGTCACGGCGCCCTTTAACTCGTATCTCCCTCCCTTTCTTTACGGCGTGCCCCGCTGGGGTGGTGCAGTGGTAAGACGCCCGCCCGGCTACTGTGCCCGAGTACCCGGGTTCGAACCCGACCTCGGAGGCTGCATTTTGATGGAGGTGAAACGAAGATGCGTCCGTGTGCTGTGCGATGTCAACGCACGTTAAAGATCCCTAGGAGGTCAAAATTACTCCGTAGCACTCCACTCCCAGTCGAAAAACACTACAGAACTATGTCAAAAATACGACAAAATAACCTGTTGTTCTGTCTTAGCCATCAGACTTTTCTGTAGTTCTGTAGTTTTTCTGTAGTATACTTCTGTTGTGTGTAGGTCTTTAGCACTTTTTTGTTGTAACTACAGAAATTTATTATGTTACTACAAAATGTTCTGGGGTCACAACAGGGTTCCCGTCAAAAACCGCACAGAAATTTTGACATAACATCAGAAAATTTTCAGTGGGCCACGGCTGCTCTTTCTCTCTCTACACTTTCACTATCACCTTATTTATTTATTTATAGGAAGGGAAACGCGCGGTAACTGTCTCACGTGATTTCAGGGGATACCTCAACCGCGCCGTAAGGGAAGGGAGAAGGTGGGAGTGAAAGAGGAAAGAGAGAAAGAGGAGCCGTAGTGAAGGGCTACCGAGTAATTTAGACCACCTGGGGATCTTTAACGTGCACTGACATCGCACAGCACATGACGCCTCTTCGTTTCGCCTCCATCGAAACGCAGCCGCCGAGGTCACTAGCACTTTCCTCCCTTAGAGAAGAAAGAAAAGTAGAGGGAGAGAAAGACGCGCATCGCAACAGCCGTAGTCCACCACAGAAACGGTTGCTGGTGCAATGACGGCCTACAATAGAAAAAAAATATGGTGGCAAATAGCCCATGCCACAGGCGGCACTGACCAACCAGTCCCAGCGCCGTAGGGCCAGGAGCAGCCCCGAATGGCGGTGGTCGAAATTACTCGGAAGCCTTCCACTACGTCTCCTGTTTCTTTCCGCTTAACTCATATCTTCCTCCTTGCTTTGCGGCGTGAAAGGGAAGAAGATACGAGTTAAGCGGGAAGGTCTTTCTTTCCGCTTAACTCGTATCTTCCTCGCTTGCTTTAGGGCGTGCCCCGCCGGGGTGGTGCAGTGGTAACACGCCCGACTACTGTGCCGGAGTACTCGGGCTCGAACCCGACCTCGGCGGCTGCGTTTCGATGGCGAAACGAAGATGCGTCTGTGTTCTGTGCGATGTCAGTGTTGTTGTTGTGGCTGTAGGAAGAAGGAAAAGAAAAGGCACGGGCCTGCTACTGGCTCTGTAGCTGAGCCACCTCCGCTGCCTCGTGCAGATGGAAGAGAATATAGAGAAGAAAGAAAAGGAAGAGGGAAAGAAAGATGCGCGCTGCAACAACAGCCGTCGTCCACCACCAGCGGTGGCGTGTGCAATGACGGCCTACAACAGATAAAAATTCGGTGTCAGGCTAGCCCCGCCGCAAGCGGCGGTGACCCACCTGTACCAGTGCACGTTAAAGATCCCCAGGTGGTCGAAATTACTCCGCAGCCTTCCACTATGGCTCGTCTTTCTCTCTTTCCACTTTCACTGCCGCCTTCCTCCCTTTACTTACGGAGCGGTTGAGGTGTCCACAGAAAACAGGTGAAAGAGTTGGCGCACCTTTCCCTTCCTATATATCAATTAGTTTTTTTTGCTTTACGCGTGGTACAGGTGTTCACCGAAACAAATGTGACAGATACTGCATCTTTCTCTTCCTGTAAACCAATTAATAATATTACTAGAAACATTTAAGCCTTTGCACAAATCTGTGCCAGTCTCCCAATAGTACAACTCCCCTGATGGGGCTGGGACAGGTAGGTCACCGCCGCTTGCAGCGGGGGCCAGCCTGCCACATAATGTTTTTCTCTTATAGGCAGTCATTGCACCCGCCACCGTTTT
Organism: Amblyomma maculatum; assembly: GCF_055883805.1. Classification (NCBI taxonomy): domain Eukaryota; kingdom Metazoa; phylum Arthropoda; class Arachnida; order Ixodida; family Ixodidae; genus Amblyomma; species Amblyomma maculatum. Next base: position 69,267,399 of record NC_139354.1, read on the forward strand.
GGTGGTGGAGGACGGCTGTTGCAGAGGCGCGCGTCTTTCTCTCCCTCTTCCTTTTCTTTCTTCTATATTTTCTTTTCTGTCCGCATGAGGCAGCGGAGGTGGCTCAGGTACAGAGCCAGTAGCAGGCCCGTGCATTTTCTTTTCCTTCTTCCTACAGCCACAGCCACAGCCTCTCTCAATAGTACAGAACTCCTGGAATGAGAAGGCAGCATTAAAGAAGATGCTGAGTCCACTCCTATTGCGAGACTTCAGCGTCCTCTATTTTAATGGCAAGAGCCTTAACGGTGACGTTGAAGGAAATTTTAGAGACAAAAATTAATTCCACTGAAAATATTTTGCTATAAACAGGATCTAACGAACAATTAAGATGATATAACAACCAGTTGGAATTTGTCGAAACTAAAAAGTGGATATACCGTGATTATTTGTTGCTCGCTTAATATTCTTCGCACCTGGATTACGTCAATGTTCCCATAACAGTTTTCATGCGAGCCGTTTTCAGGCCACTGAAGTCGAGAGTGGAACAGTGCCACGTTGGAGACTCACGTCGCAGAATTCTTTCAGTCCTTGTGCCTTCTGGTGCGCCAGGTTTATTCTGTCGTATTAAAAGTGTGGCGCAGCAGTTCTCGCTTTGTTACAGGTGGTGTCATACCATTTCGCTGCTAAATAACAAATATCTGCCAGTCCAGTTTGCTATATAGATTTTGACTGACATATGTGCCTCCATCTGCATGCCCTAATCGCATAATTACGTTACGAGAAATAGAGCAATGAAAGTTTTCACAGGACGAGTGTTGTTGTGGCTGTACGAAGAAGGAAACGAAAATGCACGGGCCTGCTATTGGCTCTGTTGCTGAGCCACCTCCGCTGATTGATTTATAAGAAGGGAAAGGCGCGGTAACTGTCTCACTTGTTGACCGTGGGCACCTCAACCGCACCGTAAGGGGAGGGAGGAAGGTGGGAGTGGAAGTGGAAAGAAAGAGGAGCCATAGTGGAGGGCTACGGAGTAATTTCGATCACCTGGGGATCTTTAACGTGCGCTGACATCGCACAGCACACGGACGCTTCTTTGTTTCGCCTCCATCGAAACGCAGCCGCCGAGGTCGGATTCGAACCCGGGTACTCCTGCACAGTGGTCGGAGTGGTGGACGACGGCTGTTGTTGAGGCGCGCGTCTATGGCTTCTCGGCTACTTGAGCTAAGATCAGACAGAAGAGAAAATAGAGAAGAATAAAAAGAAAGAGGGAGAGAAAGACGCGCGCCGCAACAACAGCCGTCGTCCACCACCGAAATGGTGGCTGGTGCACTGATGCACTACAACAAATGTGGTGTGACGCTGACAGATGGCATAATCGAGTTTGAAGGGAATAAGACTTCTGTGGCAGGCCAGCCCCCACCGCAAGCGGCGGTGACCCACCTGTCCCAGACCCATCAAGGGGAGTACCAATTGGAGTGGGCACCATAGCATGAGGAAAATGAGTGGAGACAGTGTTGTTAGTGAAGCAGGAAGAGTACAGAGACGATTATGTTACCAATCACGCTGCGGTGCGCCGAAAATAAAGAAGCATGTGGAGAGAGAGTCACTGTTTTAGGTAGTTGACATATTTTTAATATGAAATTCATATTAAATATCTTTTGGTTCCCTAAAATCAAGTATTATAAATATTCGCTTTCAAAGCTTTTTTTCTTTTGTAATCTTTTTTGTCATTATCGCCTCATAAATGACTGGCTCTTCATTTTAAGGATTTTCCTTGCAGCGAAAATCTCGCGTGGGCGTTATTTGTCCGTAAGTTATGTCCGCGACATATTAACGGGGTTCAGTCTAATCTATAAGAAAGAAAAAATTTATCCACGGGGAATCGAAATCCTAATTTTCCGATCACCTGATCACCTGCCGAGAGCGTCCACCAACTGCTCCTTAGAAACTTTTGTTCCTGGGCTAATTGGTTTGTGTTTTAAAGGCAGACTTGATCTTAGCCTAAAATATCAGGGATAGAACTGGTGACTCCAACATGCCGGGCGCGCGTGAAACACAACCTAGATCTCCTTGCACCGCCTACTCTATATATTTACTTGCGCATGACGACGATGCCTTCAACTTTGTCTCTAAGAAGGCGCACCATCGCCGCCGACTATAGCTACTGAACTCGAGTCCGGCACGGAAGGAGGCTGTCCGGTACTGGTATTGGAAGGGTACTGAGAAATAAGCACTACTGTATAACCAGCCCTACAGGCTTTCTCCTTATCCATCTTCAGGGGTCATAACCCTTCAAGAATTTTCAGATATGTCGAAAAATAATATTTAATCAAAGCCTAACAGAAAACATATTTTAACCGATGAGAGAAGTGAAGGCGCTGTCCTGCACTGTTCAATTGCCGGGGTACTGCGAAATAAACACTACGGTATTACCAGCCCCATAGGTTTGCCTTATCGCTCTTAGGGGGACTTAATCGTTCAAGAATTTTCAGATATGCAAGAAAACACCTTGTATTTAGACTTTTCTTGCCTTGTCAGATGGAATTTAAACTTTGCTTTAACCGATGAGAGAATTTCATCGTGACCATTAACTTATCAGCTTCCTCATATGACAGCTTGGTGAGAGAACTGTGAGTTGGGGGATATCGCATTCTTCTTTCTCTATAGTTTTCTAGTATGGTCGAGTATGCCTTGGGTACTGGCAAAAGTTCCGCGGACTCGTCGGATACTCGGAAAGTAGTGTATGCTCGAGCTATCCTGTCGGCCTTTTGGTTCCCTGCCACCCCCATGTGCCCCAGTACCCAGATAAGTTTGTGTCTGGTCTTGTTTTTTTCGTAGTTTTTAATTCTGTCGCTCGCTACGAGTATACGGAGCGCGTGACGACCAATCCTACCATTCATAAAATTTCGACAGGCTGTTTTGAGAGTCCGTGAGTATCGTTAGCGATCGCCCATTTCTATGGCCCTCCGCCACCGCTAGAGCAACGGCTACTTCCTCGGCCTCTGCTACTGTGCAGTGTCGGATTGAGGCGCTGGTCACTTTGTGTAGAGACGAATCACCACCGTGGACACTGCAATTTTTTTGTGTCTTCCTCGCGAGAATGCGTCTGCATACACGGTCGTGTATTGAGGAGCGTATGTTTTTTGAATAAAATCGGCCCTTGCTTCTCTTCTATTTTGGTGGAGGTTAGGGTCCATGTTTCTCGGGATTGGAGCTACCTTGAGGGACTTGCGAAGTTCATCGGGGATCGTTTCCGTCCTCGCTATTGCTCGCATCTGCTCACAGTATGCGAGTCTCTGTAAGAGCGCTCTTCCAGTCGTTGTCTGCAGCAGCCTGAGTTTTTGCGACTCAAGCTGCGCCTCGCGTAGTTCTTCGAATTTGTTTTGCAATTCAAGCGCCATGAGCTTTTCTGTAGACGGGTTGCGCGGTAATCGGAACGCCGTCTTATACGCTTTGAGTAGCAGGGCATCCGCTTGTTGTATTTCACTCTTGTTGAGGCACTGGTAATCACTAAAGCATTTTTAGGCATGTCGGAAAATACCTCGCAGTGAACAGCTACCAGTCAGATAAGTGCATACGAATTTGTTTTGCAATTCAAGCGCCATGAGCTTTTCTGTAGACGGGTTGCGCGGTAATCGGAACGCCGTCTTATACGCTTTGGGTAGCAGGGCATCCGCTTGTTGTATTTCACTCTTGTTGAGGCACTGGTAATCACTAAAGCATTTTTAGGCATGTCGGAAAATACCTCGGAGTGAAGAGCTACCAGTCAGATAAGTGCATACGAATTTGTTTTGCAATTCAAGCGCCATGAGCTTTTCTGTAGACGTGTTGCGCGGTAATCGGAACGCCGTCTTATACGCGTTGCGTAGCAGGGCATCCGCTTGTTGTATTTCACTCTTGTTGAGGCACTGGTAATCACTAAAGCATTTTTAGGTATGTCGGAAATTACCTCGGAGTGAAAAGCTACCATTCAGATAAATCCTTACAATCCACCCATATTCGTCGATAGCCCCTAATCTTTAACTCAGATAACCTGTCAAGATTCAAAAACTAAATCTCACATTTATGCAGATTTGAAGGCTTTATGCTTGCTGATCTTTAGTGCAGGCAAAAATTGCACACCTTTTCACTAGCTCCACATAACTTTTTAATGAAATATGATTTCCCCTACAATATCACAATAATAGGAATAAATTGACGTAGCAGCGCTTAACCTATGGAGGACTATGACAGAAAGTAGCATGCTCCAGTGTGGTCGATTACGCGTCTCATTCGAGGAAGTGTTGAGGAGGAAGGAAAGGGGGTGGCTGCTCATGGCCCTACAGGGTTGATCCTAATCCGGCTTATACATTCAAGGATATCGTAAAAAACTACCAATCTAGCCACAGCCTTTACCCCCGCCCATGTAAAGGCCTTTCAAAGGCGGATGAGCGGCTCTTACTCCGCCTCTATACCAACACACTGCTGTGCCCGGCAGCTCTAAAACACTTCAACCCTGCTTTCTCTGGCAGCTGCCCGCACTGTGGGGTGGTGTCTTCGGACATCTACCACATGGTGTGGGCCTGCCCCTCAAATCCGGCTATCCCCCCTCACCCCAACCCAACCCGGGAGGACTGGGAGGCGACCCTGCTCGGCTGCTTAGACCTGCAGGCCCAACGGGCCTTAGTCGGGCGAGCCCGATCGGCGGAAGACGCCACTGGGGTCCCGAACTAGGGACCTCCACCTAGTGTTTGTGAGGGTTGGCCACTTCAGGGTCAGCTCATGCGTAACCTCCTGTATTTGTATCCTATATAAATGTTTTCCACCACCACCTACAGGGCTGGGACTGCTGGGACGCCGCCGTTTTTTTTATTTATTTATTCCTCAAAGGTCTCTGATGAGACATTACATGAGGGAGTGGGCGTTACAGGGCATATAAGTATAACAAAAATCTTAATGAGATGTTTTCGATGATGCGCTACGGTGGGGCTAGCCTGTCACCAGTGGTTGTACCTGTTGTATGCCGTTATTGCACCCGCCACCGCTTCACTGGTGGACGAAGTCTGTTGAGACGCGCGTCTTTCCCTCTCTCTGTTTCTTTCTTCCTTCTCTATTTTCTCCTGTGTCTGACGAGGCAGTGGAGGTGGCTCAGCTACAGACCCAGTAGCAGGCCCGTGCATTTTTGTTTCCTTCTTACTACAGTCGCAAGATCAATATAAGCTATCACTAATATTCTGAACACTTAGATGCATTAAAACGGATGCGACCCACTCAAGGAGCATGCCTATGACGGTGAGGATTTTAATTCTTTTCGGGCAGTTGTAAGGCGGAAATAGCGTATAGTTGAAAACTTAGCCCAAATAAATAACCATGCTCTCTGTTTGCTGTGTTCATTGCTTTTTAACTCTTGCTATTTTTTTCAAAACGTTTTTACCAGAAATTTCTTTTTGACGCTTATCGAGCGAGGTATACAATGCTGTTTTGGGGCTATCAGAGTATACTGCAAAATGTATAAAATACTGTGGAAACAAAAATTGGCCTTGTTTATCGAGATATTCGCTCGGTGCACCTAGATAGAGAGCGTTTTGGTATAGAAAGATACATATCCCCTGGACCTTGAATTAGCACATGCACGGTCGTAGAAAAATTCGGGATCGAATCAATGAAAGGATTCGCTTTCTCCCTTGCCGCCTCGCTCCATTGCGTTTGGCACTGTGTCGTCACCGACCTCGGCGGCTGCGTTTCGATGGAGGCGAAACGAAGAGGCGTCGTGTGCTGTGCGATGTCAGCGCACGTTAAAGATCCCCAGGTGGTCGAAATTACTCCGTAGCCCTTCACTACGGCTCCTCTTTCTCTCTTTCCACTTTCACTCCCGCCTTCCTCCCTTCCATTAAGGCGTGGTTGAGGTGTCCACAGAAAAGAAGTGAGGCAGTTACCGCGCCTTTCCCTTCCTGTACACCAATCAATCAATCGTCACCGCTGCCGGGGATATCCTTTCACAGAGGAGGGACCACGAGTTTAGTATACATCGCGACACATCTCAATCAAGTGGAAGTGAGCCCATTCGTTTGCTGTGTGTGGATCCACGGAAGTAGTGTTCTTTTAATCGCGAGATATTCTGGTGCCTCCCTTCGCCCCGCCGTTCTTCGCGGTGCTCTGTGATGTGATCGACATCTTCGGCGACCGCGTGTTCATGAAAATCCTTTCGACATGTCTGACGATACCTTCTGAAGGAACTTTAGACGGTCGAATCTACGCCGGCTGTAAAGACTTAAAACTCCACGCGGTGCCAACCAGGTACAGCGCGCTGACAACTGGTTGGAAAGTGTTCTGCCCAATGCGGTACTTCGTTACCAGGGCTTCCGGGCGACTGTCGGCAGCAAGGTCATTATCCGGCTCCCGCAGTCCTTTGTGACTCAGGCAGCTGTGCGTGTCGGGACGGATAAAATTGGGTATCGTGTCCTTCCACCTCCGAGATGTCCAACGCCAAAACAGACTATTTGGAGGGTGGCCGCATCATCGTACGCCGTCGAGTGCGTCGATGGAAGGTTGATAAGTGCACCCCAGATCCTGAGCCCCTGCGAAACGAAAACTTTAGAAATGGTAGCTTCCGCTCTAAAGGTCTTGGGCTCTCCTCGGCGTGCACTGCTTATGACCCTCAAGGCTAAGCCAAAGTCAAACCTTTAGTTTCCGTTTTAAAACATGCTGACGGTCAATGGTCAGACAAATGATCAAGCCATTGCATAGGTCAGTGGTCAAGGTCAAAGGCCAAATCATTTCAGGGTCAAGTCAAGGTCAAGCCGGCGACATAAAAGCCAATTTAAGGTCAACCAAAACCTGGTCACGTGCTTGACTGGACTCGCAGCGGAGCCGAAACGGTATTTATGTGATCGGGCATGATGTCATACCCTTCTACATCCAGAAATGACGAAAGGAGTGCCACGCGCCTAGGAATAAGTCCACATGGGTTAGTCCCTGACGTCATGGCCTCCGATTACATTACAGAAGTCGACATTTGGTGCTAACATGCTAGGCCGTCACGTCAAGGCCGTAGTGGCGGTGCGCCTACGCACGAAGTCCTCATGTGGTGTCCACGTGCTAGGCTGTGACGCAAGCCGTTCAGGCGAGCATTATTAGCATCTGCGGAGATGCGCAGAAATTAGTCATGCAGTGAGGTGCTGAACAAGTGTGTCGCCGAAAGAATTACAGCCGGCGCTTAGCATCGTAAAATACCAAAGCAACGCACCACGAACAGCCTAACAAGACTGCCAGGCAAAACAATCGTGAAGCTGCCGCTTCTTACACGGATTAACGAAAGCTAAGCCACTGTTAATTTTATGACAGAAAAAGGGTACTATACGTCCTTAATATAATGGTGCTACGTCCAATATTTGCATTATATTAGTATATAACCAAACATATGACATATGTAACGTTCGGCCAAATTTATGGTAGCATAAACCGGCTCAGAAGTGAAGGCGGCTGCCGTTTCCACATGCGGTGGGATATTTGATGCATGTTAATGTCATGCCCGCTGTCAATACAATTATGCATGGACACACCTCGTAATCTCAAGCTTCACCTTTCCTTCTCTAACACTTTGAGAGTTTACACACTATGATCACATATATGAGTGACTGTATTAATTTTGAGGGCCATGAAGTACTTGTTCAGATAGCTTTGTGCCTGCCTGTTATGCATGCACTTTGTTTTGTAACTGCCCCACCGGGGTGGTGCAGTGGTATGACGTCCGACTACTGTGCCGGAGTACCCGGGTTCGAACCCGACCTCGGCGGCTGCATTTTGATGGAGGCGAAACGAAGAGGCGTCCGTCTGCTGTGCGATGTCAGCGCACGTTAAAGATCCCCAGGTGGTCAAAAGTACTCCGTAGCCCTCCACAACGGCTCCTTTTCTCTCTTTCCACTTTCACTCCCACCTTCCTCTCTTCCCCTACGGCGCAGTTGAGGTGATGCCCCGCCGGGGTGGTGCAGTGGTCAGACGCCTGACTACTGTGCCGGAGTACCCGGGTTCGAACCCGACTTCGGCGGCTACGTTTCGATGGAGGCGAAACGAAGAGGCGTCGTGCGCTGTGCGATGTCAGCGCACGTTAAAAATCCCCAGGTGGTCGAAATTACTCCGAAGCCCTCCACTACGGCTCCTCTTTCTCTCTTTCCACTTTCACTCCCATCTTCCTTCCTTCCCTTACGGCGCCGTTGCGGTGTCCATAGAAAAACAAGTGAGACAGTTACCGCGCCTTTCCCTTCCTATAAATTAATCAGATGTCAGCGAACGTTGAAGATCCCAAGGTAGCCGAAATTACTCCGTAGCCCTGCACTACGGCTCCTCTTTCTCTCTTTCCACTTTCACTCGCATATTCCTTCCTTCCCTTACGGCGCGGTTGCGGTGTCCACAGAAAAACAAGTGAGACAGTTACCGCGCCTTTCCCTTGCTAAAGATAAATCAGATGTCAGCGCACGTTGAAGATCCCCAGGTTGTCGAAATTACTCCGTAGCCCTGCCTTTCCCTTTCTATAAGTAAATCAGTCCACAGATAATTAAGTGAGACAGTTACCGCGCCTTTCCCTTCCTATAAATCAATCTTAAATATGTTTTGCAACTATATTTTTAATAATACGCCGTGTTGTATAACCTAAATCTTTAATGGAATAAGGAGATAGATTGCAAGGTACATTGCATATAACAAAATTGTTCTTCCCCCTCCAGCATAAGTCGTTATGGTGCGCAGTATTCTGTAAATACCTGTTTTATACGTATTCTAATCAACCTTTCTCTTTTGTGTGTTAAGGTCGTACTTGACGAAATTTAGAAATATTGGACTGGTCATCTTAGCCATGGCAGTGGCTAGAAGTTGCTCGCGTATTTATTTATTCTTGTATTTAGGTTTCTGTCTCGTGGTGTCCCTACAGGTGTGCGATGCATGTGCGCAGATCTAAATGACTTATCCATGACAGCCACGTTAAGCCCAAGACTTTTTGTCTGGAGCTATTCAGGCCTGCACCAACGAGCAGACACAGAACTCTCAGAAGGACAGCACCTCTTTGGTAAGTGCTGCTTGGGCAATGAAAATCCAAAAGTAGAGAACTTTCCCTGCAGCATTACAGTGGTCATATCCTTTGGAGGAACAGCAGATTATGCCGATACCTGGGCATTCAATCAGCCAAACACCAGAGGGCCGCTACAATGAGGCTCATTCCAAAATTAGGTTTGTGGTTGACAACAGTAGTAATCCTGAGGATAGGATTCCGCTCACTGCAGCAAAATAGGACCTTCCTCTAATGCTATGATCGTGCAGCCGTCTGTGTAGTCTCAGTAATCAGCACTCAGGATACCTAAGAGAGTGACGACAGGCCATGCTTAGGTCAGCATTTTAATATGCAGTGTACACTACATGCAGTAAGTCCTCCTTAACGCAAATGTTGTTGTTGCGATTGTATAAAAAAGGAAAAAAATGCGCGGGCCTGCTACTGACTGTAGCTGAACCACCTCCACGTCCACGTGCGGACAGAAAGAAAAATAAAAAGAGGAAGAAAAAGTAGAGGGAGAGAAACACGCGCCTCGCAATAGCCTTCGTCCAGCACCGAAGCCTCGTCGAGTGCAGTGACGGCCTACGGCAGATACAAATGCGATGCCAGGTCAGCCCCCATCGCAATGAAGCGGCGGTTTACCTACCAGTCCCAGCCCCGTAGGACCAGGAGCAGCCTCCCTCCTCAACTAAAACGCGCGAGGTGTGCTGATGTGGTTGGGGTTCCGGGGCCTAGGCTTCACCGCAGTGGAACCATCAGGAGTCCAGACGACAGAGCAGGAGGAGCCAGGGAGGAGAGCGAAAGAAAAGTGTTTTATACAACGTTTTACATGATGGGATATTTACAGGTCAAGAGAGGAAAACGGAGCCCTGCCTGAGCTGTGTTCCAAGCGACACATGCAACCTGCCACGACACAACGACCTCAGTGCCTCGTGGTACAGGTAGCCATGCTCGAAGAATCTAGGGACCGGGTACCTCTAGATCTGCGAAAGCCTCTGCTGCCTAACACTGATAGTGCTGCAGAGGGTTTTGTCAACGTGGCGCGCGCTTTAATTGTGCGCCTTTCATGCGGCAACTGCGCACTCTCCGTAGGAATCGACACATTTTTCTTCTCACGGGACAACATCCTGAGCGTCCCATATTAGAGAAAGACATGTTAGAAGCGCTGAGGGGTCTTGAGCGTTTAGAAAAGCGTCTACGACCTGATTTCGATAGCGCCGTAGTTAGCTTTAGTCTCCGCTGCGCGCGCTTGGCTTCCTTTCTTTTCACGCAACAGCTAAGCACCCTTTGTCGCAGCCTCCTCATGCCCCCTCTCATTAGACTACTGTGGTGCCTGGACACACAAGTAGACGTTTTCTTTGAACATTTAGTTCCACAAAAGCCTCTACTGCTTGACTCTTGTAGCACCGTACCTGGCTTTGAGAGCTGTTTCGCGCGCTTATCCTGTGCTCCTTTCGCGCGAGCCCCGCCGGGGTGGTGCAGTGGTAAGACGCCCGACTACTGTTCCGGAGTACCCGGGTTCGAACCCGAACTCCGCGGCTGTGTTTCGATGGAGGCGAAACGAAGAGGCGTCCGTGTGCTGTGCGATGTCAGCGCATATCAAAGATGGCTCAGATAGTACTCCCCTGATGGGAATGGGACAGGTAGGCCCCCGCTGCTCACGGCGTGGGCTAGCCTGCCCCAAACTTTTTATCTGTTGTAGGCCATCATTGCACCCGCCACCGTTTCGGTGGTGGACGACGGCCGTTGTTACGGCGCGCGTCTTCCTCTCCCTCTTCCTTTTCTTTCTTCTCTATTTTCTCTGCCCCGCCGGGGTGGTGCAGTGGTAAGACGCCCGACTACTGTGCCGGAGTACCCGGGTTCGAACCCGACCTCGGCGGCTGCGTTTCGATGGAGGCGCAACGAAGAGGCGTGGTGTGCTGTGCGATGTCAGCGCACGTTAAAGATCCCCAGGTGGTCGAAATTACTCCGTAGCCCTCCACTACGGCTCCTCTTTTTCTCTTTCCACTTTCACTCCCATCTTCCTCCCTTCGCTTACGGCGCGGTTGCGGTGTCCACAGAAATCAAGTGAGACAGTTACCGCACCTTTCCCTTCCTATAAATAAATCAGTAAATCAGTAAATCTCTTCTGTCTGCACGAATCAGCGGAGGTGGCTCAGCTACATAGCCAGTAGCAGGTCCGTGCATTTTCTTTTCCTTCTTGCTACAGCCACAACAATAACACAAAGATCCCCAGGTGGTCGAAATTACTCCGTAGCTCTCCGCTATGGCTCCTCTCTCTCTCTCTCTCTCTCTCTCTCTCTCTCTCTCTCTCTCTCTCTCTCTCTCTCTCTCTCTCTCTCTCTCTCTCTCTCTCTCTTTCCACTTTCACTCCACCTTCCTCCCTTCCCTTACGGCGCGGTTGAGGTGTCCACAGAAAACAAGTGAGACAGTTACCGCGCCTTTCTCTTCCTATAAATCAATCAGTGTCCTTTCGCGCGACAGCCACTCACCCTCCTCAGCAAAGCACACATGTCACCCTGCGTGTTTCATGTTAGGGGAAGACGTACTCGAAATGCTGAGGGTCTTAAACACGTTTATCTGCGAATGCCTTTTGTTCTCACGCGCCGCGTGAGCAACCTAGAGCTCTGAGATGTTGATTCCTTTCGCTTTCGTAGCCTTCCGGTTTTCAAGTTGGCTTTGGAAGTGACCTGAACTTTCTTCTCTGCCTTGAATCCCTCCTGTGTGGTCTTCTCTTTGTGATGCCGCCCTTCTGTAACTTCCACTGGCGCGTCAATGTTTCTCGCAGAACCCTCACAGGTTAAGCTACCAGCCTCCCTCACAAGGTCAATTTTGGGCACGTCTCGCTCTTTCTAGAGACTGTGAAAGTCCCTTCCACTTTCAGCGTCCTTTCCGCCCTCTTCATTCCCGCGCCTCATTTGCACTGCGCTATTCTGAGGCCGCAAGCGGGTGAGATTCCGAACATCATCGTCTCCAAAACAAAGGCCCTTTTCATTAAGCAACATATCTGAGTTATCACTGAACCCATACGGGTAATGTTCGGGCAGTTTTTGCGAGACGGCTGCCTCTGTCTGATGACGTCCAAATGTCTCCCCGATCTCGTCGCGTAAAGAACGTTACAAATGCTCATTAATAAAACATATTACACGTACCATAAACTCAACAGCAAATTGACAACGCGGGAATAAGTGACACAGGTTTACACAGTGATTATGTTTCTTACACAATGCCTAATGAATAGATGTGATATTTCGATACTGTTCACCGCTTGCTTAGAGGAAGTATTCGGAGACTTGGAACGGTAACAGCTCGTGCTGAGGGATAATTTACGATACGTGGGTCTTGCGATTTCCTTCTTGCACTGACTTGCCAAGGGACTCAAGGCACAAATCGCGGAGGAGTGATAATGATCTAGTTAGTACAGAACAAGAGTAGGCCAAAGATATTGTGCAGGAAAGCGATACACTGTTTTACAGCGATAGAAGAAAACACCTGCATACGATAGGTTGTTGTTGTTGTTGTTGTTGTGGCTGTAGGAAGAAGGAAAAGAAAATGCACGGGCCTGCTACTGGCTCTGTAGCTGAGCCACCTCCGCTGCCTCGTGCAGATAGAAGAGAATATAGATAAGAAAGAAACAGAAGAGGGAAAGAAAGATGCGCGCCGCAACAACAGCCGTCGTCCACCACCAGCGGTGGCGTATGCAATGACGGCCTAGAACAGATAAAAATTCGGTGCCAGGCTAGCCCTCGCCGCAAGCGGTGGTGACCCACCATGTACCAGCCCCATCAGGGGAGAATCACTGTCCGAGCCCCGTAGGGCCAGGAACTGGACGATAGGTAGTGCGAGACAGTGAACGAGGTAATGAAACACACCTATTTAAAATAGAAAGCATTCGCAGTCCTCAATCACGAGATAAAAATAACAACAACGGTAAGAGTGCGGTAGAGCGCATTTGGAGCGTATGCTCAGGTGATGAGTAGTAGATTACCCGTCTCTCTTAAGAGGAAACTCTACTACAGGTGCTTCTCACTGGTACTCACGTAACAAAGGGGTGTCAGCTTACACTGATGACCAGGCAGATAGCTCTTGAGAAAAAAAAAAAAGAACTATTCGCAGCGAAATCGACCTAGAGGTGGCGCCACCGTCACTCCGGTAGTGTGGAACGGCAGCCGGCGGCGCTCGCAGAAACGCACGCTGCGTAGGTCTGCTTCCGAGTTCACGGCAGGTTTGTTGGCGATGAAAACGTGTCTTGTGCAGTATTTCTCCAATATTGCACAAAGAAATCCAAGGATTTCGCCAATGCAGCAGAAGAAGAGCGGATTTTAGGAAAACAAAGCACGCAACCCCCAGTCTTCTAGATTTACTTTACAAGTTTCTTGCGCTGTACCGCGCTCACTCGCCTAATGCTTGAGCCTGCCTAAAGAAAGCTTTGTTTTTATTACCGACTTTTAAACAGTTTACGCGCGTCTCATGCGAGTGAGACCAGCGAAGTTAGTGTTAAGCCCACGCAGATACAAGGTTCGTGCTCTGACCTGCAGTAATTTAGATTGAATCGAGAAAGCCTGCTTCATTATATCGTACTTGACTCGAGGATTAAGCAGGTTAAATGTAGCATTGGCAGAGCACTGCATGGCGAGATGCTTTAGACTGAGTGCACATCAAGTCTGGCCCAGACAACCACGCACAAGTATTCCCCAAAAATGAGATCACGCCGACACTACACAGGAAACCTCGCGCACAGGAAAGCTGATTGTTCACGTGTACAGCGCTGAGTGGATTGAATTTGCCGAGATGGTTTTTGCGGCAAATGTCATAGAATGTGATAGTGTGATGCATGCGCCACTAACTGTAAATGATTTCCTGAAACCGAGGAAAGTATAAGGGATTTCTGATGGGTGTGATGTTAATATATAACGGTAAATTAGTAGTGTAATTGTTTTGTTTTGCAATGCGAATAAATTTCACCGTCTGAGAGAACTTTTACACACTTGACAGAATTTACAATAATCAGCGATTAATTTTCAGTAACGTTAAAGTGCAAGCTACAAATTACTCGCTACGAAGACATCGTTATAAATTGCGCATGGGCACTGCCATGTTCTGGGAAGCAATTTTACAGGCTGAAAATTTCTTTATCATTAATTATTTAGCAGTGACTAAATCTTATGCGAGGTAAAATATTAGGGTTGCTTCCAAAACAGGTGCCGGACATAAAACTATTCCGAAAGAAATGGAGGTCCTCTTATCATGCGACTATAAAAGTGTATTTATTCCCGAACTAAACACTGATATTTATTCCGGCATGAAGCTGTTTTACTCCCCTTGTCAGAAATGACGAGTTTTGTCGGAAGACAGCACTTGGACGAAAAGGGATTATAATGATTATAATAGGCTACCAGTTGTGTACATTGATCTACGTGTATTATGTAATATTTAGGGTAACAATTAGGGGCAGGGAATATGTTTCCCAAACATTCGAGCATTTCTTTAAAGCAAAATGTGCTCACTAAAACTTTTACGGATGCACAGAATCCTTCAACAACAAAAGAAAAGAAAAGGAATGCATATTGACCCGGGTTTAACGCATGAAAGCGGCATCGGCTAGGACGGATGATTGCAGAGGCTGGTTTTGGTTTCGTTTTTTTTTTTCCATTATTAACACGTACCACATTTACCACGTGGGATTGTTTATTGTGCAGTCAAATCCCACAGCAGAGGAACGCCTTTCGAAACAGTTGTGATTGAATCCCCCGTTCTAGAAATCAGCAGTCGAGCACCCTTACCATTGAGACACCGCGACAGTGGTTTAAAAGCAAAAAACAAAACAAAACAAAACAAAACAAAACAAATTTAGTACTCACACAACCCTATCGTGCATACAGAATACAGACGGCATAGCAGGCATAGAGTGGTCGGTTCAAACTGCATTCCGCTATATGAAGCACTCTGTGGTGGCATATGTTTTGGCAGCTGCGGTATTCCAAACAGAAACGGGAATATGCGATTTCTGAGCGTTTGCATTAACTTCTACTGACGGCAACGACCTGTTTTGCTTTGACACGGCGGTAACGAGAGTAACACTTCGTTTGAGACATTGCATGTCAAAGGATCTCAAGCGCCGAAGACCGCGATGGATGATGTCCTTATCCATGGCATGACATGCTCGATACGGACAAGTATATATATTTTTTAATGAAGCGTGGGGTTATAGACTGCTGATATTTATTTTGCAAGAGTCATATAGGTAAGCAGAAGCTCACAGGAACCGCGAAACAAACAAAAACACTCCTGTACACGCCGCATGCGAGCGCGTAAATCACTGCGGGCTGGCACGCGACGCGAAAACGCATCCACATTGAGTAGGTTTCGCCGCTGAGCCGCAAGGTGGCGACTCTGCTCGATCTCGAGGCCAATAGGTCATAAGTTTAAATCAAGAAGAAAGCTTACTTGACGAAGAAAGAAAAGTGTGTAGCTAATATCCCAATTTCAATCATAAAAAAGAAGTGGTAGTAGGCAGTTCTTGCTGAGCGTTACTTCGACTGAAAACCATGCAGAGAGCTATTGAAAAATGGCGGGGGTTACCTTACTAAATATAGTTATAACGAGGGAAAGTACTCGCCACTGTGGCTCAGTGCTCAAGATGCTCTACTACTTAAAGTGATTAAAAGGGTTCGGAGCAGAACGATTTGAACAATTTGGCCCATCTCCTCAGATACAAAGTATGTCCGCGAAAGGAATTGATGAACACGTCGGATAGGAAGAAAAACATAAATAGCGCCCCAGTTGGGGGACGGGGGTGTTCTGGGTTGCACCGTGGAGCTGTGTAGGGCTAATTCTTCAACAAATGTTTCCAAACAATCAGAAACTCCGTGTTCCTACGGCATGTATGGCGCGTCAAATTCGGCGACGGAATGGAAGATGAAAAGAGGTTGAACACAATGAAAAAAGTGAGGCGATCTGGGCCAAGCGGCGCCTGGCGAAGTGTAGAGGCGCCGAACATTTCCTTCCTACTCTCCCCTTCAAGTTGTTCAATAAGGGCGTGGTTTTTCATCAAGAAAAACCGCTTTCCTCAGATAATCGGCCACCGCAGTGGCGAGCAGGGTTTCAAAACAGCCGGCAAGCGGCACTGTCTATGCAGT
Organism: Amblyomma maculatum; assembly: GCF_055883805.1. Lineage (NCBI taxonomy): Eukaryota > Metazoa > Arthropoda > Arachnida > Ixodida > Ixodidae > Amblyomma > Amblyomma maculatum. The sequence goes on from NC_139354.1 coordinate 69,283,536, forward strand.
TCTCAATGCGTGACAGCTGTATCGCTCTGACGCCCATGCACGTTCAGAAATGCGTTGTTTCTCTAACTTGGCAAGTCACATTGAAGAAAAACTTCTTTTTCCATCTTTATAACGCATAAAAATACTAACAATAAATTGTGCAATATGTTCGTAATTGAAAGTAAGTACTGGGTTGGTTCCCGGTTGTGGTTTATCATTGTAAAAATAACTAAGAACTAAGCATTTTAAGAACGATAACTGCAGAAGCAAACTTCTGGAATAAAACAAAGTAGACGTCGACGGTGCATGTAGCTAGCGAAGACTCTCCCTGGTGAGAATGACTCTATGCGTCAGATCAATATATGTGAAGGTTAATAAGTGCATCGATAAGAGCATATGCGCTCCAGGGGGCATCACAACAAATGGTTAGACTGGAGGAAATGAGTTTTGGTATGCTTCATATAAGTTTGGTTTGGTAAAACTTTATTTCCCACAGTAGGGGTCCTGAAGGACACTCGGCTAGGCGCCAGGTGTAGAGGGCAGCTCCCACGCCGGCACAGAGAGCCCAAAGCTCTCCGCCGCCGCGCGGGCCTCCTGGGCAGCCCGAAGCTGATCATGTAGTGAAGCACTTTTTTTTATAGGAGTAGCCTTCTTTATTTGGCCACAGGGTTTAAAAAAGAACCAAAAATAATGGCCGCAGGTTAGCCTAGGGGCTGTCTTTATATATCTGTCGTGAAGAATCAGACCGCTCATATAGGAACAGGAGAGTACATTTTCTTAAAGGTGTCAAAAATCGTACGCTGTCTCAACGTGGGATCCAAAAAAATTGCGCTAAAAAATTGTTGCTATGTGATGGCAACACACTGAACGCCTTTGACAACCGGGAAGCAGCTCATCTAATGTCATCTTTTATATTTTCCTTGAAATCTCGAATTCGGGTAGTCTCCTTGTGCAGTAAATATCTGACAGTCAATGTACGTTGTGGCGCAGAGCGCTGACTTAAATTTACTTCCGCTTTCTGCAAAATGTTTCGAGGGATAAGGAAAGAGATAACGCAAGCCTTCTTCATTCGTTTTTCAACCATTCGCCAAAGCTGCCAACACCAAAGTTCCAAGCTCAAATACACATCGATAACTATCTTGCGACAGCACGGAAAAAGTAATTTTTAATCTCAAAAGCGTGCAGTTTGATACAACTGTGGCGTCGTCCTAGCAACATTGCGAATTGCCTCTGTCTTAAGGCAAACTTCAATAGAAAAGTTGGACCAGCAAGCAAACGCAAAGAGTTCTCAGTCACGCAAGACTCCTCCGTCAAAAATTCCACAATAGAACATATAGCAGAGATAGCAATCTGAAAACATAAATGAAAGCTCAGCGCTTCAGAAACGCCCTACACCGGCACTCCCTTACAAAAACCCCCTGCGCCCGGTGTCGCAACAGAGCTGACGTAGCCTGTCAGAGGCAGCAGAAGCAACCAGCGGGGTACAAAATAGATAGTTAGACACATAGTCACTTTCACCTTTCATCCACTCCCTTTAAAGACCAGCAATTCTAAACAGCAGCTGCCGATCTTTATGCTTTCTTTTATAAACTCGGGCACTCTCAGACCAACTGAATTCCTTTAGAATGCGAATGAATGCCCTATACAGAAGGTGAGGCTTTTGAAAACGGGAGACCAGAGAATTGACACGAAGAAAAGTGACAAAAGAACAGAGAAAACCGCATAGAAGAAACACTTTTCAATAGTGTTGCAAGCAAATCACTAATAGAGAGAGAAAGTGAACGGCACGGCGCTCGTATTACCACACTTTAAAAGAGGTGCGAAGGTCTGTGGCCCTTTCACTTGCGGTTGCGGCGTCTTTACGAGGCAGCTTCGTGAAATAAGAGAGTCAAAGGATTTAGTGTCAGTGCCCTCGCTGCTGCAAACGCTCGCTGTATTTTTATGCACCCCAGGAGGGCCGGAGACCTACCCCGCAGTCTGAGAACCTTGCATTTCAATAGTAGACAAAACACCTACGTTCCCTTCATTTTATTCTGCGCATTTAGCTTATTTCTGCTTCTCATTCTTATATCTTACTTTCGTGTCCAGAGTCCTTATATCTTAGTTTTTATCTCTAATTTAGGTTTTTTTTTTGTCCTGTCTGTCCAGTATTCTTGGCACTTCTCCCGCATTTTCATTGGTCTTAATTTTTTTTTATCTCTTTCAGTCCGTTACACACTGCGGGATGCGCCGAGGTCTTTCGCAACCGTGAAATACGCCAGTACAGGGAATGCTTGCACAGCGCAATTGTGCAGTATTGTGGCTCTGGACACTCGTCCGTAAAAGGGCGTCCGCTTTGCAGTCCAATCTGCAATTCTGAAACTTTCATGCTCGGCCAAAGCGTGACTGGACCGCTCGGCTTACTTTAGATGCATATAATAGACCGCTTATTAAGCCACCATGGCTTCGAAGAACAGGCCGTTGATACTTCTATTATTATATAGAGAAATCTTGCGGCGGAAGAAACGGAAAGCACAAATGGATTTCATGCTTAATGTTTTAAAAAGACAACGTTATCTAACGGGATTGGGCGATGACAATACCAGGGGTTATGCCTATCGGGATTCATGTAAAAGCTAGTTGAGACCTTCGCAAAATACACACAATATCACCATCGATTGTTTGTTTATCAAAGGACTCACAGCGCCAAGGCATTACAGGAGGGAGGGGGTGTTCAACAATAAATATATAGACTGCATAAAATTCATAACCATATTAATACATACACTACAACATACATCTACATAAAGTTATTACATCTCTGCGTCGAGGCAGAGTAAAAAGTAAAAAGACAAAAATGTAGAGCTCTTGGACATATCATATTAAAGCAATAGAAAAACGCGTTATTTGATGCAGCACTCGTGACCTCAAACGGCCGTCTATGCCGTTCCCTAACGAGTTTATGAAAGAAAGTCATCTTCAACAATTTAGTTTTAGATGCAATTGACGGCGGACAAGACGGTGGGATTTATAAAAAGGCTGCTGCAAATACTTTCTCGTTAAACCCGGACAGTTGTTCAGACAAGTGCATTTCATTCAGCGTGTGTCAAGGAATTCCCAGTTGACTGCTTTTTTTTGCACGCGATGCACTGTACCGAAAAGCACGTGTACGAGAGGCAATTTTCCACCCTCTCTAACTTATTTTTTTTCTCGAGCAGTAAGAGGATCCCTAACCGTACACGTGTACTCAAACGCCGACCTGACATCAGCCTTCTACAAAATTTCTCGGCATGACATTGGAAAAGTGTCTGTATTTGAAAAAGAAAACCTAAGGTTTTTCTTATTTTAGGACTGTCATAATCCACATGACGGCGCCAGTTTATCAGAAACAAAATACACACACAAGTATTTATATTCAAAGATTGTTTTAACGGCTTATTGTTAATACCATAATAGTGCACGTCCGGATCTTTCTTACTTGTAAAGCTGATATGAACGGTTTTAGGCAAATTCAAATTAATATTTCATATAAAGCACCACTTAGATTCTCTTCAAGTCTTTCTGACAGCTCTTGGACTACTGTATAAAAAACGCTTTCAGGCCACAAATAGCCGTATTCGAGACCCTATTCCGTGGCCAGACCTTGGAGACAACTTACACCATTTGAAAGCACGACCGGCTTTATTGTCAGAGTTACAAATACAAACTATTGGCCAACACAGCTCGTTAATCAGGCAATCACCTGAGGGCTGATATTCTAAAATTCCGTTTTTAATGAGTAAGCAATGTGTCATAGTATCTAACACCTTTTAAAATTCAAAAACTCAGAGTCGACACTCGGCCGCCTGTCTAGCGCCTCCGCCAGGTCATGCGCAAATTCATTTAACTACGTGGTACTGGACAGACCCCTTCAAAAACCGTACTGATGAGGATTAAGCAATGAATTGGTGTCGATGTATATTAGAATGGTGGTATACACATGTTCTAATGTACTGACCTATAATTTCGCACAATATCGAAGACCACATTCGTAAATTGTGCACAATGCTTTCAATTTTGCAGTCATCAGGAAGGACGAGATTCATCAAATGAGTTTTCAAAAATAATCTTTAAATACGGTGCAACGGATTAATCAGAATCGGCTACCGACTAACATGGAGTGGAGAAAGGGAGTTGACATTTACTTCGCGACAAAGTTTTGCCAGCTAATCTGCTCTCAACTCTTGATAAGCGCAAGACATTACTGCATTGTATTCAGTACTCATTGCATTGAGTATTATATATTACTTTGAAGTTTGCGTCCATTAAGAAATGCTCTGCTCTGTGTTGAAATATAGCTCATGAGGATAAAGCTAAATAGTTTTACGTGTTTAAGCTTGTTTGTTTCAAATAACCTAAATATAGCTATTAAGGCTGTTGTCCGTACACATTGCTAAGGTTATAGTTAATAGCTTTACAGTTGAATGCAGGAATAATGCGCCGCTCAAATTAACTCTTCTGCAAATCAATTATGTCTTATTTCTTTCACTTTCTTTCAGCGTCAGTTGTTACAAATACGTTTGCATCAACATTACTACCCTCATGTGCAATACTTAATTCACTATAATCTAGAATCATGCTAGAAACGTTTGGCCATATTATTCCACGTGTTAATATAGGTGTCAGCGGGATCCCCTGTGCTATGAGAATTGCGCGCATTGCTCCAATGAACAAAATGTAGATAACAGTATCTTTTTAATTACAGGCTAGTTGGTATTACATGAACAAGATTTGAACTGTTGGAACGTGTGGTAGCAGGCCATGTTTGGTCCAATGTTCAAAATTAAAATTTGCCTTCAGCCTGCCAGCATAAATTGACTCAGGAGTGCCAAGTTCCACCCAGCCAATTGCAACAACTCGTAGTGGGTTTCTTCATGTTCTGGGGAGTCCCGGCAGTTAGAGGGAAAGTTTATAATTTCGATCCCCATTGGGAAAATTAGCACATGGAAAATTGTTACGAACGTCTGAGAGCACTTAGCTTTCATATTTCGGTATTAGGCGGATTTAAACTTGTTTAAGACTCGGTTAGCTAATTGAAAAGGTTGGAAACAATATTTCTGATGTGCTCACTGGGACTTCTGGTGTTCTGCAGCATCGTGTCTTAAGACATATGCTTTTTCAAGCTTCTTATGAAAAGTTTAATAATAGAAATCCCTGAATAATTATCGCTCATGCCCTTCGCTAACTGTACTAACGTAAGCTGGATAAAAGCCCAATCAATACCTTTCAGACTTTTGTTAGCCTGCTTACAACCAATAATAATAAAGTATGATTGGTTTTGATAAAAAAGTAAAATTTGATAGTGCAGCTTCGCTCATATGAGTTGATGCACTAAGCCAAAGCACAAAAGAAACTAAGCCTCCTACTAACGATGATCACCCTAATGAGAGTCCTTTCGATTAAACAAACTGCTCAGCTGTTCAGCACAATGAGTCCTAATGACTCTAGAGTCGAATTTAGGGAGCCCGAATCAGTGAATGAGTCCAGGTGATTCATGAGTCAAAATAAAACAGTTGACCTAGGTGAGGCAAGAGTCAAGATAAGTGAGTAAAGCCAATTGAGTCGTGATGCACAAGTGAATTTAAATGAGGTTTTATACGAGATGGGTGAGCGAATGCAGATGAGCCGTGATTCGAAAGTCAACGTTGAGTGTCAACTAGTGGCTGACTCCCGAAGTGAGTTATCACTTTAAATGCGTTTCAGTTCACAAGTTCTAGGATTCTGATTTTTAGTGAGCCCGCAAGTTTATTAAAACTGTCTGATTCAACGTGAGTGCGCACTCGTGATTTGGCGATGCTATATGCGGGCGATCCAATCACTGAAAGCTACATACCTTAACTTACACCACAACAAAAACAGTATTAACGCTCTGGAGACACGCACTTCAAAAGCCCGAGCGGGCTACTTGTGCTACTATAAACAATACCTGGCGCTGTCTAGACGTAAGGTAATTTTCTCTCCTAATCCTAGAGTTGAGATTTATGTGCAAAGCACACATGAGTCGCATGGAGGAACGCCATATTGAGTAACGCTCTGACGCCAACGTTGTGGGCAAAGAAAAGGTGCAAACGGAGCAAAGACCGTCGCGTCAGCTTTCACATTTGCTCCCGGAGCAACTGCCTGAGACCAAGTGTAAGGCGCGGGTGGCCATCGAATTTCTGACACGCAACCTCCAAGCGGCCAGTGAAAGGCGACAAGATCCCGTAATACAAGTTCACCGAGCAAAACATTGGCACGAAACACGCCAGACCGCTCTATTCAGCATTTACTAAAGTTAGGGATACATGCGTAATATTGACACAATATGGACGATCGAAATTTTAAATTCTCATAGTGTAAATTGCGAAACTTTTATTGGGTAAAACATAAAAAAAAAGACCTGAAGTATGTAATCACCATAGATGTTATTGCTTCGTGCTTTTACCTACTCGACTGTCTAGATGCATTTTGAACGCCTTTTTCAACGCAGCATTATGAAGCTCTAAGCTAAGCTCTCAAATTTTGCGCCTTCGTTTCTACTCCATATTAGTACATGTTGCTGCTTTTCTACGAAGCTACTGAGTTTGGCCTTCGCTCCATCATTTCAGGTTCGTTCGTGGATGACTGCAAACGCAAGCAGTAGCATTCCGTCGCGGACGCCTATAGGATAGCATCTAGCGAGGATAGCTGCGAATTGTAAGATAAGCCACCTAGAGCAGCCTTTGAAATAAATGGAATCAACACGGACGCAGAGCAAGACAGTCAAACGCGGGTGCCCATTCTAGTCTTTCGTTCTCTGCGCCCACCTTGTTTCTGTCGATTGAAATATGAAATTTTTTTGAGCAAACAAACTAACCCGGTCTGCTATTCTTCTTAACAAGATGCAAACATGAAGGGCGAGGAAAAAGAGAAAAACGGAAGCCTATACAACACACCTCTATAGTTATTCCGGAGACACGGGAACGGCGTGTTTCCATTGCTTAAGGTATGTGCGTACGCGCGCGCGTGTGTGTGTTCCAAACAAATGAGTTTTACTCGTTTTTCGTTTTAAGGAAATGACTCAAAACGAATACAACGAAAACATTCAAAACACTGTTTAGCCGAGATGCATGTATTCTAAGACGCATTTGCTGCCACAGGTGGGTCTTATTATTCTTTTCTCAGGCATATTTTTTGCTTTATTTGAAAACTATGAAATGTTTAAAACTTCTTCCAAGAGGGATTTTATCTGAGGGTATCCAAGTTTCGGAGGTTTTTCAGAGCGATGGATTTGGATTCCGTGTTTGCAGCTAAACCCAGGTGCTATCTCCAGTGTCTCGAATTTAACAGAGGTTGAGAAACCCAGAAAAATTCATACTCTGTGGGCTCACGGAGGGTACAGCCCTCTTACTAGTTCCTTAATTTTACGTACATCATAGCTTCAAGTATCTAACAAAACACCACCTTTTCAGCGCATAAACAAAACGGTGTAAGCAGTGCTCACTGCATCTAGATATTCTAAAAACTGATGCATGCTAAGTCAATACTTGTGATGCAGTTTTCCAGTTTACGAAAGTGTTGAATGATGTGTTATGCAAAAGTTTATTGAAATATTTATCTACAGTACTCATAATAATCCGATTCAGTCGAGCGAAAGGAATCGGCAAAGCAGGTACATATTGTGCGTGGAAGTTTGATGTATTTACTTTTGCATATGCGTTCAATATTTCCTATTAAATATACCTTTTCTGATTTATTTAACTTTTACAACTAGGAAAAAGTTAATCAAAATGTCTGAATAATTCCAATTCCTCTTAGCACCAGCTGCGCAGGCTAAACCAGAGAAAGCATTCTGCCATTCTTTGGTGCCGTAAAACGTCACTCAATCCAGCGTCCATTTAGTAACGCATCGAACAGTACTGAGTGAAAAATGTCAAACGTCCTTGCCAAAAAATGAAATATCAGAACTGTTATTGTGCCGCTCAAAAACAGCATGGCCGATGCAAAAAGACAGCGTTTAATGAGGCGGGAAAGTGTCCATGTTTTAAACAAAGGAATTTTCCTTATATGAGATAGGGTATACTTAAACGTCTGGCCACGCTTCTGTGCTGTCAGGCTTCTTGACCGAAAATAGGGCAGTTCAAAGTAAAAAGAACGACAATCAAATATGTCTAACAGCAGTAATATTAAACGAAATCCAAGCCAGCGTTTTTATTATTAATAATAATAATAATAATAATAATAATAATAATAATAATAATAATAATAATAATAATAATAATAATAATAATAATAATAATAATTGGTTCTCAGGAAGGGAAAGGCGCAGTATCTGTCACACTTGCTTTGTGAACACCTGAACCGCGCCGTAAGTGAAGGGATGAGGGTGGGAGTGAAAGTGGAAAGAGAGAAACATCTGAAAGAAAATAGCAAAGAGGGCATGCAGGCCACTTGATTGTATTAAAGCAGCGCGGCTATGCACATACGCGTAATTATCACAATCAATGTCAGCCAATACCTACACTAACCTGATTGCACACGTAGGTGCTGGGAGTGGCAAAGGTTCTGATATTGTGGCGCGATTCAATCTTGGGAGACCGGTAAGAATGAAAAATTCCGAATGTCATGGAAAAAAAATTTGGAGGACGCTTAATTCGCCTTCAAGAGTGGAACGCGATAGCGTTATTGCACCTCGTCGAGAAAACTTACTAAACGCAAGGGTATTGGGGCATCCTCGCACCGGTACCCGCGCGGCCCGAAGGGGAGAAGCGGGTGAGCGAAGATAGTGATCTAAAGAAAGGAAAGACGCTTGATTCTACAACCTGTGAGGGTGCACGGCGAAACGTCAGGGGCGAGTGGCGCGCCACGTGTCGGGGCAGCGCCGCACATTGCGAGGAGGGGTTCTTCTGTGTTTGCCGCAAGATGGCTCTGCATGTGCGCAGAGCGCAGAAGAAATGTAGCGGAAACGTACTTCGCTACTCGTGTAACTGCGACTTCTGTAAGTAACATGCTCATAATTACCGATATACACTGCAGTATAACGTTCTACGGCATGTTTCTAAGGCAACACCGCATTCACTAGAAGCGCTTTTGTACCGCTTTCAAGCATCGAACTCGTGGCTGAGGGAGGAAGAAGAAGAAGGCCGTTCTGGGCGGCTGAGCCTGAAAATGTTGCTTGCTGGAAACAGCGCATCGGCCGTTGGCCGAGGTCTTTCGACTCCTCAGGACCGAAACGTACAAAGGTGTCCTTCCACGCCTGCCCACCGGTGATGTTGTCCTTAATACCGTTTTCCTGCATGCCGACCTTAAGGGTCGCCCGTACCGAGCACCTGACTTTCGAGACGCACTTGCACAGATTTTGGACCTCCGGGAAATTTTGTGCATTGGTCAGTACCAAATGAGCCACGTGTGGATGGTTACCTGCGAGAGTAGTTCTTCAAAGCAGAAGCTAATTAACAAAGCAGAGTTCCCTGCGAAAGGACTTCGGTGCATGGTGTTCGACCCGGATACAAAGAATGTCAAGGTTAAGCTCATTTGGCTTCCACGCTATATGGAGCACCGGAGGATTGTGGAAGCTTTCGAGCCTTATGGAACGATTCAATCTGTGGAACGTGAAAAGTGGCGGTGACCAGGGATGGAGCACATGGAAACGGCGAACCATGAAATCTCCCTCACGCTCAAGGACGGAGTGTCAGCAAGTACAATTCCTCACACTCTTAATGTTTATGGGGTGCAGGCATTAGTGCTTATCTCAGGGAGACCTCCACTGTGTCTTCGATGCAGCCGGGTAGGTCATGTACGGCGTCAGTGCCGAACGCCTCGATGCACCCAGTGCCGGCGCTTTGGCCATACTGTGGAGAACTGTGTATTAAGTTATGCCGATAGACTGCGTCAAGGCCAGTGGTCACGAGAAGATGACGTGGCGTCCGAACATATCATGGATGTGTCAGAGGTTGTTGATGTAACTGGTGAGTTAGGTCGTGAACCTCAAATTGATGGGGACCAGAAGCCTTCTGCACTTCACACCAACTCAGAAGAATCTGCAGTGACTGGCCATCAAGAACCAGCGTCTCCAGAGCCAAAACCGCCGGACCCGGGCCCGGCTGTGAGTGCCACTCAGAGTGCTGCGCTTGCTGCCCAAGAACCACCTGTCATTGAAGGACGTCTGGATATGCCTCCTATGGAATCAATGGAGAAGATACTGCCAGTGGATGCTCGCCTATCCTCCTTCGTCATTGATTCTCCTTCGTCGTTGGAGGGTAACAGTGAGCCATCTGTGGCGCCGATCTCTGGTGCGTCCGGTTCTCTGTCGGCTGTCAGTGTGGCAGCGAGCGATGTGCTCCAATCAGGTTCGTGGGCCGAAGCCTTGAGTGTCTCAGAGAAGGACATGGACAACACAGTGCCTTTGAAGCGTCCCGCAGATGATGAGGTGTGTATCGATGGTGCTGACCAGAAGGCACGCTGTGTAGAGGCCACAGGAAGGGTGACTTTAAAGAGGAGGGCGATGTCTGCCCGAAAGGCCGCCAATTTGCAGGCGGGCCACCCCATTCCAGGGGATGATGTTTAAAAGGACTAGTTCTAAAAATGGCTAGATCGCAGCATATCAAGTCGCTACCCTTAACGTCAGGGGTATGCGTAATCGTCGGAGACAGCAGCAGTTAAGACATCTGTTAAAGAAATGGAGTGTGTCTGTAGCAGCAATTCAGGAAACAAAGTTGTCCTCCGATGAAGAGACGGAAGCTGCTCTTGAGCCGTTTTTGCCGGAATATAACATTATTGTTAGCCACGCTAGAGGCTTGTCCGGAGGGTGTATGCTATTCCTGGCCAAAACACTAGAGATGACAGCCATGTCTTATTGCATAGATGGCGAGGGACGACTTATATGCTTTGACCTCACAATCGCAGGTGTGCAGTGGCGAATTATTTGTGCTTACACCCCTGTAAAACAGCGAGACAGAAGGCATTTTTTTCTTTCATTAGTTAATCATTTGTGCACAGATCGCAAAATTATGTTGTTGGGAGATTTTAATTGTGTTTGTAGGGATGAGGACCGATCAGCATTATGTAAGAGATATGACCCTAGTGCTGCACTACTTAACGATTTGGCTTGTGAATACAACCTTGTGGATGTGGGACAGGAAAAAGGCGACAGTATTCATTTCACTCATTTTCAGTTCTCCTCTAATGCCCGCCTTGACAGAATTTATGTTTCTGCAGACATGTTAGCAAATTTGTTTGGTTACTGGGTGCGGCCCATCTTCTTCAGTGACCATTGTATGGTGTCTCTTCAGGTAGGGAGGTACAGTCGGCAGATACTTCACCCTCGGTGGGAACTGTGGAAAATGAATAACTGTCTTCTCTCAGATGAAATCTTTAAGCGTGCTGTACCTACTTGTTTGAAAGACATAGGGTCACGCCATGATCTGTCAGTTTTTCAAAAATGGGACTTGTTCAAACCGGAAACCAAAAACATAGCAATTGAACCCTCTGCAAGAATCGCGTTCCTAAAGAGACACCACCTTCGTGAGCTTGGGTGCACTCTAACTGAGCTACATGAGCTAGAGAGGGTTAGCCCGGGTGCCTATGTTGAAGAAATTAATAACGTAAAGGCAGAGCTTCAACAAATTGCGACGGAAAGATACAAGGGGGCCCTAATAAGATCTAGGACTCGAAGGTTTCTTGACGAGCAACCTTCACGTCGGGCCCTCAGTGATGAAAGAGAGAATGCTCTTACTAAGGAAATATTGGAAATTCAGTATGGTGGTTGCACATATAGGGATGCTCCTAGTATTCTTGCTTCTTTCTATGATTATTATCGAAAGCTGTTCGGCAGTTGTAAAGATCCAAATCAGGGTTTCGATTATAATTCCTTACTTGAGAACTTTCCTCGACTAGACGATGAGAAATGTGCTGTAGTAGAGGGACCCATCACTTTGGAAGAAATTAAATCAACCATTTCAGACCTTCAGAACCAGAAATCTCCTTGCCCAGATGGTATTACTAGCGAATTTTATAAAACATTTTCGCCTTGCCTAACGCCTGTTTTGATGGAAGTATTCCAAGCATCTTATGATGTGGGTTTCCTGCCTCCCACTTTCTATTCAGGCCACACAATATTAATACCCAAAAGCAAAGATACTAATCGGTTGAAAACTGTTGAAGGATATCGTCCAATTTCCCTCTGTAATGTTGATTACAAAATTTTTGCCAAGGTCCCTTGTTCTCGTTTGCAGCTATTTATCATGGACTTGATAGGTTCGCATCAGGTATGTGGTATCAGAGGGCGCAGTATTCAAACACACATCCATATTGCACGTTCAATAATCGAGGCAGTATCAGATGAGACAGGCCAAGTAGCTCTGATTCAAATTGACCTGGCGAAGGCGTTTGATAAAGTTCGGCACAATTTCTTGTTCGCGGTCTTGGAGAATGCAAACATTGGTGACGTTTTGCTCAAAGGCATAAGGCTGGGCTATATGAACTCGTATACAAGACTAATTGTTAATCAGGAGCTAACGAAACCAATACCACTGGAATCATCTGTTCGTCAAGGATGTCCACTGTCTCCACTGTTGTTTGGCTTATATCTGGAACCCCTCTGTCTCAGTGTAACAGTGCAGCCATCCGTGGTTTCTCTCTGGCTCAATGTGAAGTTGAGATTTTAGCTTACGCGGACGATATCGCCCTCTTTTGTTTTGAGAAAAAGAGTGTACTTGAGGCTTTACACTTGACTGGACAGTTCTGCGATGTATCAGGCGCGGCCCTTAATTTAGATAAATCCAAAGGTTTTTGGTTGAGACACTGGGGCACTAGACCAAGCCAGTTTGGAGGCATATGCTGGGACTGTAGTCCTCTTCAGTACCTAGGGGTTCCGCTGCACCAAGTTCGTAACAGCGCAGCCTACTGGGATTCACAAATCGTACCTATGCGGCGACAAACGCAAGCTTGGATGGGTAGGGAACTCTCAGTGTTTGCTAGGGCACAGGTCTGTAACATATTTTTGTTTGCAAAGCTTGCGTATGTCCTTCAAGTCCTGCATTGTGCGAGGAGGAAAGTACAAGTTATACACAGAATATTTGCAACATTTGTGTGGCGCCCTCAATGGGAGCCCATGCGGCGTGGCAACTTGTTTCTTCCCTTAGAGTCTGGTGGAGTGGGCCTTGTTCACTTGTTTGTGCATCAACTTGTCTCCCGTTTTTTCTTTTTCAAATCGGCAAACCATCCGTTTCTTGTAACTGTGCTCATTAGGCGTCTTAGTCCACATTTGCCTTACTTATTCGCACCAACTGGGCAGGCTCGTGAGGGGCGTTTATGGGGATTCCTTAAGGAGGTTGCTGACACTTTCAATTTTCTCACTGTGCGTTTCTCTGTAGACTACTTGTATAGCCTCTCGAGAAAGCAGATGAGCCAGGCTCTCACTGAGTCTTTGTTCCCTACACCGTTGTATCGGCAGCCTTATCTGGGGCCTTTGGACACCACTGTTCTAAAGCGTGTTAGGCAAATGTGCATTCAGGCAGCTGCAAAAACGTTCTTTTTCAAATTACATACAGCGACGTTGCCTGTCAAGACATTTCTTCACAATAAGGAGATGTTTGTGCCCTGGTCGGTAAATTGTCGTCTCTGTAACGTGCCTGAGACAACTGATCATTGCTTTATTCTGTGCCGTGATGCTATGTTCTTTTGGGACATACTAAGATCTCTTAAAAAGGACATTGAAATTACGCCTTATACAATTAGATTTTTGCCTCCTGACAAAAACTCTGTTGTGCCTTACGATCTATTTGTGTTGATGGGACTGTTCAGCCTTTGGAAAAGCCATGATCGACAGGCATGCAGAGCCACCAAGATCGTCGAAATCCGTGTTTCGGGAGCAGTGTGATTTGGTGAGAAGTGTATATGCTGCTCGTGAAGAACCTCCAAACTGGATGCCGTATCTAGACGCATGTGTATGTCTCCCAGACTTTTGATGTTCTGATGATTGTGCATTGTCGGGCTGGGGATATGACGGGCTCGCATTAAGCAACCCGGTAACTTTAGACATGGACATGTTTAAGTGGAGTTGTTCCTTTTTACGGAAGTTTTTCCATGCAATAAAGAAAAAAAAAAAAACTCGTGGCTGAGTGGTAGCGTCTCCGTCTCACACTCCGGAGACCCTGGTTCGATTCCCACCCAGCCCATCTTGGAACTTGCTTTTTATTTATGAAGTGCATGTTTATTTATGAAGTGCATGCCGGGATTTATCGCTCACTGAACGCCGACGACACCGGCTTTTCTGCGACACGAGCTCCTTAACGCTACCGCGTTAAAATAAAAATGTACTGGCACACAGAAGAACATCGCCTCAGACGCGGCTCTATTATTTCCCAAGCACCAACTGATAGCGGAACCTCTCAGTCGCGAGAGCTGGCAGATTTGGAAGGTGGTACTTCGCATTCTGCTAACGTTTTCTATCTAGATTTTTGTAGATTTTTGGTTCTTTTCACCCTGTCCTTAGGAATGGACTTACCTTTTCAAAGACTGAGTTCCGGTCCCATTATTCCAGTTGCACCCAGATTAACGAGTAGAACCAGACAAACAGATTGTGAAGACATATAAAAGTAAAGTGCAAAGAAAAAAAGAAACCAAGACTAAGAGCAAAACGTGTGCTGAGATAGTAGATGTAAATCGACGCTAGCCGTCTTTACAAAAGGCAAAGAGAAGTGCGCTTGCTGCTCTCAAAGAGCCGCAAAGTGCTACGTGGAGACCAGTTTGTAACAAGAACAGCCACGAATCAAGCTCTCAGCTCGGGCCAGAGTGATCGCTGCAGTATTAGCCATATCAATGTAATTTTTGCTTGAAAGGCACACGTAAACCTACGGGGAAATGCGAATGCATAGACGCTAATACTGCTTTGTTTCTGCGTTCCAACTTTCCTCACGAAAAGAAGAAACAGCCGCAAGTATAACGCTATTTCGCTTAGCTTATTGTTCTGTATAAAGAAAAACGCAGCTCCTTTCTGTTTGAGCATCTTGAATCAATCCCTTTTTTGCACTGATCAATACAGTGCTAAAAGTTGTTTAGTGGATTGAGCAAGCCTTTAATGTCAAAAATTGTTGATTCGCCTATTAATCTGGCCACTGTAATAATGGAGTATTTATCCATTGCGTCCCCCGAAACATAGTCATAAGGCCACAGTGAAATGCTATAAAGCTTTTAAGAAAAATTAATCCTGGTCCACGAAGGGGAATCTTCCTAAACATTTTATTCATCCAATTTTTACATTGAAGAGACAAAACCACGGAGTCTTGCAAACTCTAGAGCCAAAAAAAACATGATTTAGGTTCATTTGTGACGTCTCCATGCTGTCGTATAAGTTTTAATATGGTATAGAGGTGACATGGCCCTCGACGAGGTAGTAATTAATATTTATTAATTAAAAGCGCTTTGTTCAACTGATATATTCATGTTGCAGAGCGGAGTTCATTTTGTGTACAGCCAACTATGATCATTTTGTCGGAAGTAGTTTTTAATGAACACCGCTGAGATGATTGAGACAGAGAGAATGGATGAAGAAATTCTCGGGGAGGAGGGGATGGGGGTTACTAGTACGTATTTATAAAGCCATTTAGGCGGCAAAGTAGTTTGAATTTCACTAGCAAGCCTTCAAGCTGCGTTAAGTCGAAGTTTTAAAATATTTCAATGGTGTACCTGCAGGTGCTTAATCGTCAGCCCATCTGCTTAGAGAATTCGAACACAGCCTTGTCACGCATGAGATATAAAATGAAAAAAAAAAAGGGCGCTCTTGTGGACCTAATGCTGGGGAGGGGCCGAACATGAGTCGCATAGTGTTATCATTGAAAAATCCACTGTTACGGGTATAAAGGTAGCTGATAGAAGATAGAATATACCTTTATTCTTACGGCAGCTCGGCGGCACAGCAATTTATATAGGCGGGATGAAGGCTGTACGTAATGAATTTTCAACCAGCACTGCAATTGCCGACAGCTTTGGCAATACATCTCGACTGATTCTTACCTTCGGTCCACTCAAAATTACTCAACTGACAAGGGCGCCAAGAAAGGCATATTTGTGAGTGAAACGAATTACATTTAGGAACAAAGAATTAGGGACACTTCAGGCGCATTTGTTCTGTTCCTTAAGAGAGCGTAATTTGCCAACACAATTAGAAATGTACGCCACAACCTGTCACCGTATAACGCAGTAGGACGAGACACCTTTCTTTCTCACTTCTGAAGTAGAGAAAGAGTATTGAGGCCAAGGAATACAGTAATGTATCCCCAGTGACAACATAGTCGAACTTTCTAAATCAATAAAAAATGGTACAAGAATCTATAGAACAAAAGATTATCAGAAATTAAAGCTAATCGCCAGCTATAAACGTCACGAGCAAGTACCGTTAAGCAGCCATTTTTGTCGAAGGCGCCTCTTTATACTCGGTAAGCTTCTGGAGCTACAGCAAATTCAATTTTTCCTGTGAATATCTAAAATTGATTCATGCACTGCACTTGCTAAGCATTGAAATGTAAAACGCAGCTACTCAAAATATTAGGAAAGGTAGGACAGGACTTCACTCGATAAAGTTGGCGTCTCTACTTGAGATGATAAAAATATTACCGATTGAGCTAATTTTACCAAGGTTCTTGTTTTATATCGTTTTCGGTTCGAGGCTACGATTTCAAGGTGAGAGTAATTGCAAAGATCGCAAAATCTTTTAGTTATAAAATCAAAATTGGGGATTGGTGGCCTTTCTGGCGGCGCACTATAATACGGAGCTGCTGAACCCGCCTAAAGAGGCCAACGCGATAGCAATATCTTTAGGTTTGGAAGGCTAAAAATGAAGCTTTCCCGGATATCTTGGTTACCGCGCGACGCAGTGCTTCTTCAGTAAGATTCCTTCATCAAGTTCTGCAGCTGGCAACCTCGGTTGCCTAAGTATTTTAAACAGCGAAAGCTGCATCAATCTTGACTCACTGCTGAGGCAAAGCCAGAAATCTCTTTCAGGAACTCTCGTTTAGTAGGCGTCCTTTGAAACACCCAACCAATAGGTTTTTCCACTGCGGCGGGGGAAGCAGAGATGTGCAGAGCAGAACCACACCCAATGCCTTCTTTTCAGAACAGCAATTTCTGCGAGCTCCGGGAGAATAAAAAGAATAAAACAAAGTTAAACAATATCCCAGTGTTATCAAAGCCTTGCAGTAGGCGTTTTTTTGCTCCAAATTTAAGAGCAACATCACTAGAAGGGGAGTGTTTGGCTCCGACGATGTATGTGTCCATGTCCGATGACGATGAAGACAATACCCGAAGTAAATATAGGAAGTGAACTCATTTATCCACTCGCAAAGAAGCCCTTTCGATCACGCGATCTTGAAGCTTCAGTAGGAGAAAAGACAAAGGAAACTGAGCGGCAATAACAAGATATGCAAACCCAAAAAGCCAAGAACCTACGTGGCGAATAAACGATAAGAGTGGCAAGAGGCGCAAAGCCAGCTAAACACAATCTCGTTAAAAGTTCGCTTCTGCCTGTACAGCGTCAACAAAGTGCCAGAATACATAGTTTTGAACCTAACTTTGGGCGGCTGCGTTTCGATGACGGCGAAACGGAGAGGCGTCCGTGTGCTCTGCGATGTCAGTGCACGTTAATGATCCCCAGGGGGTCGAAATTACTCCCAAGTCTTCCACTACGGCTCCTATTTCCACTTTCACTCTCGCATTCCTTCCTTCCTTCCTTCCTTCCTTCCTTCCTTCCTTCCTTCCTTCCTTCCTTCCTTCCTTCCTTCCTTCCTTCCTTCCTTCCTTCCTTCCTTCCTTCCTTCCTTCCTTCCTTCCTTCCTTCCTTCCTTCCTTCCTTCCTTCCTTCCTTCCTTCCTTCCTTCCTTCCTTCCTTCCTTCCTTCCTTCCTTCCTTCCTTCCTTCCTTCCTTCCTTCCTTCCTTCCTTCCTTCCTTCCTTCCTTCCTTCCTTCCTTCCTTCCTTCCTTCCTTCCTTCCTTCCTTCCTTCCTTCCTTCCTTCCTTCCTTCCTTCCTTCCTTCCTTCCTTCCTTCCTTCCTTTACGGGGAGGTCCAGTGTCCACGCCACAAGTGTGACTGATACAGCGCTTTTCCTTTCCTGTAAGCCAGTTTCTTCCTCCGCACTTCCTCCAGGAGAGGAAGCGTCCTTTCCGATTTCAACATAAATATAACAGGAGGGTGTCCTGGAAGGAGGGGATATGTACAGAAGCAAACCACCATTTACTCCTATATGTGGGTGAATATAGCAATAATTATACGCCTTGTGCACTGGTAACAGTTAGAACCCATTCATCAGTATTTGCTGCAGTAGTATGGCAAGTTGGGCTAGTCGGGTTATGTTCATCTTGAGGAAATTAAAACTGCAGAAGCCCATATGTGGCCCTTTGTTTTTTGGTGAACCAACATGAACCAACTAGAGCCGAGTACTATGCCGGAGGAAATCTTGTACCCATTGGAAACAGGTGTGTTTCCATCCGTCGTCTCTGTTCGCGCTGTATATTTCCTCAAGATGATCAGCATTTAGACTTTTGATGAACTAAATCACCTTATTTTTGCGAATCTAAGTACTTACTGTTTCTAAGCGTCCTCCTTATGTTCGCAAAAAAACTTTGCATGCGAATATAAGCTTCCATCTTTTGCAAGGAAGAGTGCTTATTCATGCCGGCAAGCGCTCTTGCTCTTATGTCGTCAGCCATGACTGTCAGAGTGAAGCGGTGGCACGACGTCCACTGCATGATTAAAGTCCTGTTAACCGTGATCTGCAGCTTTATGTACGAGTTGCTTTGTTCCGACAGTCCATCAGAGACAACACACAGTGCCAAGAACTGACCGAAAGCAACCTCTGTAACTATATCGGCGTTCCGTTATGAGCACTTGGCGGCGCTGGGTAGGTTTCAAGCTCACCACGTGCGCGCGGTTCTTGTTTTGTGGTCAGTTGTCTGTGAGCCGGAATGGAGTTAAAAAGGAGTTTGTAGAGGGTTTTCTACAGCTTGAAGTTTATATGAACTGCAACCGCGTTCGCTGAAGATATTTTCTAAGTTTTTTTGCTAATTAAATTGTCGCTTTTGTTGCATCCGTCTATTGAAAATATCTGCGAGAAAAAATGAGCGGAAGGGTTATTGTAGATGTTTAATATTTTCGGCATTGCGATCTGGAAAAAAAAAAGGAGACGCTTAGAATCGAGTATATAAGGTAGGTAATAAGGTTGCTCCTCAGTTTTGTGCAGCAGCCAGCCAGACCCGGGAGAGAGAATATAGAAGAGAGACCCGCTCCTGACCATGCCTACCTAACGAAAGTAAAGGCTGATGCCAGGCGCCGACGGCTATTGCTGGGACATGGCCCAAAACACGAGCCTCCGGGAGCGCCTGTTCTACGCGAAGGGTGTGAAGGGCCAGGTGCTCACTACAAAAAGCCAGAAAATAAATTCTAGGCGATTCTTTTGGGTGTATAAATGCGAACTATTTGCGCTAGTAAACCGAGTTTCAATTCGCTTTGGGCTCCGAGGTAGGGTTCCAAGAGGAATCTTCAGGCAGATTTGTTCTGTTTCAATCTCAGGGAAAAGAGATAGCCTTAAACAGCACTGTCTTTTTTTTTTTTTTCAGAATGGAAGCCCTATCGCTAGAGATTGAATAGATGTCTTCGAGTAGGCGAGCAAACCCGAAAACGCTTCACGCGCCGTTAAGGCAGCGAGACATTATAGACAGCGTGATAAGGGGCACGGCAGGGTCACATAAGAAATAGCACAGGCAGAAAACACAGCAGCAGCTCTAATCTAATGTATGCTATAACCGCGTGTGCCATAGCTATAGAAACTGTAGAATGTCTTGAACCAGGTACAATGTGTAGGGATGATGGATAGCGGCACTGTATGGATCACAGCGTATATTACTGGATCGTCGGCGGTGTTTCAACATACATAACAATTTGCAGAGGATTATTGCGGTTAAACTTATTATCCGAATGTAGGCTCTGTTAGGCATTGCAGCAGATCAGCCATACGCCTGCACCGAAGCGATGACGCACTCGGCCAAGCACGCACCTCAGCCTTGTTTAAGACTGAGAAACCAAGCGCCGCCGGAGTAGTGGTTAGAACCCCTGCATATAACCGTGGTTCAAATTTCAGGAGCCTTTCATTACAGTGTCTCTCGTCTGAAATCAAGCGCGAAGGTGAATTACTTCCTCTTTTGCACTCCAATACTCTCACTGACGGTC
Organism: Amblyomma maculatum; assembly: GCF_055883805.1. Classification (NCBI taxonomy): domain Eukaryota; kingdom Metazoa; phylum Arthropoda; class Arachnida; order Ixodida; family Ixodidae; genus Amblyomma; species Amblyomma maculatum. Next base: position 69,303,710 of record NC_139354.1, read on the forward strand.
CAAAACAGTAACAGATGTTGTGAGTAACGAACCCTCATGAATTCAGATAGTGGTAGTTGTAAGATTCAGTTTACAAATTTCAAGCTTATTTCCTTATTACGAAAAAAAGAGTATATTTTGCTCTACAGAAAGACGTCCGCTATTGTGGATACAGCTGGGACCTGCGGTAATAAAATCAACAGTTTAATAACATTAGGCTACAAAAATGAAAAGCCAGACAGAAACAATGTTAAAATAATGTGAAAAAAATGTATTCAAAGTTACAAAATATTGGAATAATACAAAGGAATGGAAGCGAAAATTTCAAATGGACTCTTATGTAATAAGCGTACAATATATAAAAATATGCGTATAAATTTGGCATTTCAAAGATGACAACCACTATGCATTTTTGGTATCTTTATTGTCCATCGGTAGAAATGAAATAGTTTGTAATGAAATTAATTAGTAAAGCGCTTCATTGAAGACAAAAGCGAGTAACATTATGGTTAGGGTTTATGCGAATCAGTTGCAAACGATTAAAACACGATAGTCAAATACTAAAATGTTAATTCATGCTATATATTCTGGTCGGGACGTCAGAATCTGCTAATTATGCTATGCCAATTACTTTATTATTAAATTATTATTATATTGAAGATGAGAGACAAGATCTGTAGGCAAAATCCGATTATTGTATAGATATTTTAAATGACTATACTTTTTTTCATAGTTGATTGCACGAATCTGCACGTAATAAAAAATGACAAGCTTTAATAAAGCGTTCTCTGACACTTAATGATATTTTTGTTTGCAACTCCGGAATCTTCATAATATATTGAAGGCAGCTGATGAGTACAATAGGAAAAAATGCGTAGTTGCCATGCGGATGTATCCGAGGTAATTTTATGTAGTGGTATAATTTACCAAAATTCAGGGACCGAAAAATAACTTTTACAAATTTATTTTGAAGTGTTTAAATACTTCTAGGATACCAAGACATCGTTATCATCTGCATAACAAGCACACTTAAAACTTGTGGTTAGACAGCTGGTAGATCATTGATTGTTATTTAAATCCGAGGTATTAACGATTAGTTCCAGATTAGATGCGCAGCTATGTACATATAATGAACGTCTTGAAGAACATAACACGCGACTTTCCAGCCAAGATTGTTATGGTTGATCACGAAATACGATTTGCATAATCAAGGACTACCGAGCCAACACAAATACCTCTGTCATTTTCTAGTTGGAATTTATAAAGGAAGTAATTAAAAGCGAGGTTACTAGAATATTAAACTTCATGTCGGAAATTTTTGCGTCCATTGAATATTAATTTTTAAAGCAGTTTAACTGTAGGGGATCAATAAGACCTTCCATTCCTTTATTGAAGAAAGCATGTACTGAATTTGGACGGCAGTTAGACATCAGTTGATTATTACCGTCCTTGCAAACAGATATAATTTTAACTTTTTCACTTCATACTGCAAGACACCGTATTGGAAAATTAACTTTATCATATAAGCTAAGGAGCTAAGGGTCAACGAGTAACAGCATGTAGGCTGTCATTCATACTATGACAGCGTACGATTGCATATATGTTTGCTTTCAGTGCCAGCCCTCTATAGCTTGAGGTTAGAAAGCATGCTTCTTATTTCGTCATGTCTTGTTGGAAGCAGAAAGATGTGCTGAATACATTAGCGATGGCGACCGCCGAACAGAGGCAGCTCCATTGTGGCAATTGCGCACATAGTTGTACTTAGTTTCACTGAGGAAGGAATTCATTACAGACTATTGTTTATCACGATTCAAACAGTGGACACGATCTAATTTTCAAACCACGTCTTTCTGGCATTTTTAATGGCACACTCAGCGTGTTACAGAGTCGCTTTTACCAATAATCAGTGCAGTGTTGAATGGCCATTCTTTTATTTCTTTAATTAAACTGAAGGCTATTCTAGGCTATTGAGCAAGCCGTAAGTTGTGGATTCTGGGTTAAAGTGCAGGCTCGGAGGCAAGGAATAGATGTAACTGAAGAAAAGCATTTATTTATTAAAAAAACTCAATGACATCGAGCTAAGCGCAAGTTAAAAACGTGACAAAGGATGATTATTTTTTAGTTCTTCACACATGGAATTTCGGGCGATGTGAACCTGTTTTAAGGAAATAACTCATGATAATTCACAGAATGTTGTTGAACTGAGGTGCTATGGTAGAGCAATCAATAATATCATTCAGACGAGTAAAGCTGACGGTGGGCAGATAAAATTATTCAAAGCTTGATTGAGTATAGTTACTTCCTTTCTAAGAATGCAGCAGTGGGGCCAGCTCATAAAAAATTCAAAGCCATACCTTTGATGGTTGGTAACATATTTGTTCTGCGATGGAAATGCCGAATCAAATAAATTTGTAATGTTGTCATCCACTAAAGCAAAACAATTTGTTGAGTAGTAACTAGTTTAACTTCTCAACAAATAACTTAGTAGTTTGCTAAGTAACTCAGGAGATGAGCAGTAAAGAATGATTGGTGACCTAGACAGGAAAAGTAGAAAGGTAGGCTTGAAAATCAATATGCAGCAGACTAAGATAATGTTCAACAGCCTCGGGAAAAGAATAGCAGTTTACGTTTGGTAGCGAAGCACTGGAAGTAGTAGGCGAATATCTCTACTTAGGACAGGTAGTAACCGCAGATGCGGACTACGAAAAGGAAATAACAAGAAGAATAAGATTGGGATGGAACGCATTTGGCAAGCACTCGCAGATTATGACTAGCAGCTTACCGGTATCGCTCAAGAGGAAAGTATACAACAGTTGCATCTTGCCTGTACTCACCTATGGGGCTGAAAGACGGAGGTTAACCAAGAGAGTTCTACTTAAGTTGAGGACAACGCAGATGGCTATGGAACGAATAAAGGTAGGGGTAACATTAAGATATTGCAAGTGTACAGAGTGGGTCAGAGAAATAACTCAAGTTACTGACATTCTAGTGGAAATCAAGAAGATGAAATAGGTAGGCAGGACATGTAGTGCGAAGAGAGGATAATCGATGGTCGCTGAGGGTAACAAACTGGATTCCAAGGGAAGGAAAGCGTAGCAGGGGGCGGCAGAAAATTAGGTGGGCGGATGAGATTAAGAAATTCGCAGGGGCCAAGTGGATGCAGCTAGCACAGAACCGGGTTAATTTGAGAATGTAGGATAGGCCTTCGCCCTGCAGTGGGTATAGTTAGGATGATCATGATGATGATGATGAGATTTTTCACAAAGTGTAGAAAAACGAGACACAGGTCAACTAAGAAGACAGCCAAAATTGAAGGACTTCAACAATCCCTGAAACAACATTGTTGAGGGTAAGCCACCGGTTGCAGTCAGACACACTGCTTCCGTTTCCATCTCGGCTCGTTTCCTTGCTCGGTAAGTCTCTCAGTAACGGGTTAGACTGGCTTCTCGTTGGTTTAAATTCTCGGCAGAATGTCTGGTATGCCATAGCTTCGATATCTGCCTTTAGCGAGATGGCGTACGGATCTGAATGGCGCATTTACCTAGGTTAGATGAAGGAGCGGCACAGATGAAACTTCATTTAGACGGTGATGTACACTAGATTTCGTGGCACTTCTTTGCATTTAGGAGCTTCATCAATACTGCAATGTTTACTGCACAACAAGAGAGTGTGTGCTGGAGTTTTACAAGATACTTGATTAACTGCCTGCGGCTATAGGATAGTACTCTCGAAGCTGGGTACGACGATGAAGACTGATATTTGGTGCACAGCGTGTAAGGTCGAGGTAAAAAATGTACCAGTAATTAGCATTGAGTTTTGTGCATTGAAGTGCCCAAGGAACCTGAATATTAAGGACCAGTACCCGATGTAATCTTTGAATTATTTAAAACTGCTATATTTCAGGCTCAATAAAACCCTCATAGTCGGATTTAAGCGCACCTGATGTGACTGTTCTCATTCCCGTGCCATTGCGCGCCTCAAGTGTTTATTCGAATGCTTCTTTTTTGCTTATGCACTTTCACTCCCCGTATTAGATAAATATATAACAAGTAAATGCCGATTGAAACGGTTTGTTCAGTGAATGGCGCAAGGACATGATCACAACAAAGAAGACAGATAGAATTGTGCTCTTTTCCTCTGACTTCTTTCGTGTGATCGTGTGCTTGCTCCATTCTAACGAATGCATGTACCATTATCTTACTAGCAATAATAAAACATTATGCTTTGCGTGTGGTGAAATACGGTGCAGTCTGTTTGAAGAACTACTTGCTATAGGGCTAAATGGTACATGCATTGGTGAGAGCGGAAATTTTAGGAAAATCATTCAATCAAATCGGGTATCAATGGCGCATGAATAACGTGATGGAACAAAAACAGACAGGAAAACATCACTATAGCTAAACGTTGAATTGTGCTGTTTGGTATGACAATACATTAAAACAACGCAAACGACCGCGGACCAGAGAAAGGAGAATACAGGAAAAGCGCTGCCTTTCGTTAAGCCTCCATATATAAACAACCACAAAAAGGCACGAAATAAAAAGAGTGAAGAGAAATACAGCGCTAAATGTCATACTAGCCTGCGCACACCACCCTGAAGCCCTGTAGAGAAAGGCAGCTTCCTTATCGCAGAGAAAAACAGTTGGTTTTGTTGTATATTACTGTTGATGTTTTGAGATATGGTAAGCCTCCACCATATCGCATTTTGTCTGATATTTGTGTGTGTATATAATAAGCGTGCGTCATTAAACAATGCATTCCACTTTTTTTTTCTGTTCATTGGTTCACACTGTAGACAATGCTTCACGAGATGGGACTGGTGATATCTTCCTTTTAAATTATTCCTGTGTTACCGTAAGCACTTTCTCACGCATGGCCGAGTCTGACCAATAAGCGGGCATCACAGGAAAGGGCAAACTAAACACAACATCTGTGATGCAGTCCGCAAGCTGATCTCTGTAGGCTACGCCACAGCCTTTCATTCTTTTGGAAACTTCTTGCTCTGACCAGCCGGGCTTACCTGCTTATGCTTCACGGGCGCTGAAAGCACTGTATCTTTTTCCTTCGTTTTTTAGCGCATGAAGAGGCAGATTATTGGCAAAACAGTACATTGTTTCGTCTTTTCAGGCTGCACATTCATCCAATGCTAGTCTGTAATGTGCTTTGAAATGTTTATTAACCGAGAGCCCGCCCTAGTTATAAATTCATCTGCACACCCAGCATTTTTTTACTACAGACAGCTGGGGCCTTAAATGACGTGATAGATCCAATGACAAGATAGCATGATTTCATCAAAACATTTCAGAGGCAATAACGGATAATGCTGTTTTTTTTTGCCAATTTCGAACGGCTGAGTGCGCATTAAGAAGAGCCTTTTGTCGATCTGGGCTTGCATCTCCGGCATACATGGATTTGTTCTAAACGCCACCGTAGGCCAAAAAACTGCCGTTCTTCGTCCGCTGGTAGCTCGAAGGGGAGCTCTAACCCTGATAACCAGTTCCTGAACACATTTAGAAAATCAATCATATAAGCCTCAAAACGCTCGCATCGACGGCAACTGTATAACCATGAACCTATCTGACAGTTTTGACTGGGTTATCGGATAATTGAGCTTTCAAAGTCTTTGACTGTTAACTAAATTGTCCCGCATACACTAAAAAGGAAATGGCCAATTTCATGCGGGGAGCATTGTCTAGGGCGTGAAGTAGTGAATAAGGAAAAGAAATACATTCTTTGATGACACATGTTTATTATATACCCACAGAGATCAGACAACCCGCGAAGTAGTAAACGTTTACCATATTGCATTTTGCGAATGGCCAACAGAAATGCATAAACAAGAAAATTATTTCCTATTAGGTAAGGGAGTTCCCTATCTCGATAGTGCTTGAGCGGGGTGTGCACTGTTTTGCGTTACGTTTAGTGTTGTGTTTTTATATTTTTGTTTCATGCTTTGTGTGTCACTCTGTATATTAGGGTTTAAGGAATAAACATCTATTTGTGAGAAAGCGCTTGTACCGTTTTCTACTCTCTATATTGCGTCGTCTTTTGCGCTGTTTCAATATGACTAATATGAACACACTGCTAACCATCAATTCATATGGTTTGCGATAAGGTTCGCGCTTAGAATGTGGTTCTCGTTTTCTATCATGTTGATAAATTAAAAGTGGCAAAATATTCAAAGGAGTGCAAAACGATGCGATATAACCTTGGCGAGTGCACACTTTACGCCCACATAGAATCATGGTCAAAATGGCGTAATGTCACTTTAACCGAATCAATTCCAACATTGAGTTCTTTTTTTGCGAAACAGATCTTACTTTCCCGTGACATTAAGCAGATTTTATACTTTTGAGCCCTGTTGTTTCTTACATTGATCCCGTAACTTCCTCCTTACTTTTCGGCATAATCCTAATATTTGCAATTATTTACTCACTTCTCAAGCCTCACTTGTTAAGCCCCTTCTGGTCTGAACTAATTAGCCGCGAAACCTTGACTTCGAGACTGAAATCAACTACGTAAATGAATCCGTCTTCACAGGGGCAAGGAGGAAGGGGACGTAAAATGGTACGTCTAGAGATGAGATTCGAAATTTGCCAGGAAATATCGGGTGTTGAACAGGACCACGAGAGCCTGCTCCAGAGGATGGTTGAGATTACATTACCAATGGAGCGAAACTTTCCCTGTCTCCATGCGTCCTTACGAAAGGAGAAGTTCACAGGACTGAACATAGAGTAGAAAATAAAACCAAAAAGATCACGAGAAATAGGAAACGAATTCGGTATGATCCGAGATTTTTTCTTTTCTTTATTTGCAGTGGCTGTGCATCGAGGCGTCTCATAGCTGTGTGAACAGTCGAATGCGTCAGCAAACGAAAACGCCACTTCGTCGCACACGCTGCTCTTCTTTTCGCACTTTCTCTCTCTATTTCTCTCTCTTTCTCTCATTCGTTCTCTCTTTGATGGCTCCCTTCGTACTTCCTTTCAGATCTCTTTCGCTTTTGCTGCATTTACTCTCGGTTTTCTTTTTCTTCATCTTTTCCCCCAAAGAAAACCAGCTTAGAGTTTTTTCCTTATTTTGTTCCATTTACATTGCTTTATTGCTTTCCGTCCTATACTCTTCTTTACTGTCCTTTGTTTTACAAGTTCATTCATTTTTTCCGCACTATATGCGCAAAATCTACAATTCATCTGTCCTGTTATGCCTTGAACTTTTTTCTTCATTGTGAAGGCGAGGACGCTAAGAATATTTGAGAACTTTTTTGTCAAAAGCATTGGTGTATCACCGAGCACTAAGTCTATGCTAGGCTGCCTATTGTGGGCCAGCTGAAATTATCAAACAATGTTACGAAAGAGAACATTTCGAGCGGCCTTGCGGAGTTACGAGAAATATATATTAGGATGATAGCCCTTCAAATTTCACTTCGGCATCAGGTCCCATATGCGCATCAGCAGACTTATTATACCGCGTTAAGTACAAAGACCATCCGGCACATATATAAATCCTCTATTCAGCCAAGTCGTACTAACGTGCTTGCAATGTGCATGAGCTACGCGTCGGACTCCGGATCCAAGGGCTCCGGAGTATACGACTCCTAAGTTAGAAGTGCTCCTATAGTCGCCCGCTGCTGCTAATCCTACCAATTTATTCTCTAAAAATGCGTTAGATACACAGAACCATAAATAAAGGACACATAGCACTATTTTGGTCTCTTTTATATTAGTTTTGTATGCCCATAGCTCAGGTTTAGGTAAAGATGAGAGAACTAGCTTAGACTACCGGTTTACATTATTCTATCAAACCTTAAACATGGTCGAGAGGTGGACATCATCTGGGAGGAGTATTTGAGAGATTTAAACAACCAACAGAGGGCTGAGGAAGTCCCAATACACGACTAATTTAGATTTCACCAGAAAATACATGACTATGCAGCCTTATCATAACTGTTACTCTACCTGGGAGGCTTCAGAAATCACACAAGGATTAATAGCGAGAGTGAAGCACCTATGCTTCGTGAATTAATATGAGCTGAGTTTGTGCCGATAGGTTTTAAGCAACTTTCTCCCTAATGAACTATTTTACAGCCACTGCGAAGTCTCAAGAATATCTGTAATGGCCATTTATAAATGTTTAAATGTTAAACATAAATATTGAAAGCAGTTAATAGGCTGGACAACAGATCTGATTGTAAGATCGTATCGTCGCCGCGTAGTATAACCTGTATAGAACGATATTAGTTCATCTATACTGACTTTAAGGTAACTATTATTTTATTGGCATTAGAATTTAAGTTAACTTAAGAACTTAAAACCGTCTACGGACGCTGAAGACATGTAGATTAGGGGATCCTCTGTCGGCAATGGGCAATGAAAAACTGCATTTTGTACTGATGATCGACTTGAATGTCAAATAGGCATAAAGCAGGGTGGGCACCGGTCAGTAGGTGAATATTGCATATGTCTAGAAATAGAATAGGTGAGATAATAGAGTTCGCAAAGTCGCAATAATTTTGGTATACAAACTCTTATACATCGTGCGTCATACATCGTGCGTCATACGCATGTAATCGGAATGCTTAGACGCGGTTATTATAGAAGATTAAGGGCTAAAATTAGTCTATATTTGAAGTAGGAACATGACGAACGAGTATGGAACAATCCCGCCATCAAATTAGCACCAAGAGGGAAAAGTGAAAAAAAAAAATTAAGTTCATTTAAACTTAGATATTCTGTACTAGCATGGGAAGACGAGACCAGTGGTGATTCATAAATTGAGATACAACTACTGCTGCGCAATGGAAGCAGGCGATGCATTTGAACAATGCAAATAAATTAATGATCCTGTAAAGAAACTGAAAGCAGGAAAGTCTCGAAACCAGCAGGCAGGTTAGAACTAGTTGAGCTATTCAAACTCATTAAAAGCTTAAAAAGGCCGACATAATAAAAAGCTTTAATGTTAAGAAGCAGAAGCAGAACGAAAACATTACATGAAGAGAATTCAGCACTCTCTATCGAGCGGTGGTAGCCTAAATGTAGGGAAGGTGAGACTAGGCATAATAACAAAAATGAGCTGCATGCGTCAAGAGAACACAGAAGCCAGCACTGACGCTACCATTAGGAATGAGTAAGTCAAAGATGCCGAGCAGGTCGGCAGTGATTTACACAGAAGCCAATGTTATAACGTCGATAATGACAGTTGCAGCAATACTGTGCAATCTGACGTTCCGCCACTGGCGGAGAACGAAGTAAAGAAATCATTTCAAGCTACGAAAAGGGGCACGCCGCTGGGGAAGCTCAGGTAACTCAACATAATAGCTACGCGGGCGAATTGGTGATACATCTTACAAACAATATCAGCGCGAACGAGGGGTAGACTGCAGCTTTGCTCAAGGACGTTGAACAGGAATGTTTAGGAAATTTAGTCCGGCCTATATACATATTTATTAAGCAAAACTATTAAGTGTGCTCGTGTACGGGGTAACAAACGTATGTATCTATTATCTGCCGGCGGATGTCAACGTGCTCGCAGTACTGTGAACACTCGCCACGTGCGCGCTTCTTTCAAGCGATTGATACGCATGTGTTATTTCAATTCCTGGGCTGGGCGTTTATTCGAATAAACTATTGTCTTTAGTTCAGCGCAGAGTCGTTTTATTTCGTTGGTCCAATATGTTGTTTATTTTCTATCACGCTGGTTGTTTCCAAATAAATTGTGTGATTATGACGCTTGACTTAAAACGGCCTCCCATAGATGCGGAGATTTTTACAAGACCTCATGTACGCGTATTGACTACCACATTTCCTCGCATTGTTCCAGCATTCCCAGCGATAACAAGAGAGAAAGCTTCCAGTAGTGTTCTACGTAGCTTAATTAGAGGCACTGAATATTTCATTGCACCGCCAGCTTGTCCATAGGCGGCCGAATCCATCATAAATGTATTTTCCCAGGTTTAGCCTTCCCGCACGTTTTGTAGGGGTATTAAATGAAAGCAAAAAGCCAAAAAACCCGCACCCGCCGGGGTGGCGCAGTGTTTACGGCGCTCGACTACTGTTCCCAAGGATGCGGGATTGAATCCCGGCCTCGGCGGCCGCTTTTCGATGGAGGCGAAAAGCAAGGCGCCCGTGTGCTGTGCAATGTCAGTGCACGTTAAAGAACCCCAAGTGGTCCAAATTTCCGGAGCCCTCCACTACGGCGCCTCTCATAGTCTGAGTCGCTTTCGGCCGTTAAACCCCACAAACCAAACCAAACCAAACAACCTGCCATTATATATTGCTTGGACGCAGAAGCCTCTTCCTCGTTCCCTCTTGGACTTCATTCGAATAGCCAACACTCGTGCACTTTCTCCCTGTTGTTCCGCAGTGGTGCTCGCTATGCGGTGCTTGGTATCGTCGACCTTCATCCTTACGCGGTCTCTATAGGTCGAGAGACGGAATGAATGTGGACGGCATAATACATATCCCTGGAGGCGGCCAGAGCCGCTGCTGCGTTTCCTAGCGCTCCTCTATTCGCGGCCATGTCTCACACTATTTTCGCCTTGCATATGCTTTCTCGCTTGTTTTAGCAGTCCGAGCTGGCTTTTAGGGCCGGCTGAGCCCATCGCCACTCTCGCTCTGGTTTCATGTATATCCTCTGGAGCCCGTTGTAATACGCTGCGTTATCGTAATAGGCTTTGTACTCTTGCCAGTTCTCCTTAGTTTATGTATGCATTTTTTTTAATGCAACTTGACAGCTAGCCTCTTTCGTTTCTTGTTCCGGCTTTGTGCTTCTAAGGACCGTGCGTACTCGTCTACGACGCCTCTGTTCCTTGGTTACCAGTCTGTGTGCCTTTCTCCGTGGTTGCCCCCTCCAATGCCTATCCAACGCCATTGCTTTTCTTTATTCCTTGTGACTTTCTTAACTTTCTATTTTCTCTTCCTTTCTTTGTAACTTCGTCCTTTTTGTTCTTTTTGTGTTTCTGCATGCCTCTTTGGCCTCGCCATTACTTCGGCACTCGCGACCCCTTTCGTTCCTAAGAGTGGCATCGGGCTGCGCAAAGCAGAAAGTAATGCTTCATTTATGGCGGCGCTATTGAGTGGAATTTGGTGTTCGTTCTATGTTGCCCTCCAAGGGGCCTTTTCTTATCATGCCTTGATTCTTTGCTTCATACTGCCCCGTAGTGGCCTGTTTCTTTCGCTCGCTATTCATCTCTTTGATACCCCTGCTCCTCATTCTCCCTCCCTTTCACCTTCACTCTATTACTTGTCGTTAAAATGTTTTTCTCCGTAGCTTGTTGTTATTGCTTTATTCCGTTTACCTTTTTAGGCTCCTGTGAGTACCATTCCTGATTGTGAAACTCGCTCTCCTCTGCTTGATCGAACGTGTCGCGAGTCCTCTATTTAGTCATTTTGTTTCATTGTCCTTCACCCTTTACTGTACCAGGAGTGGCGTCCAGCAGCTGGTTCTCTCCACGTAGATTCTTATCGTCTCCTCATTATTACCGCTCCATTTTTTTCTGCCATGCCTCCTCCTGCTTCTCTCATGAAAGGCTCCCATTCCTCTGTTGATATCTTGATGGTTCATGGCGTCCAAAGAGCCTTCGAGCGTTGCGGACGACAGTGAACTTGTCCCACAGTCGCCTTTTGGTTTGCTGCCCTTTTTTCCTATAATGGAATTTTGTGTCCTTTTCGGGAGAGTGGTTTTTCCGCGCAAGTGCTCCGCGCTTCCTAAGTATTTCTTTGTTGTTCTATGCCTAGTACTTTCCTCCTCTTAACTGGATGACAGCATTCGAAGACGGACTTGGCAAGAAGATAAATGTTCCCCATCCTTTTTTTCTACTCAGTTGTTCTGTTCTTCATGATTGGACGCATATTTTGCCCAAAGCTAGTGCTACCTTCACTTGATGCTGGCTACTCATCTCGATCGAGGTCGTTTTTTTTTCACTCTACTCACTTGGAATACTTAGAAAAAGGGGATTTCACAACATTATTAACGTGTTGACTCACACATGGGAAACGGACCTGCGAGAGCTTTGCTATTATATTTGCTTCTTTGTGGCGTCGTGAGAGACTGGACGACTTCATGTGGAAAATGCTCGCCGCTCGGCGATTAGTGATAAAAGTGATTTCGGGAAGTGCCTCGGAAAGGAATGTGGTTTATGCAAGTTATTAAATTTAAGCTGTCTCGTAAGCAGGACATGTTTGTGGCGTCCCTTGATGAAATGATTAATTAACTCGTGACCACGCGAAAACATGAGCATGCGAAATTCGCTGCCTCATTCATTAAACTATAAGTTTGCTCCCGCTTTCTGCATGAACGATGTTTTCGCTTTAGTACGAACCTATTTTAATTACAGTAATATTACAGTGACACCCTATTGTTTGCTCGAGATGGCTTTGGCGAGCAAGGAGAACTCCTGATGACCAAACTCTCGGGGAGGCGTCTGCTTTGTAATCAATTTGGTACATTTCTTAGGCTTTTTTCCTAGTGGCATTACATTTTTCGGTCCAACTGCTTCTTAGTGGCAGGAATTCGCCAATCATGATACAGCAAAAGCAGCCCGAATAGACGCTAAGCAAAATTTATGTCCAGGTATGGCAGATCCAGCCTTAAATGACAAAGAAAAATGGTGGTTTCATGGATCCGCTATCGCCCGAAACACGCACGAGATGAGCCAACGTAAAACACTGGCACAGATATCTGCGATTCACAACCAGAGCCGGATAATGGAGTATTGTTGGCTTGAATGGGGACAGGTTTGGAAACGTACGCAGTTAAAGGAAAACAGAAAGGGAATATAACTTGTCTAGTTGGAGTGTTCAGTTGCATATGTGATGTCCTGGGCTCCTGGTGAGCCCCTCAAGTATACCTTTTTGAAAGACTTGCAAATGGTAGACGTCTGTCAAAGATTTCTCAAATCCCTCATTATGTTTCATATCTCAGCTAGTGCTAATTTTTAGAGATGTCCTGGAGGCCGCTTTTTAGGACGCTAAGAGAGCAGCTTCAAAATGAAATCCACAAAATAACTGTGAATGTTTTCATACAATAGCGATAAAATTTACCTCGTCAAGAAAATCCGGCGTTGGCGTTGTCGGAAATGTCGACTTCGGCATGAGGTTGAAAAATCACATCATTGCTTTGGCAGGCGGTAGCGTGCGACTGGCATGACCGGGGACTGCTCGGTTGAAGAGCTTCCTGATATCATGCGACTACATTACATCCAGATTATTACATCGAGCAAATTACATTACACTAGGAGCTGCTATCTCAGGCCTCTCCTTTCCTATGTGAGATTCAGGTGAGAGCCCACCCTTCAGAACCATTGCATCCCGAACCAGACAGGCTTTCGCTAGGCCACACTTGCACATGCAAAGGTTGTGGTTCAGTTGGGCTTTATCTCTATGTCATGTAGTGTTTCGGCTAATGTGGAATGAATGAGAAATCTAGACTAGAAATTAGTCGAACAGCAAAGCTCATGTGTGCGAGCAGTGCGAATGAGGATACACGAGCGAATGCGGCATGCGGGAGCCATCACACTCTCGCGTAATACCCTTAAATGCGGAGCATCGGTGTCCGCACCCTAATTTTTTTTGCAAACATGTCCTACATTACCCACCATAATTTTCCCTATACACGTCTGTATAAACCACCAGGAGACAAACTCAATCCGTGGCGTAGCATATTTAATGCATGTCTCATCAGGAAAACTTGAGCGATTTTAGATGGTGAGTGAAAAGTTACATACAGACTGTCTCAGAGTTAGGTGCTTAGGGTTTTACTCTGTTAGAATATTTTTTGATAAAGAGAAGGAATGCTTCGAGATCGATGGGAGTACCTACATGTTTGAAGGCGAAAGCTCTCGAACAGCGAAGCCCGACTCACTCGCTTCCTCCAGTGGTGCGCGCCAGCACGCGAGTGGTAGAGTGATGTCCCCTGCTATTTCTGCTCCCCTGACAGCGCTCTTCTTCATCAGCAAATATCACGGTTCGAATGTCTTTACGAACTAGACCAGCTGATGTATGCCTTCTCAACAGCAAAATCGCTTGATAGCATCCAGAAAGGTCTGCAAAAAAAAAAAAACGACTACGTGAAAATGTTACGCGAAAAAGGACAAATATGGTGCCCTGTGGATGTCCGTCAGTGATGCCCTGCCCGAAATTCGGCATCAGAGGCCATAAAGGTGGGAAGCGGGAAGTTCTGTGGTACATGAGTGCCTGTGCATGCTTTCTCCTACTCGACGCTTCTGTGGCTGAACAAAGGCTACCATCGCAGATGATATGGCAACTACCATGACGCCACTATGAATTGGAGCGAGAAGCGAGGCATAGCAGAATATCCAGAAGTTATTAGGTCTCATTACGACATAACACGTAATAATAAATTTTACATCTAATTGCCACAATTAGGTTTCACGTTTGACGTGACGTCCCGTCATGGGACAACTTGAGACATGTTCAGTGTCGCATGAGACAAGACTTTCGCCTCACCTTTACTGCGTGATTGAAGAGGAGAATGGCAGACCTCCTCTTCCTGTTCCAGTTTCTGCTGCCATCCGACGCGTGAAATTATAACTACCCCGATGTCACGTAGACACCTTCAGCGCACAGGCAGGGAATGGGCGTAGGTGGAAATCAAAGTGAACAAAAAAATTCTCTTGTTAATTACCACGATAAAGAATTGTTTGCCAGCAGCGTCGGCCACCTTCTGCGCTAGACGGATGATTGCGTTAAAATCTGAGTAAGACCACCCGCAAAGAAATTCGCCCTATTAGAAGACGCAATTTTGCCTCTAACATCTCCTCTTTATTCAGCGAACTTCTTCCAAACAAGACAGGTATGTATTTTTCTAGCGCATCTTCGGCTGCTTCTTTCCTTATGTAAAAGAATGGCGCATTATCTCTCTGACTTTTCTGCAGACGCCTAGATAATCAATGAAAGCCACACAAATGGAGGCACTATTGTCACCACGCTTAATCCTAATGCTCGACAGCTTTTCCTAGACTGACGGTCACGAAATGCTGGCCACTGGTGCGGAGTCAGTCACTCACTAAGTCAGTCTTTCATAAATATTCACAACAATCATCGCATCATCGCAGGCATAAGAGAGAAGTAGGCAGGTTAGGGGACGGTGTGGAGCTGGAAAAATGCGTGTCTATGTTTTCGGTGGTTGAAAATAGCTGGAGCGCAGTTTGGTATGACTTATTTTTCGCCGTCGGTATATGAGCGCGGTCTTGAGAGGCCCTTGTCGCCGGGTTTTCTCCTGGTTGCCGTCGCGCACACGTGGACAGAAAATGCGTTGCAGCTTTTTCTATCTTCGAAACCCGCCATGTTTGGCCTTAAATGCGAAGAAACGATGAAGCTGAAAAAGCTACATGCTTCGCCTATAGAAGCTGAACGAGCCTAACTGGCATATGTATTTGTCATCCAACCTTATACACGCAGAAAAGCTCATTTTCTTCACTTTTCGTACACTTTTTTCAAGGTCCTGGTCTGAATCCAAAGTTAAAATCCGCGTTAGTAGTTGCGCGTCGTGTGGGTTTGACGAGATAAGCAAACTGCAAATTGTTTTCGGTAGGCACGTGTTTGACTGCCGCCATGAGTGCAAAGCAACAACGTGGGCTCAACTGGAGTGCGCTCACACCGGGGGGCAAAGGCAAGAGATCTAAAACTGCGCTCCAGCTGCCGTCAGGCAGCGCTTACTGAGACACTGTCTCGACTAGAGCAGCTAACGGTTTGGTGGCGTTGGTGTCAATTCAGGCCTCTCTGTCGAGAGTTTGTGTTCGGCGCACACAGGGCGGTGCACATGTGATACGTGCGAATCCCTAGCGCATCCCAAACTAGTCTCAGTTTGGCTAGGAGATGAATGCTAAGCAGGAAGGAAAATAGAAACACCTCACACTGTATGCTGCACCAGATTGGTTGAACCAAAATTTTGATACGAAATGATGTGCGTATTTTCTTCTGACTCCATTTTTTTTCTACACGTTTCTGAAAACTGGGAAACGCGCGACTTTTTGGCACACCGAGACCAATACCCTAACACTGAAAGGTGTGAATCCTATGTTGACTCATCCATGAATTGGCGGCCGGTCATCCTTAAAATGTGCTTGTGAGGAGGACTGTGGAGCGCGCTAAATAAAGACGCATTTTTTACTGCTTGAGCGTTCCTCTTAAAATCGTCCATATAGAAACTACTCATCGACATGCTAGAAATTCCCGTCGCACTTTTCTGAGCACGTACAATTTTCCAAATTTTTATTTTAAAATACATTATGCAAGAAAAGAGATTACGCAAAGCCATTATAAGTATGAAGGGAGTGTCTGGAAGTGGCATGGTTCCTGTCATTATTGTTCCATTCGCGGCAATGCGAAGATTTGTATTACTTTCAAGAAGGAATTTTTTCATAGCGGGAGCTGCTAAGAAAACCTGGACGCACTAAAATGATAAGAGACGTTTGCTATTGTTACTCTTTAGACCTTAACATTATGTGTACCAGGTATATGAAAGTATGCGACAAAGGAATGAGTCGAATTCACGTGGCCCGGTAACGCATAAATTGGACGCAACTATACAGTGACATCATTTCGAGTGAAAATAGGTCGTACCTTGCTTCAAGGGAGAGAGGATAAGAACCGCAAGGTTGTTAAATAGGGCAAGCAATACATAGCAGTCATCAGCGGGCTTCTTGAGCAAATCCGCATTCTTCTTTAAGGAGGTGGTGCCTAATTTGAGACCTGAATAAAAAATATCATTTACGGCATCCCTACCAAAAACCAAAAGTGCTACGGGGCAATAACCTCAAAAAATCTCATCTAATCGCATAGACTCTGATACGGTACACATCATTATCATAAAATATCGTACATAATTTAGGATAACGTACAAGAACCTATGAGATCTTATGCAATAATATGCGACTTGTGTGTGATTTCGTAAGTAAATTGAGTGAGATTGTGTGAGGAAATGTGAGGTTATTGCCTCATACAATTTTTTCAGTAAGAATCTGACCGAGATTTGTTTCGGCAACTATCAGAATGATATACCAGCGGTCGAGCCAGTGAAACGAGTATGCCACCTATATTTCAAAGACGACCGCCCCACTATCCTATGTCGCCATTGCAAACGCGTGCTGAGTATTTCGTCCTGCTAACCGCCTGACTTGATGCGGCCTATCACACATGATTTTCGAAAGCAGGAGAAGAACGTATCAATGACAAAGGAACATTCGAGGTTACGATTGAGACTTAAGCACGATCACAGAGGTTTTTAGTTTATAGCGGCATTTGTTTTTCAGAAAAAACGTACCTATAAGTCGGCACGCGTTGTTGCACAGCCATTCCCTTCTGGGAATGTGCAAGCACATCAGGGCAAGCGGTATTGTGAAAAAAGGGGTTTTGTTTACTTGAAATGTGGGAAGTTTATTTAGGACTGTATTTTTAGACGACGCGCATGCATCGGATGTGTAATGAACGTTGTTTAATATTTCGAATATTTTATTCCACCTTTCAATCGTCTCAGGACTGTGTGGCAGAAACTCTGTCGTGTTCAGATCCCTTATCCACGGTGGTTTTTTTATGTGTGTGTGTAAATCGTTTATTTACTCGTCTTGCCTTTTACATTTATGTTGTCAGCTGTCTCTTGGGAGGCACGGGTCATTGGGTAAGGGTACACGTACTCTGCACTGCGCTTTGATGTCAGCGGGGGATACTTGATCCATATGTAGGCATATTTGCCTATTGCGCTCTTCTAAAAACTTGCGGATTTCGAGATGCTTTTCTAGGGTATAAGATATTGCATATATGATGGTACACACAGGAGTTTCCACTCTATCCGTCTCATCAAGAAAAAAAAAAAACACTACCGAGAAATAAACCGACTAAAACTTAAAGGTCAGAAAGATGTTTGCATTCAAAGAAGACATCGCGTAGTCTGTTGCTTTTTATTTTGAAGTATTTCGGTGATATTTTTTGTCTGCCTTTTTAAATAGAGAATCCCTGTGATCTCTTTTTGGATCCGTTTATTTTGCCGTTTTTTAGGTTTTGGCTGGCTTTCAGTTGGGAGTCAGTTTGTACCAGCTGATAAGTCAACTGACCTCTGAACTCACTGCTGTTGAGGTCAGGTTTGTGTTTTATGAATATGTGTTTAGGCAATGAAGTTGTGACAAAAGCAATTACTTATTATTTAGAGCTTACGACTGCTCATAGCTAACAGCAGCCTCAGAAATTTGTCGCCGCTTTGAGTGGAGACGCGAGATTCTCAGGAGGGCCAGGATTCAAGACTTCATCAATATTATCTTCCAGCTTAATGGAAAAGTGAAACCCTTTATTCACGTGCTTGAATATGGAATGAAAACAGCAGACGTGTTTACAAAAACACGTGACAGCGCTTAACATTGCTTAAGAATTGAAATGGCGAACGCTACTTTACAGAACTGTTTTATTTTTTGCTTTGTCATCGGTATTATCATCATTACTATCATTACTATCATCATCACTATCGCTACTACCATTTTCATCACCAACTAAATGCACCGTCATTATCATCACTGCTATCATTATCACTATAACTAACAGCAGTGTTGTTGTCATCGCTATAACATCATTATGGTAGAAAATAATTACTATCAGTTCCCGATGAGCTTAGCGTGGAGTACTGGTTTGCGCACTCCACTGCAAGATAGTGGTTCGACTCCTGTGTAGATGATAGACCGCTTTTGTTTAGTAGCCGTGCGATGGACGTATCCTGATCACGCTATCGGTACACGAGGTTTGAATTTTTGTTAAATATTTAAAGTTATATTTCCTTCATTGTGTAAGCATGAAATGCTCCTGTAAAAAATTAGGAGGGCGCTTAAGCTTCGCCTTGTAGGCGCGATAGGCGGATTAAGTGTTAACCCTATTTCAAAGCAAAGTGCACGTACGCGAATGGGGGCCTGCATGGGGAGCCAGCATTTGGAGCCATTAACGTTGTGCTATAATACACTTATAGGCGAAGTTCAAGTGTCCACTTAAGCGGTGGCTTCTCGGTGGAATGCGCTTGATACGCCATCTCGTAAAATGTAAATTTATTCCGTAAATTTAAAAGAGAAAATTTATGTGCCACTTAAAAAGGAGCTTCCTTCTGTTTTAAAGTGTGAATTATGTAGAAAATGTAAATATATTGTCTGTAAATAGGACAATCTGTATATATGTATGCATATTTTAATGATTATATGGGAGTTAAAGCTTTTTGTGCCAGTTAAGTAGCGATATCATTTCCTAATGGTGCCGCCATTTCAAAAAAGATTTAACGCCCCGTATTATAACAAAGTTTGTGGTAATATTATTTTTCGTACTTTAAGTGGCCATATAGAACATAATATTGCAGTTTCTGTACAAACACCACCTTAAGAAAGTTTCAATTTTTCTTTATGGGTGAATTCACACAACTATTAGATGACTGGTAGCGTATTTGCGGCTGAATTTGCGAACAGCTAAAGGACAAGACCTCTCTTCATGTTTCATTTATGCTCACGCACAGCTTCTTCATCTATGTTTCATCTATGCTTCCGCGCAGACCATCGTCCTGCACTATCGTATTCAAGAAAATAACCGCTCGAGTAATTTAGTTTTCACAAATTTGCGATGTGATTTTTAGGGAGGATGTTGTATATCCTCTGATTTCCAAGAATATCTATCTAGATTACAGCCTGTCCGTGTGCTCCGCGGGAAAATATATGCTCAGGTTATGTTCATAAACAGTCCGCAGATTCGTCGAGTAAGATGGAATGTGTTCTCTGTGAGAAATACTAAAACGCGTCAAGTACCAAACATGACACCATGTGGCGGGGTATAGTGGTAGGAGCTACTGGGGTCCTCTTAATGATTTTTGAACTGGTCCCTGATCAGTGTTAATCCGCCACTGATAAGAACAAAATAAATAGAAATCCGTCGAAATGTCCAGTTTCCAGACTACACTCCGCGCCGTTCTTCGTGTAATATAAAAGCAGCGCGTACTGTGTAGTACCTAAACGTCTCATGGTATCGATTGTATACAATAAAGGTGAAAGTGAGCTCCTGAAAGGGTATAACTCTTAAATCTAACAACTTATGCTAAAGAGAAAACCAAAGTTGTCTTGGAAATGAAAATGGTCAGGCTTTCACTCGCCCCGCAGTCGAAGGCCGCTGAGGTCCGTCTCTTTTTATGATCGCGAAGTTGTTACATGCTTTCCAGAGAAAGTCTCAAATTTTCGAAGCCAGCGGCTGACATCATCAGTTCCGGTGGCTGGGCGTTGGAGATGTTTACGCTATACAGAAGAAGCTAAGTGCGATGCTTTCTTTAAAGACTCCTTACGGTTCCTAATTAACAAAGGGGGAATAAGTATTCGTGTTCTGTATTCGCGTGTTCCACATTACTTTTCGTCTATCCGTGCCTACTTTCCCCGTCATTTGCTTATTGATTCTTTTTTAGGTTGGATGTGTAGATGACCAAAATGCACAGAACTTGTTTGAGAGGGATAGCGGGTTTTTCCTTTCTGAGATGGGGCCCGTTGCGCTGTAAAGGTCGACAGAAATTTGTTAGTTGACTATATGCGCTTGTCATTAACGGCACGAAATGTACAAGAATTGAACTTCCAGTTTACGTTTCCGGTTTGCATTAGAAGTACTCATTTAACTTCTTTTTCGATTTTTCGAGACAGGACAAGTACGAATTTTGTGATTTTTTTTGTGCCCATTGACTTTTTAATTTTTTTTATAGTGGATCACATGGATGAAAATGTTGCAAATGTGAGCTGTGGTCAGTCGATATCTGGTAACTGCTGGCAGGGTCCCAGCATCAGCGAAGTAGGTGTAGCAGCAGTGGAGATCTTCGGGGTACATTACTAACTGCTGACGGGATATTAAGTTAGCATGGCAGATAACAGTTGATGGAACGAGGAAGGAAGCAGTACCGGGTATATAGGCATATATAGATAAAGTGCGCTAACTTCTTAATGCCGTCGTTTTAATTTTGCGAATTAGCAAAAAGCAGTTCATTATTCGCTGTTGGTACTACACGTTGACGTAACTACGGCGTCAGCCTAAATACAACTGCCGTTTTACCTTTGCTTTCTCTGCATTCTACGATCTAACTTTTTCTTGCAATTTTTCTATGATGACGCACGAAACATAGGTAGAATGCTACATCCAGGGTTGGAGGAGTAAACCTTGCGTTTGCTTTAACGCTGCGTTTCTAGTCACGACAACTAACGCTTATCACAGTTTTAATGGTCTCCTGGCGGAGAAAGTGGGTGCTCGGGATGAAGCGACCTTTGTGAGGAAGCGTCCACCACTCGAAAATGCGTTTTCTAGATGCCTTTATATATAAACAAGGTCACTATTCACTCAGTTTACTCAGGAGCAGCTTTTTGGCCGAAGGTATTGATTCTAATTCAAAACGAAAGTAATGCTTCATCTTCAATATGCGACTCAATGTGGTAGTCTCATCGAAAGCGTCTTCCTTCTCAGTTCAATTTGCAGGGACCTTCTTCATCATCATCGTCATCATCATCAAGTTCAGGACGGCACCCAATGCTGGGCAACTGCCTCTCCTATATCCCTGCAATAACCCAGTCCTGTGCCAGGAAAATCTATCTGTTCCCCGCAAACTTCCGAATGTTATCCGCCCAGTTAACTATCTGCCGCCCCCTGTGACGCATACCTTCTCTTGAAATGTTTTGTCACTCTTAGGGGCCGTCAGCAGGTTTGTCATCGCAATATATAACCAGCCCAGGTCCATTTCTTGAGTTCTGCCAGAATGTCAATAACTCACCTTTGTTCTCTGACCCATCAGGCACCAAGCTTTTTGTCTCTTCACGTCACATATACCATTTTTCTTTCCACAAATCTCCGTGTGGTCCTTCATTTAAATTAATCCTTAACCGGTTTGTTTATTTCGCCTGAATATTTCTCCCGCGTTGGTTAGCGTCGCTAAAATACAGTTTCACATGATTTCCTATGGAGGGATACCGGTAACCAGCCATTCATTACGGATAGTATTGGTCAAATGCGCTAGAGGCCAATCTGATTTTTCTTCTTATTTCGTTTTCGGGATCAGGAATTGCAGCCACAGCCTGCCCTAAGTAGACATACTCACTATTTCCATTCCATCGCTACCAGTCCTCGAATGATGTCTCCACAAGGCTGCTGAATTTTTTTTTATTCTTCTGTGCATTATTTTAGGCCTACAGCTCTACGCTGTCTTCGACCGAATTTATTATTTATTGCAATTGATCTGCTGAGTATCTTAACGAGGCAATTTCATCAGTGAATTTTCATATTAGAATGGAATTGTCAATTAACCGCTGCTACTAACTGTCCCCAATCTAGTTCTCTGTAGCAACAATGCATGCCCTTTCATACGTATAAGGCTCTTCTACATCAACTGGTCTAAACTAGTCTGTCGCTTCAAACAGTAGACTTCGTGTGAATCTTGAAGCGAATAAAGAGAATTATTCATAAGAAATAAGCAAATTTTTGTTTGCGCCTTTGCCAACTATATTAGCGATATATGCCATATACGACAAGCTTGAGTTGATCAGTTTGTCCTTAAAGGTGCCTGAACTGATCGTTAACAAAAAAAAAAACGGAGGGAGGCCTCTGCGCGCGTGTAGTTTTTGAGCAGTGATCCTGAGCAGCAGGTTACGCAGTTTCGAGTCCCTAATGAGGCGTATCTAATGCAGTTCTCGCTTTTGTTTTTAGTGCTTCGTTTGTTTCGTCTTTTTGTTTTGGTCGCGTTCTCTGTCGTTGATCCTCGCTGCGGCGAAATTACAGGTTGTGTAAATAATGCTTGACATTTATCGACTTTTGGGGACAAATTATTTCATATTGGACTTGCAGAATCAGGAGTATTAGAGGCAAGCGCTTTTGTGCCTTTACTCTCATTTGTAAAATATTGGCGGTAGTTTAGCTCTGATTAAACCTGGTAGAGTAGCGAGAGCTAGATACCCCTGGCTACGTGCTTAGGTTTCGCTTGAAAGTAAGACACACGGTTTAGGTGACGGCTTTAACTTTAGTGTTCGTACAAATGAAGACGCTGCGGTGGCCAGTAGAGTCGTGAGACTCTGCTTCCACTTTTAATTTTCTATCGGAAGAAATGCGCACTTGGCTGTCGGAACATTTTGTAAACATGTCGGCGCAGCGGGGAGGCTTGCGGTGCGAACACCAGCTGCAGGCTATGGCGTCACTCCGCGCATGCGCCCAGCCGGCGGAGCAGTGCTGCCATGGCTCAGCGCGTAGCAACGCTGACCTCGCGGAGCGGCTGGCGTAGTGTAGCTCTCGCTACAAACTCACATGTCTTGTTACTTGCTCGGGTGTACTAAAGAATAATTAAAACAATGTTTACAGGGCTTTGCGATGAAAGGAGCTGGCCTATGTACATACCCGCAGCACAACATGCGGGACTGTGCTAAGTTCCCGACCGAAGCTACATCCAAGACATAACCCGCCAGAACTTCAAAGTGCGGTGCAAAGCGCAGACAAGGACCTTCAACTATGGGCCGTCCAGCAGGCCCGGGGTGCGCTCGAAAAGCACAGGCCTCACAGCTCACCACAAACTGACCAAAATGAGGTAATGCAGAGTAGGGCATAATCTCGGGTCGACGCCTGGCCAGCGTCACGACGCATTAAACCGTCGTTTGCCGTCATCTCAATCAAGTCATACATACATACATACATACATACATACATACATACATACATACATACATACATACATACATACATACATACATACATACATACATACATACATACATACATACATACATACATACATACATACATACATACATACATACATACATACATACATACATACATACATACATACATACATACATACATACATACATACATACATACATACATACATACATACATACATACGATGCCACGCTCGCTTAGCCGTGCGTGGCATCGTCGTGTCTGGGGAAAAGGGGATCCTGGTGGTTGAGCCGATGCCGAGTGTTTGGACCTTTAAGGCCCCTCGGCGGAGGCAACACACCACTTTGGCCCACGCTTCCCATAGACGGCACCTCCGGGCTGACCCACCCGGGGGAAATTGGCAGTCGCCTTTTCCTGTTCTCCCCTCCATCTTTCACTTTCCTGTCATCTATCCTACAACTCTCCTGTCCTCTACTCTCTTCTTGGTTTTTTCCTTACTTCCCGGCGGCGAGGGTTAACCTTGTGTGGCTGACTACCCTGAGTTGAGCCATCCCTACTGAAAAAGACCCATATGATTTTCATATAGGCCACATATGAATTCTTATAGGCCACATATGAATTCATATAGGCCACATATCTATTCATATGGGGTCAAATTCACACCATATGGGGCATATAGGACTAGGCGCAGTTTATATGGGCAAGTGGTATGAGGCCATATGTGCCCCATATTGTGCCCATATTGTGCCCATATCCATATGCATTGCAGGACATATGGATCATATGGGCACTGGGCATATGGGTGCAGAGTTCATATGGGCGCCCATATATCAACCAAACTTTGATTGTCAATGGTTCATTTGTCGTATTATGTTGAAAATGTACATCACCTGGGCAACCATATGTAAACAACACAGTACCTTTAACTATGCCAAGATGTCGAAATCACTCAACTCTTATCAAAACATATATACTACAGTGATGGTACAATTTATCACTCCCCAACAGGGCGCTGTTACATAAAGAAAGTGTGAAGCAATTAATAATAAAGTATATAGTTACAGGCGTGATTGCTTAATCGTACAATACTAAAATGCATTCTTGAATAGAGGGTGCTTTTGGATGCTTGACAATGGCCAAAAG
This sequence comes from Amblyomma maculatum, assembly GCF_055883805.1. Lineage (NCBI taxonomy): Eukaryota > Metazoa > Arthropoda > Arachnida > Ixodida > Ixodidae > Amblyomma > Amblyomma maculatum. The sequence continues at coordinate 69,328,489 of NC_139354.1, forward strand.
TAGTTACATTCTGCTTATCTGCATGCAACAATTAAATGGCTTGAAAGAAGCTGTTCATTTGATGTAATAAAGTAGGTCATTGCACTTTATGTGCCATCATCACAAAAATATACATAACAAAATTTCAATAATCCAATTCCTTTCTTAGATCAAGAGATATATTCGGTTTCCACAACGACACGTAATCATTAAAAGCAGAAAAAAGAAAGATCAGCCTCCCCCCTCCCCCCTCACAAATTTTTTCGTGTTGTCATGCACCGCCAGCTTGTCCCTCTCCCATCGCCTTCATCCCCTGCATACCACGCTGCTTCCTTCGTTTTGCCTATTTATTTTTTTCGTTAGAGGTCAGTACCCATGCTGCAGCTGCTTAATTGTTAAAGCCCTCCCCACCGCTCTCCCCTAGCTCGCATCCGATGCTCTCTAAACTTTAAACTTCCGGTGGTTTATTTATTTTTATTTTTTTTTTATTCCCAGAAACGCGATGATTGGGAGACGGCTCGACTTCTGTACCGGTGACGAACGGCTTGTTGAGAAGAGGCAAGGAGGGACCAATACAGGAAAGGGCAAGTGGGTTTAATGGGGTAGGAAGTGGGGGGGGGGGGGAGAGGCTTAAAAGCCTATTTGAGTCATGAGTCAAGGTGCTCGCAGGTACAGGTGTGCGGTAGCAACGGTGCTCGCTGGGGTCATTGAAATCCCCCCCCCCCCCCCCCCCCCATTTTTCGTGTTGTGCAGGTACCGCCATCTTGTCCCTCTCCCATCGCCTTCAACCCCTGCATACGATGCTGCTTCCTTCGTTTTGCCTGCTTTTTTTTTTTTGCTTGTTCGAGGTCAGTTCTTTTGCTGCAGCTGCTTAATTGTTAAAGCCCTCCCCACCACTCCCCCCTCGCTCGCATCTGCTCTCTAAACTTGAGACTTCGTTTTGCCTGCTTTTTTTTTTTGCTTGTTCGAGGTCAGTTCTTTTGCTGCAGCTGCTTAATGGTTAAAGCCCTCCCCACCACTCCCCCCTCGCTCGCATCTGCTCTCTAAACTTGAGACTTCTCCAACCATCACTTCTTAAATTCCTACTGCTCGACTCCGGCGCGGGTGATGAAGGGCTTGTTGAGAAGAGGCAAGGAGGGACGAATAAAGAAGAAGAGAGCGAGTGGGGTTTAAAGGGGTAGGAAGGGGAGGGGGGGGGGAGATTTAAAAAGCCTATATTGAGTCAAGGTGCCAGCAGGTTCAGGTGTGGGGTAGCAGCGGTGCTCGCTGGAGTCATCTTTTTTTTTTTTTTTTTTTCTGCGTTGTGGCTAGCTCGTACGGTTCACGTGGTTCGGGGTCATCTAACTGAAGAAGTCGCTTTTTTCCGATACTTGGTCTCGGTCTCCAGGATGGATGGTTCTTGGAAGCTTTTTTTTTTTCTTTTTTTTTTTTTTTTTTTGTCGGAGTCTTCGGAATGTTCAGTTATGGTGTTGCTACTTGTTAAGAAATTCCTTATATACCATTTTTACGTTGCCGCATATTTTTTAGGCACTTATTTGCCAGTTTGCAGTTGAGGACTAGTATACATGCAGTGTAGACCGCTTATAACGTAGGTCGCGGGACCTCGAACGCTGCACTGAAAGCGGTACCGCACTTTTTACCTGAAGCTACACACGCATCTCATTAATAAGTGAACAAAACGCAACGCACTAAGTCCTCTGAACACAGATTAGTTTCAGCATACCGCACGCAGCGCGCGACCGCGTAAAATACCGCGACCGCCGCGAGCGGAACTGTGTATCCGCGAACGCAAGCTCAGTTTCGCAAAGGCGTTGGTGCTAACCTTAGCAGCCACAAACGCAGTGGGCTAAAGCATCCTTGTCTCTTTGAATTCAAACAAATGATATGAGGAGTCTCGGAGCAAGGCCTTTTAGTTGGAACACAAGCTGTGCGGTGAGGGGGATAGAGGAATCCTCATTTAGTGTTTAGTGCACTGTTGTGGCCCCCCACGACATGGTACCTCCTTCACAATCAGCGGTTACGTTATAAGTGGTATCCACTGTATTTTGTAAACAATGGCTTGAGGTCTTTCTCTAGATGGTCTTTGGGAACATATAACCGGCTACGCAATGTTTTTGTTACTCCTTTCTTTCTTTTAGCATACGGGGCGGCGGCACCATCATTATCGTTACTCATGAAAGTTTGCTCTGCCGCCCCATAAATAATGCCCCAAACTTTTGAACTGAATCACGTTCACTCTAGAGCTTTTAGCCTAACCGCTATTTTCGGCTGCTTTTACCGGCTCCCACACGCGGCAGCTTCATTTGCACCGGAATTCCACAATATGCTTCATCCTATAAACCACATCATATCTGTACACCTTCATTTTATTCGATGACTTTAACTTTCCTTCGATATCATGGAATAATATCTTGTCGCAACACTAAGTGAACAGAACATCGAAAGTCCTTGCCTCACATTCGGTTTATCTCAACACGTCACCTCCTAGGCTTGACGAAAGGAGGAAGCTGATCAGACATAGCCTTTCTTTAGTTTTTTTTTTTTTCCAACTTGACGGCAATGCAATTATTTGGGAAAACTCGTATCATCGGTATTTGCAGATACATGTGCACAAAACATAGCGGAATGTGCTATTGACAGACTCTACGTCTTGTACTTGTTCAACTGTACATTTTTGTTTTTTGGTTTGCAAACCTATGCTATGATATGATGCATTCTTTTTGTCGTATTGTTGTACCAACCTCCACTGCAGCATCGATACTCTTAATAATTCGTGAATGAAATAACTGGATTTATTTTATTTGAGCTTGGAAGTAGGCCAGCGCCGCGTCATTTCCAGTGCCATGAAAGGGATTGCGAATTTGCGATCCAAGGGATTTATTTTGCATTGCAAGGAATGTCTCCTCCAGAGCACGCAGTGGGCTTCTCCCTCCCCGCTTGTATATATGGCAATTAAAGTTTCTGCCATCACCATGTTTCTTTCCTCGCGTCTCCCGGGTTAGGAAAAACTTGTCCAAGCTCTCCGCTTTTTCTTTTCCTCCCTCACTTTTTCGCCGCGTTCTGTCATTCTCTCCACGTCTAGTAACTTGCTGCGCTTTCCTTTTTTTCCTCCTCCTACGCTGCTCCGCAGTCCCCCGTGCTCTCTCCACATAGCTCACGCCGAAACGAGTTATCGCTCTCCGGAAAAAACTTCGCTCTCCGCTTTTTTTTCTTCACTCTCGCCTTTCCGCCGCATTCTTAAATTCTCTCTCCCGTCTGCTTCCTCTTTTCTCCTCCTCCGCGGTTTGCTCCCGCCGAAACGACTTTTGTTGGTGTAGTGTTACTGCTGCTGGCGCGCGTCCATTTATACCCACGCAGTGCGCTTCGCCGGTGCCTCTGCTGCTTGTGTTGTGAGAGAAGGGAGGACAGCATACAAGATGGGTATAAAGCTCCTCCTCCTTAATCAAAGATTTTAACCCGGTCACATGCGCTGACTCTGCTAAATGCAAGAGAATCTACTGGAAGGAGACGTTCAACGGTGAGGTACAAGAATCCTACCCCCCCGGCGACGTTCTGCTTCTTGGATGTAAGTCTGCATGTGTTACAAGTATATTGCAATACTTTTTGTCTCGATCGTAGTATTACTGCCTGCTGACGTAGCTTCTGTGTAAGTTTGCGGCTCTTATATTATTGTTCCGCAAAAGGTGATGGAGGCGTTGAATAGATTTTGATCGGTGTCGGCCCGCCGTCAACGCTGTGTGTACGGTCAAACACAACCACGCATACGCACCAAAGTACTTACCAATAACGGAAACCTAGTAAGCATGCTCAGAGTAATTGCCTCATCCCCCCTAATCCTTCTTGAATAAGGGAATAACGGACAGCGAGTACGCATAATCACAGTAATTGCCGCATTCCCCGCCCTTTTATTGGAGCATTCCTGCGTGTGCGCAGGGCTTGAATAGCGTCTGATAAAAGAACGTGCTCAGTGTACTATGCAACTGCTTGCACGTAATTATTTAACTTGCAGCACTCCGCTGCACTGTGCGTGCGCGGCATATTATAATCGGCGCATATTTTGCAATGTGGAAGTCGCATACAGTTCGACGTGCTGATGGCCGTGGAAACATATTTAGACATTTTTGCTGTCCCGGACAGTGACACGAGCCGCGTGCGTCTTCTCGCAAGCAAACTTTTACGTTGCACGGGCGGCGGAGCTTGCCGAATAGAAGTGCGGCCAGCAAGTTTATCTGCTCATTGTTTATACTCATATTATCTGACGCTGACCACTGAAAACGTAATAGAATGTGTACATACATTCCATATTCCATTGCAAAGTGCTGTGTAACGTGCCCTTTAGTTAGCAATAAGTTTAGCTCCCATAAATTTCTCTCTCTGCATGCCACATAGGCTAGCACAATTAGCAGACAAATGACAAAAAGGGACCTGCATCTGTTGCGCATTTATTTGTTGCCATTAAAATTTATCCAACCGCGGTCACATTCAGTGTGGTCGTCTGATACAGCATGTCATCAATATTTAAGGAAGGGCAGGCTTTTAGAAAAATAGATATCTTGCAGGATGGACAAACGAGGACAATATGTATGTGGGAAAGCAGGAACAGTATTTAACTGAAAGGGAACAGACATGTCAGAGTAATGAAGCACAGAGCAATATGAAAATACAATGGGTAAGAGGTTCTGAGAGGTATCAGAAAAGGAGTATTGGCACTAGGGATCACTTTCAGAAGGGGAGAGTTGTTCCTGAAGTCGGACCAGCGCTGCTAGAAATAAACCACTGATGCGGCAGTACAGGGTGACATAAAGCGGAGATCACTGAAAGCTTGAGAAGCATAGAATAAATGCTGATAAGAAGGATGGGTATGGAGAACGGGCAAAACCGACGGGCAACGAAGGTAATAACTAAATATTTGTATAGGAAGAGTGCGGACTTGCAGTGGAGGAAGAGAGCTAGAAAACTGACCAGTAAGTGTACAGGATTCCAGAAAAGCATATATTGAGCATATTGAATCAATGGTCAGAAATGTAGGGGGAGAGTAATGTAAACTTAATGGGGAAAAAATGCAATTGTTGGGATATGTAGAGAGCTTGCACTTGGGCCACAGTGGCTGCCATTCCAGTATGCAGGCAGAGTGTAACACGTCAGGAGGCATGGCGCACACGTATAATCAACTTATTGGTCCCTAGCTGCTTCACCCTGCACAATCGAAGCTGCTGTAGTACTTCAATGCTTCTGGCTTACAACAGTGTGATTCAGTGGGTATGTGTGTAATCTGTGTGCACCAGAAAAGAGCACATGTTTCTAAAAAGTTGGACTATTACTATATTGACACTTATGTATCACTGCATAGACTCTGACGTGGTGCAGCTTTTTTTTACTTGAGAAAAATTCAAAGCCTATAGATCCGTTGCGTGAGCACGCTTGCTGACAGTCAATGCACCAGTCTCAAAAGGTAACATATATCGAGGCTCTTCAAGCGGTTAGCTTGAAATTTCAATCTTATTCTGCTTGTATGTGATGGGCTATATAATTTGAACCAACGGAATCACTACACCTATGACTTTTTCAGCGAAGCTAGATTTTCGGTCATGCACATTTGCAGCACTGATTGCAATAACAAAATGTCTCTAATCACCATGCCACTTGTACTGTGGATGCATGTCTTTGCTTTCTCCAGTTTCATATCTGAAATAAAGCAACTTGAGTTCTTCATTACAGTGGTGGCCCATTATTGTAAAGGCGCAGATCAGCATGCACCCAGTGCACCTGCTAGAAATGTATTGCTGCTGTTAGGTGATTTTGATACTTCGGCATTGCTTCATGCGTTGCTTCATGTCTTTGCAGTCTTGTTGCATTTTTGTTAGCTACTGCAGGAATGAGAAAATAGGTCCCCTTGAGTAGTGTCTCTCAGGGCCTTTTTTGCAAGTAGTTTGCAAACGCAGCGCAATTCTCCTATAGAAAAACAGATCCTATTGGAATGTCACATCAGTGCATGGGCGATGGCAGGATGTTTTTTTTTATCTTATGGAGCCAAACTTGCTCATCCCAGTAGGGGGGGGGGGTGCATTTGTCCAGACGCCATGCTGGCAGAGGCACTGATGCCATGAGCCAGCACTTCTGCCAGCCAGATCAAGATCTTGGATTACTATAGATAACACATGTAGGTATTTGTGTTGGGGGCAAAAATGTTTGTGGTGATTATTTGATAAAGTAAGTTGGTGAATTTTGCCTTAATGCTTTTATTTGCTCAGACGCTGCATGGATGCTTGAAGATGGTACTTGCTAATCTATACTTTCTGTATTCTGAAGGTGAAACGCAGTAAAAAAAAAAAAAAAATCTGCTCCTTCTCGGACAAGACTCCCATGGCCTGAAAGCTCGGGTGATGAGCTTATTGAGAGATGGTTGCTAAGGAAAGAGCAAGAAAATAGCAAGTCCCTGCGAAGAAAGGTCAGAAAGCTGGAGGAGAAGCTGAAATGGTTGAAGATCAAGATAGCCGCCTCCAGGATTTGCTGCACAAGAAATTTGGCAAGTTATAAACACTTTTCTTTTGAAATTTAAGCGAAATGGTTTGTTTTTAAGTTTTAAATGCAGTGATGTAAGCGCAGAATTATAAGCATTCTGTTTGATATGTGCTGACAGTAATCTGCATTATATATAGCTGGGTGTACGTCTCTGTAACATGCTGTAATAGCCTGTCATTACCTAACCAATAATTTTAATGTGTTCAATTTTGGACAGGCCAAAATACTATTTGTGCTTGGAGTCTTGTTTCAAACTTTGTTGTCATTTTGCCTGTAGCAAGCAATGTTTTCTAACAAAAATGTCAGAAATCGACAAAAATGTATAGTTACACCGGAAGACACCAGAGACATAGTCGCCGCTGGGCACCATCTGTGTTCACCGACCTTGAGTGTAGCCAGCAACTTTGGTGAATCAGTGATATTAGCTGTGGGAATAAGGTCTCTATTGGCATCATCGCAGTCAGTTATTACTGTACTTGGTTGAAAAAATCCACTGTGCTAAAAAACACCACGACTATACACTCTAAACATAGATCATACCTTATAAGCACAACTCTCTCATAACATAAAGAATGTCGCCCATTGTTATGAGATTACAGTGGTTTGTTCTGCACCCTTCAAATTGTCCAGATTTGCCTGTGTACAGAAAAAAATTGATTTGTCCCAGAGTATTGGCCCATTTCAGTTTACTATTAGGCACAGATCATGGCAAGTCCCCTGCATGTGCGGTTGTGTATGAGTTCCATTTATCTTGCAGTAAGGTGTACGTTGGCCAGATGGGCCGATGTATAAATGTATGTCTGAAGGAGCATTTGGAGGTCATATTGTCTGACACTTACTTGCACGTGGCTGTGCATTGCAGGAAATGCAACGAAGGAAAAAATAAGAATGGTGATAAAGATAGACAAGGCTGCTATCCGCAGTTCTCACAAACTAGCATTCTTTTCCATCATCGAGATAGGCTAACATGAGAACTTAAGAAGGCCTACTGTATCAGGAAAAAAGGTGCTAGATGCATCACCCAGCCTTTGTCTCCCTAGCAGAGTGTGCATTTTTATACCTAGATAAAATTTGAAACATAATCTTTTTTTTTTTTACTGTCTGGTGATTCTGCGCAGGTGCATCTGTTTGTTTCTCTGCATATATATCTCATCTGTTTAGTCAAATAACCATAGTTGTGAGTCTGCGCTTGTCCTGTTTTTTAAGCGTTTAGACGTCATCTTTTTTAGTGCAATGGATTTTTTCAACCATGTCTATATACCAACTCGCCCAACTTTCTACCTTATTACTGTACTTGTATTCACCTTGCAGCTGTTCTAGGCAATATGATTTCTTATTGTAGGCATCGATTTACTTGTGTTCCTGCAGCATATAAACTGTTGTGTCTACATTTTGAAAGTATAATACATGCAGAAATTGTGAGATTAATAAGGGCAGTAACTGCTTTCTATGATGCTGATTCACACAGCCTAAAGCCTAAGCCTCTGGTTTGTCCATCCAGCACAAGAGGTGCCGGCGGCACCCAAGATCACTTTGCACATTTGGAGCGAACACAGATGATGCCAAGCAGTGGCACTGTCTCTGTTGTCTTATGGTGTAAATGTAGATGTTGATGTCACTAGAGGGGGCCGTATTGCAAGAGAGAGTATGAATATCTAAATAGTACTAGGTACTGTTGAAGAATGTGTGCTGCATTGAAAATTACGTACTCTTACGGCACGCTTCGAAACTACAACTGTCATTGTGTACTAAAAATGCACTCTTTAGTTGTATTTCATGTCTTTTTGTACAGAAATTTGTGACAGTTGTGTGTACGGAATAGGATAGAATGTAGCACTGGATAAAGGTGGGGGCTAAGGATGCTGAAGCACAGAACCTTATCTCCGAGGATGTGAGAAGGGAGCCCGAACCACAAAGTATTGAATGTTGAGCGACAGATATGAAGAGAGAAAATCAGAATGAAGAGATGGGGCCCCCACCTGATCTTACTTTGTTTAGCTTTTGCCTTTGTCAGACCTTGTGGAGCTGCAAAAACAGAAATTCCCCTTCACTCGGGAGGTCTTTTTCTAAAAATAATCCATCACTCTCGTGCCAATCACAGTAATCACACCTTGTTTTTTTTTTAGTTTGGTGTAGGGTAAAATGAAATGGGGTATTTACAGAAGTATAATATGGAAGTGATAGGAGGGACTTCCAAATTGGGGGGGGGGGGGAGGTGGCATGCACTCTAGCCTAGGGCCCTTATTTCTGTTAATCCAGCTCCGAGAATGTTGCAAGCTGTGATGGCTGAAATTTGCATGGCCTGCTGATCCACTTTCCAATTTTAAAACATGAAACTGAAACAATTGCAAAAATCACTGAATTTGTGCAATCAGCACTATTAAAACTAATGCAGGATATGTTGCTGGGCTAGTTAGTGGTTATCGAGCATTATGGTATTGCAGTGCTGGCAGACAAGGACAAAAGGACGAGATACACTTACACAAATGTGCTGAACTTTCAACATGATTTTGGATGTTTTGATTCGCGCTTTACATTTGACAGAAGGGCATCAACGTGCAAACGCACCTAAAAAGTAGATATAATCTCAGTAGCCACATGTTTCTTTTTTCATGAAAAATCTGGAAAAAAAGTTAAAGGCCAGGGCACAAAAACCAACATCGCACAAAAAATGCTAACGGGGCCGAAGCCCGAAGTGAAGGCAGCTTTTGATGCAAAAACTCGCAAGTGGCAAGTTAGCCACATTACCAGTTGTCATGTGGTTGTGGCATTTTTGAGAGGTGACCACTTTCCAGTTTAGAATTCCCAATGGCATCATAGGTTTCCTCCTTTTAAATCAATGACTGCGGCGAAATTTGTCAAATCACACCTTGTCATAGTCAATGCTGCAATTAAAACATCGTTTTTTTTAGTTTCCTTTATATTTTTACTTTTGTTACTGGTGCAGTGTATATTTAAACATTTAGTGTTTCCTGCAAGATATTACATGAAATGAAGAGCTAGAGCAGCAATAGTTGAGTGAATCTGAGAAAGTAGGAACCTGGGTGCAAGCAAAAAAATGAAGACATAGTAGATGCTTGGGCATGCTGGTTAGACATCGGTGCAGTGCATTTACGCTCAGATGTCTGTGTCTCCTCTCGTCCTCGTCGTGAATGCGCTGCACCGATAATAAAAAAAGCATCAAGCTAGGTCAGATGAACTCATTGATGAAGAGAAAGTTTATTCATGCTATCAGTAAACTGCAGCTCACTGGCAAAGAGAAAACAGGAACATGCCCATGTCTACTACTCATGACCTCAAGCTTCTGGCACACACACTGACTTAACTTTGTAGGGCATAGACGTGATCGAGCTTGTCTACAAAGCAAAGGAAGTGACATTTTACAGCAGGTTTAGTCTGTGTTCTCATTGAAGCAATACTACATAAGAATAAAAGCAAGTAACAAGCACATTGCCCTAGACAATGCAGTTGAATGCTAGGATTTGTTCCACAGCATAATGCTGTGGTGCTGTAAATGTGGCTCATTAATTACTTCAAGGACATTGCCTGCTCAGCTGAAGTGATGGCCTTGCATAGATGGTCTGTGGTCTGGCTTCCTAACTAAGCAGACTGCAGTTGCAAGTGAAACCATCATGTACCATTTTGATTTCAACTATGTGTACACAATGCTTTCAACCAATTTTTATTCAGCTGTCAAAATGACTCCTCTTCAGAGTATTAATGAAAATAGACGAATGCTCCTTTTGTTGCATCCAGTGTGCATGCACTTCACACTTTTAGTGTTGCTTCTGACATCCAGATATGAGCTTTGTGCCATAATTGCTGTATAGTAGCTGCAAACCTGACAAAGACAGCTTGTGAGATCACTGGGCTGTGCCAACTTTGCTGTAAAATTGATGCTGATAAGAAGTCCATATCATCATTCTTTGTCAATCTGCTATCACTTTCCGTAGGCAGTGCCAAACTTTGAAGCATTAAAACAGTTTTGCTGAGCAGAACGTTCTATCACTAATAGGTATTCAGTGTGGGACTTGCAGTGTATGACTTCCTTCAGTGCTTCTGCTATACAAGCTTTCCAAGCAACTTGAGCTAGGATTTCAAAAAGGTTATTTTGCCCTTACCTGATTATATTTGCTTAACTCCTACATTATTCCCTGCAGCCCCCAAGTGAGATATGCAAGGTTTTATAAGAACTTCAGAAAACACCTATTAAATTGTTTCTTGCACGGTATGCTTCACAAACTTCTTTTTTTTTTTGCATTTTAAAGCCTATAAAATATGAAAGAAAAGGTCACTTGATTGGGCGCTTGAGCTTTGCTATTATGCAGCTGTCGAGAATATGTAATGAGTGGGCAAGGTTGGCAGCAGTACGACTGTAGGCATGGTGACGCAACAGTGTTGTATATATTTGGATCTCTAGCCTGTGTCATGTGAAGGTGCAAATGCATGCCGCAATGACTGACCATTGCTGACTACAAAAAAAAAGAGCATTTTCATTCTCCTTTGAAATGCTCGGTCAGGAACATTCATTGTGCCATTGTGCAGTAAAAAGCAGGAATCTCAGTCAGTCACTGCATGCTTGAGAGCAGCACAGGAGCTTGGCATAAGCATCTGGTCACATGGCTTTTGTTTCTCATTCTGTGAATTTTAGAATGCAAGAAAGTACTGCATGAGAAATATAATATAGGAAACAATTTAATGATTGGTTTTCACTGGCACTATACAAGTTTGCATATCCCACTCTGGCTCTGCAGCAAATATTTACAACTTTCAGTAATTAAGCTTACATAATAAGTCAGTTAATGGGGAATTAAAAATTACCTTAAGTTACAGTAGTCTATGTCAACATGAAACATCCAGTACAGTTGTCTCTGAAGTGCCGTTTGATTTTAAATCTTGGCTGTAGTTGTGCATGTTATGCATATCCACTGCTCAACGACTACTATAGTTTACCATATTGCCACTGTGCATCTGCATGGCTTTTAAAACTATTAGTGAGCATTAAGGCTGACAGCAGTATAAGAGGTAAGTTGGAAAAAAAAAAGATAAGTTGGAATCTGGTGGAAGTATTCCAGATGGCCTATTCCAGTGTTCCTCAAATGGGGGTCTGCAAAAATATTTTGAGGGCCTGCAAACACACATCTCCCCCCCAAAAAGAAAGTTTATGCAATAGATCTGTGCTCTGGCCTGGCAAGACAGCTTTGCAGGATTAAAAGCATGGAGGTTCAAAGCCAACCTGTTTCTCAAAGGCAAAGACACAGGAGTATGGAAATTGAGAGTCTGCATACGAGAGAGGGATTTTTGTTGATGCAGGCATCGGTTAAACTCGAGCTCTTGCTGCACTGCTGGATGGGCTGCAGGCAAAACATTTGGGGTGGGAGAGTGAGCAGCGCAGTGTTGGAAGGAGTTCAGTCTTTTCCAGCAGCATACATACTGACATGCTGCCTCTGTCTATGTCCTCTGCAGCTGTGGCCCACTGGCTTATCAAGTGCACATTTTTAGAGGTCACTTTAGTGTGGACCCTATCCCAGTTTGATCTCTTGGAACTGCAGCAACAACAGTCCTCACAAGAATCCCTACCCCCCTCTACAGTCAACTTTCAGTGGTTCACAAGAGGTCTCCAACCCATCCATTGCCGATAACCACTGATCTATTCATTAAGCTGTTTGCTACTTACACAGATCCCTTCCGTTTCTAGCTCTTTAGGAAACAGTGCGAACAATGCACTCAAAATATGCAAACAAAAGAGTAGTAAGGATGGCTTTTATTTATGGCTGTAGAAATCAAATAGCTAACCTTATCCATATCAAAAGGATTGTCTTTTTTTGTTCATCTTTCATGTCTACTGTGGCCCATCTATAAATAAACATGTGTGAATTCAGATTTCAGTTTGTTGTTTCACTGCTTTTCCTTTCCTTGTAGGTGTTGAATGCACCTGGGGACAAGGTACCTGTACTGGCAACAGCAAACTGTCGGGTAGGGGAATCACATATGCTTTCAACTCCTATGCTTGCACAACTACCTAACAAAGTCATAACACCCAGATTAACTTATAACTCTTTTTAATGTGCACTGCTTCACTTTGTTTCATGTTTTTTGCTATGCCATCCCATTTAAAAACTGGAAAGGATTGGCCAAGAAATCTATGTGTTCATTCATTCATGTTTTTACTATTGCTTGCACATCAGAGTTGTAAGGGTGGCTTTTCTTCGTGGCTGTAGACAACACATAGCTAACATCAAAACCAAGAGCAATATCTTTTTTGTTCATTTTACCTTTCTACTGTGGCCCATCTATAAACATGTGTGACTTCGGATTTCAGTTTGGTACGTGTTTCACTGATTTTTCTCTCCTTGTAGGTTTCGAATGTGCCTGGGGACCAGGTACCTGTACTGGCAACAGTAAACGACCAGGTAGGGGAATTGCATATGTTTACCACTCTTATACTTGTCCAACTGTGCAGACAGAAATACGTAAGGAGGAGACCATAAGACCCAGAAAAACACCTTTTAACATTTGTTTTGTGTTTCTTGCTATGCCATCTCACTTAAAAACTGGGAAAGAAAGGTCAAGAAGTCTATGTATTCATTCATGTTTTTACTGTTGCTTATTACCATGTGCTTGGGTACACATGGAAATAATTACTTATTTCACCACATTTACTATATAACCTATATTAAATCACTACTTGGCTAGTGATCGAACTGTAGGGACATAAGCGGCTCATTGTATGGCGCATACAAGGTGAGCCTACTGCCGCTAGTAACAAGGAAAGCATAGAGGATTATTTATTTTGTTTATTAATATCGAAAATAACGAGTCATTTGATACTACAAATGTACCAGTTTGTGTTTTCTATGGTCTGCGATTTCTTCCAAAATCTTTGTGGTTTTTACTGAACTGTTCAAAGCCAATTTTCTTTAAAGGTGCTTTCATGTAACACCTCTGAATTTTCTAGTCTAATGAAAAGTTAAATTATGTTTTCACACTGAAATTTTTTGCAGACAATCTGTGAACAAAGGTTTTTATCAGGCACCAAAAAGTGCCAGTAGAGTGATTTTTTTAACCGAAGATTCATCTGTTTTACATCTTTTTTCAAAACACATTAAATTGGTGAATACAAAGCTTAATCAGATTGTCATAACATGTATAACTTAGAAAAATATTTATAACTGCCTCATGACTGGTAAATATCCTTGCAAGATATATTAAGAGAAATTGCCTTTCGATTAAGGGTTCTTTAAAGTGCATATTTTATCCTTTATTGTCCATATTTTATTTTTGCATGCATGCGGAGGGTAATGCTTTTCTCTGTTCCATGCAGGTTCACATTGGCAATTGTGTGTACATTCCTGTAGAGAGATGGCAGTGGCTCCTGACGCTGCCCAAGGATTCTCTGTTTTTCAAAGAACCAGTGAAGGCTGCCTGTGTCTCAGAAACAGGAGTGTGATAGGGGCCCCGTGTCGCCGCTTTCCGAACTCTAGTCCATTCAGCCTCCAAAAAAGCCCTGACCTATCACAAATTGGCAGCTATAACAAGTGAGTCCTTCAATCGTGATCTAATTATCTTTTTTTCAGTCAAGTTCATGTTGTTTTACATAAACACAGCTCAACATCCTTCACATTTGTGGAGAATTCATGTGTTCAATTCCATTTCTTTTATATTGCTGTGAATTGTTTTGGTGTTTCCTGACTGATTTCAATCATTTATTTTTACAATGATATAAAATTGACCATTTCTTCTCTTCGGACTTTTTTCTCACTTGTTGCTTTCCAGATGGATTTGTCGCATATATTAGCAGGAATGCTATTGATCAGCTGCCTCCAAGCAAGTGCATGCAGAAACTAAAGATATATTACAGAAATGCTGAAAGACGAACAGATGAAAAATGCAAGCTTGAAACTTCATATGTCATGTATATTAAAAGCCAAATAAATACTACCGAAAATTTCAGTCATTACCAGCCTTCTCTTATTGTATAATGTAGGACATCTGCTCAAATGTCACCACCTGAAAAGAAATTATATAGCTGTGGATTTCACGTCACCCTTCCTGCCCAAATCACCTATAATGCCCGTATTGCCCATAATGCCCGTATTGCCCGTATTGCCCATATTGCCCATAATGCCCATATCACCCATAATTCCCTTATGCCCATATCACACATATCGCCCATATACCCATATCACACATATCGCCCATATGCCCATATTGCACATATCACCCGTACTCCCCATATGTCCCATATGACACATATCCCCCATATCCAATAATACCGTATGCTCAAAATTCATATGGGAGATTTTCAGTAGGGATATTAGGTTATAGTTAAGGTATACAGCTGGCGTGGGCAGGGCTTTTTTTAGGCACCTGTCCCGTCCCCTTGATGGACTCCATGGTGGGTGACTGGTACCATAACCGAACGATAAAATAAATTTTATGGCTTCTTCCCTTTCCGCAACTGATCGCCCTCCCGCAAAGAGAGGGCGCACCGATGTGACGAACAAGTTTTTCACAAAAAATGTAAACAGCTTCCCCCGCTTTCATGTCATTCACTCTGAACAAGCAGAAAAAACTGCCCGTCAAGTCTCACCGTTCCTGGTGACAAAGACTCTCACAGACACAATAGGTGCAGGCTACAAAGTCAAAAAGCTACCAAATGGTGACCTCCTCTTAGAAGTGCTGTACAACCACCAGTGCGAAAAGCTAGCAGCTGTTACATCATTCGGTGACGTCCCTGTCACAATCTCACCACACCGCTCACTCAATACAGTTCGTGGGGTCATTTCAGATAATGACCTCAAGTTTCTGACCGAAGAAGAATTGCTCGAAGGACTCAAGGATCAAAATGTCATCAACGTTTATCGAATCAAGATCAGGCGAGACAACAAAGAGATCCAAACTAAGCACATCGTCTTGACATTTGCGCTGAGCACCCTTCCAGACTCCGTTGAAGTAGGATACACAAAGCTGCAACTCAGACTGTACATACCTAACCCACGTCGCTGTTATAACTGCCAGAGATATGGCCACAGCTCCCAGAGCTGCCGAGGCCGACTCACCTGCGCAAAATGTGCCTCAAATGAACATGCCACTGACAACTGCCAAACTGAACCAAACCTTTGCGTAAACTGTGAGGGCAACCACCCAGCATACTCAAGATCCTGCCCAACATGGAAGGAAGAAAAAGAAATTGTAACCTTAAAAGTCACTGAGAACATTACATTCGGAGAGGCGAGAAAGCGGCTTTCATTGGTCCAAAGCCCAACTTACTCCGTTGTGACGCAACAGGGCGCAGCGTCACAGCGTGTTTCGGCACCCGCCCAGGTCATGGGCAGTGACCCTGGTGTGGAGCCATCCGCGCCCACGGTGGCTGCAGCTGGCGCTGCTCCACCACCCCCAAAGCAGGCATCGCGACCTTCCAGGTCTGCAGGGCCCAAGGCCTCTTCTCACACGGGGAGGCCTACTTCAAGCGTTCCGGTGTGTTGTCCGCGGTCATCCAGCGTATCTGAGGACGCGATGGACACGACAACACAGGGTAGTCCTGTGCCGTCATGTGAAAGACGGCGGGACTCCTTAGAGCGTGCAAAAAGGACAAGCCCCGAATCACGGGGCCAAAAACAACGTAGTCTCTATTTCACTCGTATAGCTTAAGATGGCTTTTGTAATAAACTGGAATTGCAGGGGACTGCTTAATAACTTAAGCGACATAAAAGACATTTTAGCAACATATTCACCTGTGGCCTTATGTCTGCAGGAAACAAACCTGAGTCCTCTACATGTGAATATTCTTAAAAAATACAAAGTCTTCCGCCGTGATCGAGAGCAGGCATGCAGGCTCTCGGGCGGTGTTGCCATCATAGTTAAAAACAATATTGCAGCTCGTGAACATAGGCTCAAAACTCGGCTAGAAGCAGTAGCTGCCACACTTATCACGTATAAAACAATCACAATTTGTAGTATTTATATAGAGCCACACTTAAAAATAACACTCCATGATATCGAAGACCTTTTCAGCCAACTGCCAGATCCATGCGTAGTAGTTGGCGATTTTAACGCCCACTCTTCTTTCTGGGGCAGTGAAAAAACTGACACGAGGGGCCAAATTTTAGAAGACTTTATTCTGTGCAATAATATCTGCTTACTTAACACCGGAAAACCCACTTACTGCTCCCCGAGCTCCGGTAAAATGAGTTTTATTGATTTATCTTTCTGCTCATCATCGATTTTTAGCGATTTTAAATGGGATGTCTTAGATAATCCGCATGGAAGTGATCACCTACCTACAACAATCAGTCTAACACCATCACCATCTATAATTCAAACCAAACCAAGATGTTGGAAGCTGCATTTAGCAGACTGGAAGCTTTTTAAAGAGAAAGCCGACTTAGGAAAACTATTTGCCGAAGATTTTAATGTCGACGAGTTAAATGAAAGATTTACCTCTTGTATTTTAGCCGCCGCACGCCAAGCCATCCCTCAATCATCTGGAGTTGTGAGTCAGAACTGTAAAGTGTGGTGGACAAAAGACTGCAGGGAGGCAAAGAAAAAACAAAATAAGGCGTGGAGTATATTTCGCAGGTACCCCACACAAGAAAATCTCCTAATTTTCAAAAAGGCTAGAGCTAAAGCGCGCTATGTACGTCGTACTGCTGAAAAAGCTTCATGGCAGCATTACATCTCTTCTATAAACAGTCATATAACATCCAAGGATATGTGGGCACAAGTAAATAAATTAAATGGCAAGTACTCCCCGTTTACAGTTCCTCTCCTTACAGACCCAAATACCCAGACAAGCATTCAAGAGCAAGCGGACATTTTAGGTGAACATTTTTTCATGGTATCTAGCTCATCACATTATTCAGAATCATTTTTAAAGTATAAAAGCCAAGCAGAAAGACAGAAATTACCTACTACTGGCAGCGTTCACGAATCATACAACAGTCCCCTTACACTACAAGAAATAAACACAGTTCTCTCTTCCGGCAAACGTACAGCACCAGGCCCAGATGAAATACACTATCAAATGCTAGCCCATCTTTCTGAATCCTCAGTTGAAGCACTCTTAAAATTTTTTAACAAGGTATGGATGTCAGGAGAAATACCGCAGGCCTGGAAGAAAGCCATTATTGTTCCGTTACTGAAACATGGAAAGCCACCAACATCCCCAAGCAGTTATAGGCCCATAGCACTAACGAGTTGTATTGCTAAATCGTTTGAAAGTGTTCTAAATATCAGGCTCATGTTTACACTTGAATCTCGCAAACTTCTCGACACCCGCCAATGTGGATTTAGAAAAGGATGTTCGACAACTGATCATCTTGTGCGCTTGGAAAATACGGTACGAGAAGCATTTATACGCAGACAACACTGCCTTGCCGTATTTTTTGATTTAGAAAAAGCTTATGACACGACGTGGAGGTATGGAATCCTACGTGACCTGGGAGACCTTGGCATCCGCGGCAGAATGTTAAAATGCTTGAAAGAGTTTTTGTCCGACCGTTCTTTCCAAGTTCGTCTCGGTGCTACTCTGTCAAAACGTTTCACTCAGGAGAATGGTGTCCCTCAGGGGTGCATCTTGAGTACCACGCTGTTTATAGTAAAAATGAACTCCATAGTAAAAATAATCCCAACGACCATCATGCATTCAGTCTATGTCGATGACCTACAAATAGCATGTACATCCTCTAATATATCAACGTGTGAGAGACAAATTCAATTAACAGTGAATAAACTAGCGACATGGGCAGATAGAAATGGTTTCAGGTTCTCTGCACAGAAATCAATAGCCGTTTTATTCTCACTTAGACGAGGTTTGCAAGTGGACCCTACAGTTTACCTCAATGACATTGCTCTCCCAGTAAAACACGAACATAATTTTCTAGGCATTACTTTCGACAGAAAGCTTACTTTCCTCCCCCACATAAACACCCTTAAAAAGAAAGCCTCCCAATCTTTAAATATACTTAAAGTGCTGTCACGTAAATGCTGGGGATCCGACAGGACATGCCTTCTGCAGATTTATCGTTCAGTTGTACGTTCGAGCTTGGACTACGGTTGCATAGTCAACGGTTCCGCAAGACCCTCATACCTAAAACGACTAGACCCAGACCAAAACCTAGGCCTGCGTCTATCGACCGGGGCATACAGGACGTCGCCTGTGCGAAGTCTGTATGTAGAAACCAACGAACCATCTCTTGAGGACAGAAGAACCATGCTAACTTGTTCATACATTCTTAAGATCCGTTCGCTACCAACACACCTCTGCTACCCCATAGTAACAAAGTGCCCGTCCAGAACCCTGTTCAACAACAAACCGCAAGCAGTCAGACCCCTCCTCCTCCGCTTTGAACAGATGTGCGAAGAAATAAAAATACTCGATACACTCCCCGACATTGCACAATGCCCTGATCCATTACCCCCTTGGTATAAATTTCCCTGTGTATGCGACCTTACTTTAACACAGTTTGACAAACAACAAACTCCACACGAACACATATTACAAGAATTCCTGACATTAGAGTAAAAATACAAAGACCACAATACATTTTATACCGATGGTTCTAAAACGACCTCATATATTGGTAGTGGTGTCGTAGAAAACAATCGCCAGAAAACAGTTAGGTTGCCCAATTGTGCATCAGTGTTCACTGCAGAAAGTTATGCCATATCCATAGCTGTGGAAAAAATAATAAAATGCAATATTGAAAAGAGTATAATCTACACTGACTCCCTCAGCTTAATCACAGCATTACACTCTAAAAATGCAACAGAACCTTTAGTGGGAAAAATAATACATTGTATAACATCAGCCGAAACACGAGGTTACAAAATTAAATTCTGCTGGGTACCTAGCCATGTCGGAATCGTAGGTAACGAGACAGCTGACGAATGTGCAGCAGCTGCCCGAAAAGCAAAAATAGAAAAAGTAAATGAACCACGCAAATATGTTTTGAAATTCATACAAAAAAAGCTCAGGGAAAAATGGCAAGCCTCATGGAAAAATGAAATAAACAACAAACTACACGTCGTGAAACCAGTTGTCGAAGAATGGAAGTCATGCAGTCACCAGAAACGCTTCATGGAGGTAATATTATGTCGCCTTCGAATAGGACACACGCATCTTACTCATAGTTTCATTCTCAAAAAAGAAGATGAACCCATATGTGAAGACTGTGGACATGGACTGACGATAAACCACATTTTAATTTCATGTAAAAAACTCGAAAAGCTACGGAAAAAGCATTTCACTCAATTTTACACCGAACAGATACCATTCCATCCATCACTTCTCCTAGGAGAGAATGCAATTGTAGACATTTCATGTGTTTTTAGTTTCTTAGAAGAAACATCTTTCCTGAACAAGCTATGATATCTTAACACTTTATTCCTTCTCAAACATAATATACCTTGTGCTTGGCGCATGATAGCCTGAGTTGCTTATGCGCCATAAAACACAACACAACTCATACATACATACATACATACATACATACATACATACATACATACATACATACATACATACATACATACATACATACATACATACATACATACATACATACATACATACATACATACATACATACATACATACATACATACATACATACATACCGGCCTCGGCGGCAGCTTTTCGATGCAGGCGAAAAGCAAGCCGCCCGTGTGCTGTGCGATGTCAGTGCACATTAAAGAACCCCAGGTGGTCGAAATTTTAGGAGTCCTGCACTATGGCGTCTCTCATAGCCTGAGTTGCTTTGGGACGTTAAACCCCATAAACCAAACCATACATACATACATACATACATACATACATACATACATACATACATACATACATACATACATACATACATACATACATACATACATACATACATACATACATACATACATACATACATACATACATACATACATACATACATACATACATACATACATACATACATACATACATACATATATACATACATACATACATACATACATACATACATACATACATACATACATACATACATACATACATACATACATACATACATACATACATACATACATACATACATACATACATACATACATACATACATACATACATACATACATACATAGTACGCTCTGAGCGAAATAATAACGAATGGTAGCTTGGATAGGTCAGCTGCAATAGGTGGCTTATATACGCTCTCGGTGGACATATTACAGAGACGGGAGAAATGCACGAAAGAATGAACGAAGGAAGTAAAGAAGATAACAAAAGCAGAAACGAAAGACTGTAAGGAAATTTCAGTTCTTCTACTATAGAAGTTAATCAAGAGGGGTATGTTTTGGCGTTTAGCTTACGGTTCGCGTATGAAGCATGCATTGCTATCATAAGTAGGTTCATATGGTAGCCAGCGTTGTTCGACATTTTGTTCTTTGGACCAGATTAAGGGCTGATTCTGTGCCTATGCATCGGTTCTGTAAGTTATTTCGTAATACCTTTGGAGCAGGAGAGGCAAAATAAACCGACTGTCACCTTCGGCCATGGAAGGTTGATCTCGGAACTAGGCTCGAGAACATGAAGCCCGGTGTTTATTAAGCTTAGTCTCGACCTCTTTCCCTCAAAAGGAGAGGCGGCTTTCGAATTTACAGCCTCATGGGAGAACTGACAGTAAAGGTAAAGGCTTAGAAAATGTTCTGATGCAATTACACATATGTCGAGGTAAACCTCAGTTGCGTCGAAAGCGAATGCATTACAGTGTGATCCTAAAAATTGTTTACGTCCATCGCCGGAAGAAAAAAGTCAAGCTTGCTTGCTTTGTTTGCTGTTCGTTTTAAACGAAATTTCAGCCTCACGCGATTAACATGCCCTGTGATTTACTGTCACACTGCCAAGCTTGCAAAGAGCTGTGCCAGCATGCTGAACATTTTCACAGATATGTGGCGAGAATGATAGTCGCAGTATGCAGGAACTATATTCTTAAATATTATAACAATGCCCAAGTCTTTGAATTACCATTGCAAACATGTCACGTTGTCGGCGTATTGCCACCGCTAGGGGCGCAGCAGACATGGTGAAAGAGAGGGAATGTCAGTGAGGTGCTCAGTTCCTTCTCGTCCATTTCTCCTTCCGTGTATATTGACGCTTATAAATTCGTTTTGCGGACGCGACTCAAGACGTCTTGCGCGTAGCGCCTGAACGATTTTGTGAAGATTTAGGCTATCCTGATGCTGGCAGTATTTCGGTTTCTAGGAGCGGGAGTGATGAGCATTGGCAATAAAACCTATTATTTTTTGGCATCCCGCATATAAATACAGAGTGTCAGAGTGTCCAAAATTATTATTTACCGATTATATTCAATACATATGGGAGGTTCAGAAGATCACTTTAATAAATGGGTTATGTGGCCAAGCAATAAAAAAACTGTGCAAAAATTCTTTTCTTAATAGCAGCTGGTAACAACTATTTACTGAACATTTATTCCTGACAGTTGCGCATATTTATAGCGGAAATTAGAGCCTCAGGCATATCAAAGCTATTATGTATTATACAATTCAGAAGAATGCTCGTGTCATCCGAGATACACGCGTAGAGTATTTCATCTCATTATACACAGCTACGTACGCGGGATCGCAGCACTGGAATGAGAACGTCCCCTCGTGTGATGAAAATGTTATGAATGGCAGTAGCACAGCAAGAATGACTAGTTGAAAGCTTCGGGGATGAAATTACAAGCTTGGTCAACAGTTAGGTTTCGGTACATTTAAGTGCGTGTGAAGCTGCATGCGTTATTGGGTGGTTTGTGGATGAAGAATAAACCTGAATATCTCAGGAGACTGATTATTTAGAGAAAATACATAAAAAGGAGAGTCTTCGAACGTTACTGCTCCTGAATTTTAATATAGTGTGAAGGAGAACAAGCAGAGACGCGGCCGTTCTTTCGAACGCCCAGCTTTATTCTATCTTTATCATCGTCTTCTCCTGTTTCGCTCCTGCACACTTCACTTCGTCGTCGGCTAAGCACATCACACTCGGCCACGACTGCGGTCCTTAAATGCATCACCCAACACGGCTGCTGTCGCATCTGTTGCACATGATGGTTTTTTTTTCGGGAGCTGTCTTTTTGCGGAGCACTGCGAAATTGTTCCTCCTCCGCCCGTCCGAGCCTGCTTGAAACGCCGCAGTACACACACGCCACGTATTATCACCTAAGCGCTCAGTTATTACGTAGGGCCCATCATATTTCGCGGTCAGCTTACACCCTGTTGATTGTAGGCCGCGTCGCACTCAGACCTCATCTCCAACTCTATAGCGAGGAGCTGGTCGATGTCGGCGGTCATAGTTGCGTTTTTGTGCCTGTTGCGCCCGAGACGCTCTTTTCCGTGCTTCTGACCTGATGAGCTGACAAGCTGCCTGTCGCGGTACAGGAGTCCCGATGTTGATAGGTGATTCTAAGTTGCACGTTCCTGCAAGTTGAGGCTGTTGTCCGTACACAATTTTATAAGGCGTCGTTCCTGCAGAACTTTGCACAGAAGTGTTGACAGCATAGGCCGCCGCCCGGAGGTGCTGGTCCCAGTCTGCCTCGCCTTTTTTGTTGTTCATGCAGGAGGGAGCGAGTCGCGATTGTATGGTCTGATTCGTCCGCTCGGTGAGACCATTCGCTTGAGGGTGGTACGCCGATGCGAAGTGGTGTTCAACTCCCGCCCGGCGCAGGTAGGCACGGATTTCGCGACTCCGGAAGGTGGCAGAGCGGTCTGATATTAGTTTTCGTGGAAGCCCATGCCGCCATTCGAACCGGTCTTGTAAAAATTCAACGACGTAGTGTGCAGCGAGGGAGGGTACAGCAGCAACCTCTACAAATTTTGACAGATAATCTACAGCCACTAATATGTACCGGTTGCCCACTGCTGATGTCGGCAGAGGTCCAATGTGGTCGATCCCTACGGTGTCAAATACAGTCTCAGGCAAAGGGATTGGCGTTAGAAGCCCGGGTTGACAGCCTGGAAGACGCTTGTACTGCTGGCAGACCTCGCAGCTGGCAACGTACGTGCGGATGTTGCTGCTCATCTTGGGCCACCAGAAGCGCTCCTGCGCCTTTCGCAACGTGGCTCGGTGACCAATGTGCCCTCCTGTGGGGGAGTCGTGAATAGCGTGGAGCACCTGCCCGCGGAGAGCAGCAGGAAGTACGAGGAGATGCTGTTCTTCCTTGCGGTTTTTGAGCCAATGTCGGCGGTATAACTTAGCATCCCGCAGCACAAACTTGGAGTTGTTTCCAGTGTCCCCAAGGGAAGCCATGATAGCCGCCAAATCTCTGTCTTCGCTTTGGGCCTTCTTTATATCCTGCTGACAAAATAAGAGCCAACTTTCGCTGTGCCGAGCCCGAGAGTAGCCGTCACTACTGGGGTGTCGCGACAAGGCATCTGCAATACAGTTAAGAGCCCCTGCCCGATGTCGCACATCATATGTGTATTCTTGGAGCGTATGTGTATCCAGCGAGCGAACTTGTGCTTGAGGTGCTGCTTTGTGAGCATCCAGGCGATTGCGGAATTATCAGTTACGATGGTGAATTTCCGTCCGAAAAGGTAGTGGCAAAACTTATCGTCGACACTCCAGACCACCGCCAAACATTCCAACTCGTTGGAGTGGTAATGGCTTTCAGCAGCGGACAGTTTGCGACTAGCGTATGCAACGACGTGCTGAGCACCCTGTGAGTCGCGCTGGAGAAGGACTGCCCCGAGGCCGACCTGGCTGGCGTCAGTGTGCACTTCCGTGTGCCAGTCTTCGCGAAAGTGGCTAAGTACTGGGCACTGAGTCAGTTGATCTTTGAGCGCTTGAAAGGCTCGCTGCTGCCTTTCACCCCATATAAAGTTCTCACCCTTCTTTAACAAATTTGTGAGGGGAGCTGCTGTGGTGGCAAAATTGGCTACAAATTTCCGTAAATAGGAAGCCATGCCAAGGAACGTCTGCAGCTGGTTCACACTGTTAGGCGTGGGGTAATTTGTGACGGCCTCTATTCGCTCTGGGAGCGGGTGAATGCCCTCCGCAGAAATTTTGTAGCCGAGGTAGGAGATCTCCGACAGGCCAAACTTACATTTCTCCCGGTTTAGCCGGAAGCCAGCTTGGTATAACGAGACAAGAACATTATCCAGATTCCGGAGATGCTCATCTTCGCTGCCGCCGATGACCAAAATGTCATCGAGGTAGACCACACAGGCGTGGTCTTTGAGAGAGCCGAGCACCATGTTCATAGCGCGCTGAAAAGTGCTTGGAGCTGTACGTAGCCCGAAAGGCATGCGATTGAACTCGTACAGCCCGGCAGGGGTGCGAAAAGCAGTCTTATGCTTATCCTCTTCGGCGACGTTGATCTGCCAATACCCGGAGCGCAGGTCTAGAGATGAAAAGTATTTCGCGTGTCGGACGGCGTCAATTGTGTCGTCGATACGAGGGAGCGGATAAGAGTCTGGTATCGTGTGTTTATTGAGCTCTCTGTAGTCGACGCAAAACCTCAGAGTGCCGTTTTTCTTGCGTGCGAGAACAACAGGGGCTGCCCAAGGACTCGAGGAGGGTCTTACGACGCCAGCAGCCAGCATGTCGCGTACCTGCTCAGCGATAACTGTTCGCTCACGCTCTGCGTAGCGCCGCAGCGGAATGGTTATGGGCGGGTGATTGTCGGTTGGTATACGGTGGACAATCAAATCAGTGCCAGGAAGCTGTGCACTAGTCTCCGCGAAAATGGCCCTGTGCCGGTGCAGCAGGGCACTCAAGGTTTGAGGACCGGAAGGCTCACCTTTAGCATGCTCGTCCGTGGACGGGCTAGGGACGGTACGGCACGAGCGGAGCTGCACTTTGCCGTTTTCGATTGATAGAGCCACGTCCCCGGACATGAGGTAGTCAGCGCCCAAGATGAGGTCAGCAGGCAAGTCCGCAAAAACCGGGACGCCCGCCAGGACCTTGCTGCCAGCCTCAGTCCGGATGCAGATATCGACTGCACCGACGGGAACAGCGCTTCCCCCCAAGCCTTGAAGAGGAGGCGAGGTCCATTGACTCATCGGGTCCGGTGCATAACGTCGAAGCAATGCCGTTCGCTGAGCACCGGTGTCAACCAGTGCGGTCAACTCGCCGACGCCGTCAACATGAACCGGCAGGAAGGGAAGAGGGTGGTTCTGGTATTGTATGCGTGGGCGGGCAGCATGAGGACAATCCTTGTACATGTGGCCATGTTGTCCGCACGAAAAGCAACCGCGACGTTGCTGCGGTGCTGTGGCAGATGTCCCGGCGGCAGCAAGGGTCCCGCGACGACTGGCGGTGTCGTGCAAGGAGGCCGCTTGGTAGATAAAGATGGAAAGGCTGTCAGTGTCCAGTGTGGACATAATCGATGCGTGGGTGGCATCGTGAAGCCCGTCGACGATGTACTGTTTGGCTGCGGACGTGGGCCACTCGATGTTGCAGGCCTGAAGAAGACGGACCTTTTCGTAAATGTAAAGGGCAACGTCTTCACCTGGAGCCTGGCGCCGCGCTTTCATCGTCGTGAGTTTGGCGTCGTGCGCACTGGCCAGAGGCGTAAACGCGGCAAGAAGGGCGGAGGTCCAGGCCGTCCAAGTGGTGTAGCGGTGGCCTTCGTACTGGTGCCAGGCGCGGGCGGCACCACGGAGATGGTCTTCCGCGACGGCGAGCGTGGTGGCTGGAGACCAGGCGGAACGCCGGGCAGCAGC
Organism: Amblyomma maculatum; assembly: GCF_055883805.1. Taxonomy (NCBI): domain Eukaryota; kingdom Metazoa; phylum Arthropoda; class Arachnida; order Ixodida; family Ixodidae; genus Amblyomma; species Amblyomma maculatum. The sequence goes on from NC_139354.1 coordinate 69,354,691, forward strand.
GTCGACCACTTGAATCCATGATTCGGCGTCGTCAGAAAATCCACGGAATTCTGGAAGTTGTACCAGTGGTACTGGGCACCCAGAGGACATCGAGACGCGGCCAAGAACTGCGGCGAAAGTGGTGGTTACCACCCGGAGGGTTGAGAGCACTTCGGGAAGGAGGGCCGCCAGAGCCGAATCTGCCGAGGAGGCATGGACGCCGTTCTCTGGTGGAATAGGGGTCCCAGAAGCCGAATGTACTGGCCGTGTGACTGCCCGGCCGCTTCGAAGGAGGAGCGGCGGGTCGTGGAGGTCCGGGTCGGGCCCGACGTTCGTCGACTGCGCCATTGTGAAGGAGAACAAGCAGAGACGCGGCCGCTCTTTCGAACGCCCAGCTTTATTCTATCTTTATCATCGTCTTCTCCTGTTTCGCTCTTGCACACTTCACTTCGTCGTCGGCTGAGCACATCACAATAGATATACACCCTGGCTGCAAGAATAAAAATTATTTGATAAAATTTATTTCACTGAAGAGTCTCTAATGATTATTTTCGTAGTAATTTTCGTCCGCTTGGACGAATACCTCCTATAGAAATTTGTCTTTTGTGTGCTGCTCTGCATGTTTTTTAAACCATAAAGTCTACCTCTAAACACCACATGTTAAATGTTCAGAAATGTTTGGACTGTGAGTGCTGCTGCTTTGCCATATCCCCTTTATCCGTAACAGGCTGGTCGTGGGTACCCCCTTTTCTTCGTGGCTGTTCCAGAAATTCATTTGAATCAAACTAATTAGAGAATGCGCGACGAAGACCTGCGTGAACAAGCTAATGGGAGCGAAAGTTTAGGGATGATGGGCTCTGTGAATCAGTACCCTGCATCATGTATTTTAGTTCTTGCCTAATTGTAATCATAGCTTGGTTTAAAAAATGGACGAACTGTGCTACCGAGGTTTTAAAGCAGCGGGTGAAATGAACAAAATGATGACCCAGAAACGGTCAACACCAATGGGAAAAAGGCGTTTTATTTTGGTAAAATTCTTCGACAAACTATGAAGCCCAAATGCAGCTTTGTGGGTTACACCGCAAATAAAATTCAGTACCTGTCATTGTTGTCTGACAAAAGTGAAGAACGGAGTGGCGAAACGCTCCCCAAAAGCCATTGTCCGAGAATTTACGTGCACCGGTCTTCGTAACAGAGAAGCAAATCCCCTCTCCCGTGATAGTTGATACACCATGATAATGACAGGAAAAAGAGGCGTAACCACAGATTAACAGATGTCACTTCGTTCTCAACTTGTATCCTATACTGAGTTATCGTACTATATAAACATATGAAAGTGGAGTTACAACAGGACAACTGGGTTTTTGTTTTTATGCGCATTCATCTTCCCTACCATTCTTTCCAGAAGGCTTTCCAGGAGCCGATTTCGCTTGCGTTTAGTCGAGATGTAACCGTTAGTTACGGATAATTTACTTTAACTTGAGAACCGAGCGACGAACTGTGTTTTCAAATTTCGACACGTTAAAATTCTAGGCCTTCTTATCTTGCCCTAAAATTATGTGACCCTGGAGGAGACCGAGAACGGTAGCAAAATGCTATTTTACAGCGAAAGGAGAACTCTACGCGGTAACCTATTTAAGGAAAAAGGACATCGTCAACAGGCGCTTTTTTTTGTGTAAATCTCCGCGGTCTCCGCTCCCTTCGGTCGGCAGGGCCTCGGGCGCAGCTGCTGTGGCCAGCATTGAAGTGGCGTTGATTAGGAAAGGGGTATCATCTTTAGGTGCCTAATTAATCCGCGCGTCAGCCAAAGCGCCACCGGCCAAGTGCCCGCAAGCACTTCCCCTCTCCTCCGTCCTCTCTGCGTGTGGCCGGCAACACTTCTTGATGGGGTGCCAGGGCCGAGCGAAGTGGGCATTTTAAGGAACTCTGGTAGTGGTGACAGGGAGGAATGCTGGGGAGTTTGGAGCACTGAAGGTCGAGCAGCCGTGGATTGCTTAGCACCGGTCTTATTAAAAAAAACGCAACGCGGACATGAACAGTCGGTGGGTTAGGCAGCCAATCGTGTTGTTTTCTCACAAAATCTAACAAATGTGGTTCTATGTTTAGCAATGTTTTGCTGAGGCTTTTGCTGGCAATATTGCTCCCGATAGTTGTCAGCGCGCTTATTCTGTTGCTTCACCCGTAGATCCAAATATAGTCTTCACTGCAGGCAATATGATAAATATAGAACATCTTAGGTTTACCTCGTGTAGTGCTTTTAATATTATTTCTTAGTTATTAGCCATGCTGAGTAGGACATATAAATACTTAGCAGGCGGCTTGCTCACACTGATAAAACATGATGTATTTCTAATGTGAGGAAAATTGAATTTGACATCGGTGCACAAGACTGAAGAGACCCATTCCTTTCATAAACTCAACCTCTATAACTCATAAATATTCCGTGTATAGCAATAAAACACTTTATATGCACTCGACGTATCTCCTTTAGGAATCGAATTATTTACGTACTAATTGCCCAGTGCAGTTTCCATGAGACAGTTTTATGAGAAAATCAGGTTATATTTTCAACACCCTCGGTTATTTTCGAAGCTTTTGAGGAGTTATAACACGCCTTTCCTTAAACAGTGAAACCTTAAAATGGACAAGAACGAAGTACCATGTCTGCTCAGGCAGCACAAATCATTGGCCCAAAATTTGTAGACTGTTGGGAATGCGCTAGTCCTATGTTGGACCAGACATTGCCAAACCAGTACTATTGTACTATAAAGCCAGTACTATAAAGCCAATAGGTTTGTACCGCCTGGGTAAACTGCATTCTTTCAAGCCTTCAGAATATGTTGCAGCGAATCACATTATTTCACATCATTTACCTGTCCCATCTTTCGTTCCGCTGGTGTTGGCACTAGAGTCCCTCCTCTTTCTCATCTGTATAATTGACCTACCGGCTAAGGCTCCAAAATATGTGTTCTTATGTTAGTGCTTTTCGTCGCCTTTCTTGTAATGTTGCATCCACCCGTATATTCAAATTTAATAAGGTTCAGGTCTGGTTTGATACTTAGAAAATAAAACTGAACAATAGTAGATGTAAGCATACGCGCATTTCCTGCCTGTCTGATACACCTTCGGCCTCCACATGAAAGGTGTTTCTCTATAACCTGTGTCATCATGAAAGTACCTGACTGTTTACCTTTCTTCCAGCCCGTCTTCAAATGTGTACGTTCATTATGCAATAACACTAACTCTATTCTTAAGTATTTGCGTAGAAATGTTTCTAGTTCATCGATCTACTTGATAGTAATAACAATCATTGGTACCCTCAAAATTACAATCTGCTGTACCTGTACCCACGAACTGATTCACTCGTTCCTGATTTGCAAGTTCTCAAGAATCTAGCTTGGCGTTTTTTAATGATTCGGAACGCAGAAGTATAGCTGTCAATAAATAAAGTTTGTCTCTACAGCTGCTTTCTAATAAGAGCTCATATATTTAATTATGCTTTTTTTTATTACCACAGTGTTCATCTAAAAAAAAAGGTAAAAACAACTTCATAATAAATATGAGCAGGCATTGGTCACCGAAAAAACGTTTCGAGCCCAGCTTGTCACATAATATGTTTTGATGACTCACTATTACACGAACTCATGAGCTGGAATCAGTTTCCATACGCCATTGCTGATATTAAAGGCAGTAATGAATGTCGAATAACCATTAATGTGTTTCCCCTGGCATAGGCTTGTTAATGTATACATTTTTCCTTTGACTATTCAATATATATTTTATTAACCACTCTACATTCTCGTTTCTTATTCCCTACGCTGTTAAAAATTTCTCAATATTTGCACATTTTCGTTTTGTTAGTGATGTTTATATACCTATGTATTTCCATTCGTTTTTGCAGTCGCCTATGGTCATGACGGAAACTAAATAGTAAAGTGTATTACAACAAAGATAATCGGTTAGAAACGGTGAAAATATAACCTGTTGGTGTAGAAGTAAGCGCACATAGCCGTAGCAGTGCACAACAGTGAAATACAGTGGTCAGCGAGCCCTTCTTGCCAGTTTTTCATTTTGTTCTTGTTTTAATTTTCTGCTTTATTCTGAATTTTAAAAACATGGCATTCTCATACGTTGTAGTAATAGATTACGTCCGCACGAGTGTATAGCGTTGATGGCACTGCACATTACACGCCACAACATTGTTGTTAAGCTAGGAGAGACATGAAAACTAAAATTTCTTCTGAAATGGTTAAGGTGCGGTTGCTTCGGAGCGAGCCCTTTTTTTCGCGCCCGTTAAATAATACGGCTTTAGCTCGCGAGCTAGGTAATTTATGTGAAAAAAGTCGTTTACAGGAGAATGTGGGAGGGAGGCCTTGGATAGATATTAGGATTGATGCGACACAGCTAAGAGCGGTTGCGTTCAGTATGAAGAAAACTGTCCTAAAGTGCGCCTTTTTCAACTGAGAGGATCAGAGATAAACGAAGACAGGCCTCTTATACCACTCGTTTCGAAACTCCCTATTAGTCGCTAGTTGAACAACATGGGCATCAAATGAGGAAGCGGCTAGCCAGGCAGACTGGCAGAGGAGTTCGCTTCCAGTGCTCTCATAAAATCTGCCGGCATAACTGTAATCTTAATGTTTTGCTGCTTGTTACATTAATTGAAGCAATGCTATTTTAACGAGGTACTGCTTTCCATCACTTTTTCCAGTGTTACGCAAGTAGGAGAACACGTGTGCACTGGACGTATATATTTTCCTGATATGTCGTCTTAGCCTGTTCTGAAACGCGATGACCCAGAGTGGTTTGCACGAATTCTCGCGTATGTGTTCATTTTTTTCTTTTGCCTCCGCATGGGGCTGTTCTGACTGTCGAAGCAAGTAAAGCAATAAAAATAAAGCATAGCGCTACTTGCACCACAAACCGCCTTTGTGCATGCCCTGATTTCGACAGGACGAATGATCGATGGAAAGTGGTCTTCCTCAAATTTTCTTTCCCTGGCGGTTGTCGGATTATTGCGTAACTGAACGCGCGACCATAGAGCGTATTTGTTTTTATTTGTTCGTGGTAAATGAGGCGGTTTTGGTATTTCATTACTTATAGTCGGGCATTTGTTTTCAACTCTTGGTGCTCAAGAGATGTCCACAAAGATAATGAAAATACCATCTTTGATGTCATTGTTGCTTCTGCCAATTTATTATTCGTAAAACATTTTCGCCTAGATTATTTCGTTCTCCGCGCGAGTATTTTGTGTATTTTAGGAAAACCGAGTTAGGCTACTCGTTGCTTCATCCACCATATGAGCGCGTCTTACTTTTAAGCCATGGTCAGATAAAACAATACGTTCTGAGACTGAAGAATAGAAACAGAAACCGAAGAAGGCAAATTAAACGAATTTGTTGGCCTTGAATTTTTTACTTTGCCTGAGTCTCAATCGCTTTGATGTTTCATTTCACTTGGCATTTTATGCATTAAATTATTTTATTGCGAAAGCAATACTACTCTAGGTTTCGAGCCTTCAGCGTAGCGTGGTGGTAGCCACGTACACCGTACCCACGTGACGCTGTGACGTCACACCCCATGTGACACTAGTGTGAGAGCTGGGATACCAACTCAAGCGGTCGGCATAGCGCGGCAGTAACCACGTCTTACCCACGTGACGCTGTGACGTCACACCCTACGGACACAAAAGCGAGAGATGGGCTCCCAACTCGAGCGGTGGGCGTGGCGCGGTCGGAGCCGCGGCTCAGCTGGCAGGAGCTGCCAACGTGGGTCTCTCCTTTCACATGGCACGGTTATGTCAGAATCAGCCTACTAGGACTCTGGCATTCAAGTTACCCCTATAGGCCACTAAGGCACGTTCATACGGCTTGGTTAAAGCGGGGCTTTATATCTGGGCTGAGGAAGAAGAAAAAGAGAAGAAGAAGAACGCTCGGTCGCCCGCAGCTAGTGCTTTCGTTCAATATTTGGTTCAGCAGCGTCGAACTTTTGTAATGTTTTTGGGAGAACAAGCAGCGCCCAAAGTGTTGATCTCGAAACGCCAGCGGCATACTCGTCTCCCTTTTAATGTCATCGCCTGAATCTTGCCCTGCCGGAGCTAAATAAATAAAAATGTGAAGTAAATTGTTTTTAATTGCAGATCAGAAGGAAAGGACGAACAAAAGAAAAACTATCCAGGATCACGCGTCTTGGACGAGCGCCCTGTAAAGGCGAGCCAACCGGAGGCTGAATACGAGCAAGTAAGGGAGCCTGAACACCTATTTCGGCACTGCTGAATAGTCAATAATCTGGTTCGAAATTCAGCTGAATCTCCATCTTCTAATTATTTCTAGAAATGTGCCTAACAATGATGTTTGTTCATTGGGATAGGTGGCGAGCGTATACAGATATAATGGTAGACTAGCAGAGTGTTTGCTCAGGTATTGACAAATTCAATCCTCCAGCCAGGTTCTCTAGTCGAGAGCTATCACATACCTGATTGAAAAAATATTTCGGCGAAAAGAACAGCGACGAGCGCAATTTATTCAACAGAGCATAAGAAGGAAGCAGGACCGGAAAGGCGAGGAGATAGTTGTGGCATCTGCGGGCAAACACATCATATTGTACAATTTCCTAATGACTTTTGTAAATACAATCTGCCTCTTGTGGAATATTATGTGTCAAAGCAGCGAAAAATGTTCAGAAGTGCATACAGAGGTGTGATGAATGTTTGCAATGATGAAAATTATCTATCCGCGCGGCGACCTACAGCTGTGCCATGTAAAGCTAAACAATGGAATATCCTAACAGATTGGTACGCTGCCCCCACACCGACAAATACATCGCTGCCTTATGATTGGAAAGTGTCTGTCAATTGTAAATGTAATTGGGGTGTCGTACCCTGCATTCTTACTTGGCATGCTCAAAAGAACTGCGCTAGCCTGAAAACGGGGAAGAGGAAACTCGGCATAGGCATACCCACACGCATGCGGTAAAGGAGAAGGTAGGAAATGCTGTTACTAATTTAAATAAGATAACCAAACTAGCCGATGAGTTTTACAATGATCAAAACAGTAGTAGAATGAATAAGGATGGTAATGGGATATTGGCAGCACTGAAGAGCGATCAGATGTTCCACAATTAAGAAAGAATGAGCTTAAAAGTCTACGAGAGATGCCATGGGAGAAAGCAGCTGCGGAAGATCAGGCAACTGCCGCTGTTGTTGAAGTATGGCGGTGGTATTGTGTAGAAAAACTGACCAGCGTGCTTAAGCGATTTCTCAAGACATCGACGACCAGAATCATGGAAAGGGGCCGCTGATTACATAAAACATTAAAGCCTAATGAGTTTACTATACGTTACGTACAACACATTTACTAAGTAATCTTCCATAGAATGAGGACAGCCTTAGACTTCAACCAACCAAATGAACAGGTAGATGGTTGGAGAGAGTGCTCTTCCATAAATAACCCCCATAACTTCAACAAAGTAACAGCAAACCGGAAACTGTCGTTAACCATGAACAAAAAATAACATTTCCACTTAGAACAGTGTTAGGCAAGTAGACACAGTCTCCCCAGAATCATTAATCATTTCATTAAAAAAAGTATATTGAAACCTGGAAATAAAACACGCAGGGACACAGATTGCTGGAGAATACCTCAATAATCTGCGATTCGTGATGACGTTGGATTGCTAAGTAACTCAGGGGAAAAATTGCAAATTAAAAATGATGTCCTAGACAAGTAAAACAAAAGGTAAGCCTAAAAATTAATATTCAGAAGACCAAGTAATATTTATTGACTTCGGAAAGGTACAGCAGTTTGCAATAGGTAACGAGGTAATGTATGTGGCACGGGAATATGTCTTTTGATGACTGTAAGTAGCCGCAGGTCCAGACCATGAAAGGGAATCCTATTGGGATATAGTGAATTTGGCAAGCATCTCAGTGTACGACTAGCAGCTTACAGGTATTCTTAAAGAGGAAGGTACACAGAAGTCGTATTTTACCGGTGCCTACATTAGGGTGGAAAAGTGGAGTTTAACAAAAAGAGTTTTACGTGAGTTAAGGACAACGCAGGGAGGTATTGAACGGAAAACGGTAGGTGTGACGTTAAGCGATAAGAAGCGCCCGGAGTGGACCAAGGAGCAAACTAGAGTTCAGTTCAGTTCAGTCGTCCAGTCGTGTCCGACTCCCCGTGACCCTATGGACCATGTCACGCCACGCTTTCGGTATCTTACTATCTTCCTAACATCAGATAACTTCATCTGCAGTACCTCGAGGATGCCATCTAACCATCGCGTTCGCTGCCTACCCCTTCTCCGGTGACACTCAATCTTTCCCAACACTAAATCTTTCTCCAGCGACTCCTCTCTTCTCATCAGATGACCAAAGTAGCTGAGCTTTAACTCTAGAATTTGACCCTCCAATGAGCAGTCAGGGTTTATGGTCGACAATATCGACTGATTTGATCTTCTGGCAGTCCAAGGAACTCTCAAGAGCCTCCGCCAGCACTACAATTCAAACGCGTCAATTCTTCGGCGGTCAGCCTTCTTCACAGTCCAACTCTCGCATCCATACATCAAAACTGGAAAGACCATAGCACGAGTTATACGGATCTTGGTTGGCAGACTTGGTTGGTTGGTTGGATCTTGGTTGGTCTCTGCTCTTTACTACGCGGTCAAGGCTAACCATTGCTCTCTTTCCCAGAAGCAGACGTCTCCTAATTTCATGGCTGCAGTCTCCTTCCTAGGTAATCTTGGAGCCCAAGAAGAGAAAATCTGTCACCGCTTCAACTTCTTATCCCTTGATGCTTCAGGACTTGATAGGGCAAGACGTCATGATCTTTGTCTTTTTAATGTTCAGTTTAAGCCCAAACTTCTCACTCTCTTCTTGTACGCGCATCAGAAGTCTCTTGAGTTCCACTTCACTTTCTGCCATTAAAGTGGTATCACCCGCATATCTAAGGTTGTTGATACCACTTTCTGCCATTAAAGTGGTATCATCCGCATATCTAAGGTAATTGATACGTTTTCCAGCAATCTTCACTCCAGCTGAAGACTCGTCCAGGCCGGCCTTCCTCATGATGCACTTTGCATATAGGTTAAATCGGCAGGGCGACAATATGCAGCCTTGCCTCACTCCTTTCTCGATTGGAAACCAATCAGTAAGACCATGCCCAGTTCTGACTGTGGCCTCTTGCCCTTCATACAGGTTCCTGAGGAGAGTTAATGGCTACTTATTCGAAGTAAGGAAGTAAGACTGCGCATGGGCGGGACAAGTAATGCGAGGTAAGGATAACCCATAGTCGCTAAGGGTACGACATTGGATGCCAAGAGAAAGCAAGCTTGACAGAGGGCAATCCCCAGCAAGGGATACATGATTTTAAAATCTCGAATTGCAATAATGGTTTAAAATTTTGCAATAAATGTAGGTTTATCACAGTGCTTAACATTTATTACAATACCTAATGTGCGAATATTGAATAATTAGGCAGGGCGAATTGTCATTATTGTTATTCCTGTTTCTTGTACACTTTCGTCATTATATTAGGGGCCCAGCTATGCCTCAGAGTTATTTATTGAAATATAATTAATTGCAGCACTAGATACATAACTTAAGTAAGGATGTCATTCATGATTTGTTTATGTGAAGTGGAACCGCCCAACCACGAACTCAGAATGACTCAGAATGTCAGGTTGGGAAGAGGTAATAATAGGTGGCAAGTGTTCTGGGAAAAAAATAACAAGAAGATGACTTAGGCAGCCTTTTTCTTATCTGTTTAGATTGAATCAGGTTGCAAACATTTCTGAGCTGAGCGGTCAGATTGTGTGGTTGGTGGGAGTTAATAGGCTAAATGCAGGTTCATGCAGGGTTGGAATGTCATCAATAAACTGGAAAACTCAGCAAAACAGTATTACAGACTGCTCCTGAAGAAAGAAGAGATAGCGAAATCAGACAAGTAAAATATAAATTACTAAAATTACGAACTAGATGTTGGAAAAGGCAAGAAACTCCAGTTAATAGTAGCGCTGAGGAAACAAACACGTCGCGGCTAATGACTTCAATATTCAGGCATAAAGATCTTGTCAATGAAGGCTGATATTGTGCTAATGGGAAAAGGATATATATATATATATATAAGCGATAAACCAAAGCGCGCAGCCGCCTTACTCGTTCTCACAAGAACTGATAAATAATGAAGTGCACTGTGAGTGAAAGCTTTTTTCAGCAAACAAAAAACAAACACGAACAGAGCAACATTACTGCAGAAGGTCAGGACAATTAAACAGCGTGCAGGTGAAAACGTAAAAAAAAAATCTGCCGACAATTACGTTATTTCCTAATGCGAAATTTGAGCGCAGCTCATCAGCTGTTTCATCTTTTCGATAGATTGAGGCAAAGATTTCGAACGAGACACGTAATTTTTCACAAGTATTCCTTCAAGAAACACTCCGCCAGCAGTACTTGGCTGCCATGAAAGAAGCTTTGTGCTCGGAGGAATAAAGAGATCAATTAAGTTATCCGGAGGTTGCGGGAGGCAGCGCGTGGGCACATAGGAACGTTGCGCGACGAACAGATAGCAGCGACTGACTGATGCCGCTGATGCCGCTAGCGAGTGAAGAGAACATGACTCTGCGTTTCGGCTTGGGATGCACGCACCGTGATCCGCTGATAGCGAGCCGGCGTTACGGCAACCGGAGAGTATCCTTGCCCCCACGCAGGAAGAGGGGGAGGGGGTATAAGAAGCAGCGAACGGGGGAGCGCGCTCTGGTATTGATGGCGCACGGCCGTCTTGCTTTTCATCTCCATCGAGAAATAGCTTCCGTGGCCGGTAGCAGTCGAGTGCCCTGAACACTGAGCCACCGCACCACGTCGTGTCTTTCTACCTCTTCTGAGGAAGAAAAACCTTTCCCGTCACAATTTGAAACCAACCCAAAACGCAAGGCCGCATGATTCCGCGCCGCCGCCGCCGATAACCTCATAATTGATATATCAGGTGTTCTTCTGCATGTCTTTGGTAATTAGGAAATACTGTGAGCATACTGTATTCGAAGATGAAACGTTTAATGATGATAACACTTAAGGCCAGAAGAGACTTTCGAAAGTCTTTCTACAATTTCTATGGAAAATCGGAGTTGAGGATATGGTCCATTGCTGATGCAGAGAGATATTGAACGGCGATATAATCGGCTAGGTGTGCCGGTCATTGATTATGCCTGTAATAAAAAACGAGAAGTTTTAGTGGGTTAAACGTATCCTTTTGCTTTGCTTGAGCAATACGCGTTCTCCGATAAGGGGTGACGATCCAGCAAGCTGAAGGAAGCTGCAGCCGGCAGGCGGCGAAGCAATCGCATTTCGCCGTGGTACGAAGAAGCGTTCTGGTTGTTGAAGGTGAGAAGGAGGAACAGAAAAAGAAGGAGAGGGAGCCAGAAACAAAACGACTGCGAACATGTGCAACAGCTGAAAAGAGCGATCGAACACGCACGTGCGTGGGTATACAGTTTGTCAGTCTGAAATAACAAAGACGAGAATAAATTAAATTCGCGATTGAGGAAGAAAATAGATAAATTAAGAAGGAAACCCTTTTAAGCGAACGGGTGTTTTTGTGCATGTTCGTAATAAATACACTCTAGCCAGGATAGAAGACATTCAGGGAACGCGTACACTTGTCCAAACACTACAGCTTTTTCCGGAGTGCAGGCGCGGTCTAGCTACACGCTGGAGCTACACCCTTAGATCGGCAACCGAGAACAAACAGAGGAAGAGGAGAGAAAATATTTCGCGGAAATGCCAGGTGCACAGAAAGAGCGAAAAGGAGAAACGAAATTGAAGGGGCACAACGAATATAAGAGTAAGCTAAGAGGGCTTTGGGACACGTTCAAAGAGATAAAGAAGCGTAAATAAATATAAAAACAACCGAGGGAACAAGATTTAACGAAACTTAGCTCGAAACTGCCGCGCAACAGAAACAGCAGTCAGATGACAAGACTCTGCCGCCAAGCTTATGCACGCACAAAGATAACGAAGATAACGGTGTTGAAAGAAGGAATATGGGAGGACCTCTCTCATCCACTTTCTCTCCCTCCATATGTGAAAGTGCACGCGTACGAGAATAGCAGCATACGTAAACACACACAAAAAAAAACAACATGACAGCTTGCATCGAAGTCTGCGCATAAGACACAAAGTTAATCGTGTTTCGAGGTGTGCGGGCCAGCAGAGTCAAGCAACAATAGGAACCGAAACGAATAGAAATAAAAATGTTGTAAAACTTTCATCCGCGTAACTAATTACATTTTCTCCGCGGGCATGCTCGCTTCGCTGTACCAGCGCATGCGATCCACGCCGTCCCTCTAGCAGCGGGTGAAAGCTGGGGAGGTGGGGAAGGGGGGCGTGCGCAGTAAGAGCGACAATGAAAATAACACAGGAGCAGGACGGAGACCAGGATGGAGGAACGACACGCAGCCGCAGGGGTAATCAAATCCAAACAACGAGCAGACTGCGGCAAGAGCGCGACATTCCTTCCGGCGAAAAGCACGTGCGATGCGTTGTGCGATCGATCCAACAAATCTCGCTGACGAAAGCGACACACAACGACTATACATGGTGTCCTCCTGCTGGAGCTTGGCCCATGACCACGCCAATAAAAAAAAAGCACGATGTGAACAGCGTGCTAACTCCTTGAAAAGCACAGCGCAGAGAAGAGTATACACACAACGGCGAAAATAAGCGCAGCCTCTCGAGAGCGTCTCGTATGCTCGCTTATTTTTCCTGGGTAGGTTACTGCGCTGTGCATAGTGCCATTCTCAGTCACGCGTTATCATTTTAACCTTTGTAAATTTTATAATTAGATACTCAAAATTTTAATTGCAA
>NC_139354.1:70042525-70057525 GCF_055883805.1 Amblyomma maculatum
GCATTATTCTCATGAACATTGTGTTATGTTTAGTCTCAGCATTTTCATCGCCTGCGCTGCGCAATTTGGCGACAATATATTCACCGCAATTTCGGCCACATATGCTTGTTATTGATAAAACACCGACCACAATTTATGTTGCTAATTATTGGAAATATTTTAAGGATTTCATTAGACATATGCGACATAGAGAGAGAGAGAGAAACAAATATAATAAAAAAGCAAGTAGATTAACCTGGCAATACCCAGTTGGCTGCCCTACACGTGCAGAGGGGAACAAAGGGAGGAAAAGGAAAGAGAGAGCGAGAAGGACCGGAGCCTATAGCGTGTCTAGAGATTTAAGTGAAATTAGATAAAGTGCGTGCAAATAAAGTTGTAAGCTCAAACTCCAGTCCTTTGAAAACTTACGTAGCGCCTTCTCTGATTTCTTTTGTAATGAAGGAGTCTTTCAAGGGCCCAGAATATTTTCTTAAGTGAAAAGTGAGAGTTCGAGCGGTGGAGTGTAGCCTCCATAAAAGTACGTTCACACTCAACCTGAGGGCAGCCACAAAGTATGTGTGCAATAGTTTCAAAAGACCCAAACTGCGCACATCTTGCAGATGATCGCCATGGCCAGGGATCTAAAATTTTAATTTCAGTCAATAGGCGTCCATCAGTAATCCAGTGCACTCCATAGACACTGTCTTTCCTCACTGTATATGGGGCGCTCACAAAAATATGGCCTATAGACTCGACACACTCACAGTTTGTACATGCAGGGCTGTTTGGCATATTAATCATGTGTCATGTATCATGTATGTATATCATGTATCATGTATGTTGTATCGCCTGTCGCTAGGAGTAGCGTTTACAAACGCATATTCCCCCCTCATCGGCATGAGAGGGGGCCGAAATATGTGGCCGAAATTGGGGAATATTGTCCCCAAATTGCGCAGCGCAGGTGATGAAAATTCCGAGACTAAATATAACACAATTTTCATGAGAATAATGCGACCAATATACTAGTCGACCCTAAGAAGAATGCCAATGCCAAGAGCTGACTGTATTGTTTATAGGAGTATCGCATTCGAATTTATCTCAAGCTCTAAATTAAAGCAAAAAATGTAAGTAAACCTGATTACTTTCCAGTGCACGGCATAGACACTGTCTTTCCTCACTGTATATGGGGCGCTCACAAAAATATGGCCTATAGACTCGACACACTCACAGTTTGTACATGCAGGGCTGTTTGGCATATTAATCATGTGTCATGTATCATGTATGTATATCATGTATCATGTATGTTGTATCGCCTGTCGCTAGGAGTAGCGTTTACAAACGCATATTCCCCCCTCATCGGCATGAGAGGGGGCCGAAATATGCGGCCGAAATTGGGGAATATTGTCCCCAAATTGCGCACCGCAGGTGATGAAAATTCCGAGACTAAATATAACACAATTTTCATGAGAATAATGCGACCAATATACTAGTCGACCCTAAGAAGAATGCCAATGCCAAGAGCTGACTGTATTGTTTATAGGAGTATCGCATTCGAATTTATCTCAAGCTCTAAATTAAAGCAAAAAATGTAAGTAAACCTGATTACTTTTCGAAAGCGTTATGAAGAAAAATATATCACATACTTTATGTTCAGACCAATAGAGGGTTTACAAAATTAAGTCTGGCAACCATGAGCGGCACGCTGATCCCGCGCTGGCAGCCATATTTTGTTCGCTCCATCCGTTCGCTTTGGTTCGCTTCGTGTCCGTCCGTAAGCGCCCGCCGTTCTGTCCGCGCTTTTCACGTTGTAACTTAGTGTGATGTGCTTGGACCTCTCTTCTGTCCTTGGTGGTGTCTCTTAGAGACGCCAAGAAGCGTATTTTGACAGCCGAGGTGTAGCGGAGCTCACCGGCCGCGCTGCCGAGCGCAGTTACAAACTGCTCTACGAGTCGTGCATGGGCCCCTCGTCGATCCGCGCAGCGTCATCCTTATCCAGGTACAGTATCCAGAGCTTTATAATGTGCGGAATTTTTTTTTGTGTGTTGAACCACTATGAGAGATGATCGCGAGTTTGTTTGCATGGTTTGCGCATTACCGTCGCTCATCCTACAGGTAGATACTTGTTGGTGAAATGAGCGAGGATGCAATTCATTTTGAGATGAAAGAATCGTGCGTAATTTGACGTAAGTTGGAATGGCGCTTAGCACTTTCCTGCCTATGCCGTCGACGCAGTAGTTGGCACGCGTCTCGAAAATAATCGGGGCTGCGTAAAAAAAATGTCATGGTATTTTCTTCTTCCAGTGAGTGAAGATTGATTGGTATGCGATAGGCGATGACGCGTTATTAAAATATTTGTATATAAATGATCAGTTGATGAAATAAAGAAAAAATAGAAATTAATCGGGGCTGCGTAAAAAAAATGTCATGGTATTTTCTTCTTCAAGTGAGTGAAGATTGATTGGTATGCGATAGGCGATGACGCGTTATTAAAATATTTGTATATAAATGATCAGTTGATGAAATAAAGAAAAAATAGAAAATGAAGGTTTAAAGGTGTCAAAATGCTAGATAGAAAAACCAGTGCTTTTTGATGCTGATGAAAAAAATTTCGAATGGGTAATTGAATTATTTAAATAATTGAAGAATACGTTTCGAGGTGTCAAATTACTCAGAGTGGAAAGACGATTGTGGCTGACCATGAGTATTGGTGTATAAAAATATAAAACAATAAATAAAATAAAGAAGCAAATGATAGAAATATAAAATAAAGAAATAAAAGCTAAAAACTTAAAACGGGAAAGAAAACATCGTGTGTGTGTGTGTGTGTGAAAGAGACGCTATCGGGCAGAGCCTTAACGGCGGAGCTTAAGTGTCCCCCTAATTTTTTATAACAGTATTATATAATATAAATCTGACTGTATGACGGCTGGACGTGAGCATATTACAATACACTAGTGGGATGTCATCTTTTCCTGCTTTACTAGACGCCACGGGTTTGGCAGCGGCTTTTGCAGCATGAAACACGCACCTCGGGCGCACTAGACAGCCGTATTGCTCTCCACCAAGCACTACCATTTCGTACGACTGTGAAAAGTATTTTCGGTAATAATGCCCTTGTCTTAAATCAAATCCACAATGGTAAATTCAACCTACGTGCAAAAAGTTTAAAACTACCTATTTTAACTATAGCGTTCGTTATACATGCATTGCTCCTTCTCCTGAGTCCTCCATCGTATCATAAGCTTATCCTTCAAGCTAACAAGGCTCCATAGCACGCAAAACAACCTTGCTGTTTCAGGTGGTAGCACGTTCAGTGAGCTAGCTCCCAGTAAGAGGGACGTGGAGTAAAGCTTTATATGATGCAAGTGACACTTGTAAAGCCGATTAGGATTGCAAACGAGCGGTCGCATACACGCGTATACCTTGTTTCCGTGCGCGTCTACGACGGTGCGCTTGCCGCAGAACGGTATGCAGTAACATGCTGGCATCATTCCGAATACAGCTTAGTGCAAGCAGCGACTGCTGTGATGTTAAAAAATGAAACAATCGCTTCTGATTATTCCAATGCACCTTGCGGTGCAAGCACGGGTTCCACGAAGGCGCATGTTGACAGCGTACTCGATGGGAGGCGCGGGCGGACTGAATAAAACAACAAAACATGGCCGCCGCGCACAGTTTCTGTCTCTTTCACTAGATGGCGCTAACTATTGTTTAGGTCATTTATATGTAGTATTTTGCTCGACATTCAAGACCAGAATACTCAATATTTCTTAAATTATATCCGCAAATGTAAAACTCTGGCCGTTGCGACAATTAGTTAACACAGTTAGCAGCCGGCTATCTACATTCGACTTTGTTGCCTTAGAGTGAAGCTCACTTTGCTAGCCTTTCGAAAGACAGTTCCATTTCTCTACAAGCAACGTATTCTTCTGTGAATGTTTTAATACAAAATATCTGGTAGTCTAAATAGGCACTAATATAAGCGTCTGGGGCAAGTAATTTATTTGCCACGTAGGAAAATCTGACAGGAAATTTGACAGTTTTCAACACATTCTTCAATTATTTCAATTAATCAATTACACACTCTAAATTTTCCTTCTTAGCATCACCAAGCACTGGTTTTTCATTCTGACACCTTTAAACCCTTACTTTCCAATTTTTTTCCTTGTTTTCGTTTTTTTTATTTCATCAATTGATTAATTAATTAGAAATATTTAATAACTCGTCATCGCCTATCGCACACCAATCAATATTCAATCACTGGAAGCACAATTTACCATGGCACTTTTTTTTCACGCAGCCCCCGATTATTTCCGAGACTAATGCCAACTACTGCGTCGACGGCATGGGAAGGAAAGTGCTAAGCGCCAGTCCAACTTACGTCAAATTACGCACGATCCTTTTATCTCAAAATAAAATTCATCCTCGCTCATTTCACCAACCAAGTATCTTCCAGTGGCATGAGCGACGGTGATTGCGCAAACTAAGCAAACTAACTCGCTATGATCTCTCATAGGCGTTTAAGTAAACAGCAAAGGCGCACAGGCAAAAAAAATCCACATTACAGAACTCTGGATACTGTACCTGGATAGGGATGACGGTGCGGATTGCCGAGGGGGCCCATGTACGACTCGTAGAGCAATTTGTAACTGCGCTCGGCAGTGCGGCCGGTGGGCCCCGCCACGTCTCGGCTGTCAAAATACGCTTCTAGGCGTCACTAACAGAAACCGCCAGGGACCGAAGAGAGGTCCAAGCTCAGCACACTAGGTTAAAACGTGAAACGCGCGAACAGAACGGCGAGCGCTGACGGACGGACACGAAGCGAACGGATGGAGCGAACAAAATATGGCGGCCAGCGCGGGATCAGCGTGCCGCTCACGGTTGCCAGACGTACTTTTGTAAACCCTCTATTGTCATGCAGAAGTCAGTTGCTACTTCAATCTGTTCAGGATCTTGGTATACAGCCAAAACACAAAATGGCTGTCTTTGCTGTGGAGACGTGCGAAATCTCCCCACAGTACGCCAGTTGAGGGTCATAGGCTTCCGGGGATCCATTATCTGCCGAAAGTTTTGCGTCACTGATCCGCTAGTCTATTCATTCGTAGCGTGAATTTTTCTGCGCACATCTAGCCGCTATCAGTTCAGTTAAGCACTTGGTTAATCTGTATGTCTTTCTGCTAGCCGCCGAAGAGCCCATAAACGTTCTAATGTGGTGTCAAATTTACTGCGAATTTTAGATGAAGAGTTGTGTTTACTTGCAACAGCCATAACATTTGCTATAAACTCCTGTAACCTACCAGCGAAGGCTTCTTTGCATGCCTCCTCCATAGCCTTTTTAAATACAGTCGATTCGATGTGGATGTGCATAGCTGGGTTGGACGCCCTAAGTCCATTTATTTTGAGGTAAGTGGGAATGTGATCAATCCCATGGGTCTGCACATCACAAAACCATTGAACAGAGCGGTGCAAGGACCAAGAAAATAATGTGAGGTCTAGGCAACTGCTGTAGGAACAGCCGTGAAGGTATATTCGGACTGCCCTCATTCAGTTATATATTGGTTATTATCGTAAGCAAATAAGGCCAGATTCCTTCCTTTGGTAGAGATTATGGTACTTCTGCATATTAACGGGTGGGCAGCAAAATCCCCAGTAATGATCCAAAGAGGGCTGGTTGTTTCTATCATGGCCTTTAGTCTTTCGCAGTGGAATTTTGAGGAGGGAGACGCATATGCTGCAATCATTGTGAGTTGCAACGTTTTTGGCTCCATCAGGAAACGTGCGTACTGATTTTCATTGCGAGCTGAGACTTCGCAGCAAACGTAACGGAAATACACCAGGACATTGATCTCCCAATGTAGGAGCGAAAAATGGTTCATACCCCGAGAGATTGACTGGCTTAGTTAAGTTAGGCTCGCAAATGATCACTATAGAGAAGTACTTGGTGAATACTTATTGCCGAAAATTGACATTCGCGTCTTCAGGCCTCTTGTATTCTATTGGAAAGCAGGGCACCTCTGACTTCATCACGGAACGTGGGAAGTTTGCCAGCTATTGCAGGTTAAAGATCTTGAAGTGCTGGACCAAGGGAGTCCAGCACCACTAACATGCTTCGAGCAGTTGGAGATCGCACAGCTTGTAGTAGAGGTCGGATGGTGTTGACCACCGTCCTTAAACTTACAAGAATCTTGCGATCGTGCTCCAGGAGCCCGTCCTTAGTGACAGAGGTGGTAAATGATGGAAGTTTTCGTCATGGTGCCTCAGGAGGCTTTATTAATGGAAGTTCTGGCCAAGAATCTGACCCTGATGCAACCTAGTCTACCTGGTCTTCTTTGTCCATTGTGCACGGACGGGTCACACTGGGACAAGATGGGACCGGAGGGAGGTGAAGAGGAGGCGCCACCTGCGGAAGAAGACTTCTCACTTAGCGGGATTATCATGTACTGGTATGCCACCGAGTTCAGTGATGAACCGCAGCGATTCGAGCGCAGATGCGTGATGGATGGGATCTGCAACGATATTCTTGCGTGCGCCCCCCCCCCCCCCCGAATATCTTTATTTCTGTAGGTAGGCACAAGGGCTTCGAGTACCACAGACAGATTGCTTGTTATGCCGCCTGATGTCAGATTGGTCACAGGCAGGATGAGAATATTGTGCTTCTGTTCTCGGCCATTTGTCTTCACCATGGACTCATTTGATGAGGAAGCGGCTCTTAGTAATTGTCTTTTGAGGTATGCATCAAATTCGCCTGCACTACAGTCCTCACTGAAATACAATATGGTATTCTCGCTGTCAGAGTCACTCGTGAGGCTGCAACGCTTCCTCGAAGAGCACGTAGAGGGAGCTGCCAGTCTGGTCAGGTGTCCAGAAGGATCCTGGTCCATCGTCGTACGACGGGGGATGGCATCCCTGCGATACGCACGCAAAATCACCGAAAAAATGGAGCAGGGAGATAGGAAGCGTTCCGCAGAGATGCACCTCTTCCTCCACTTGCGACATAAATATACGCTAAGCAGGTTGTCTCCAGAAGCCACCCTAAACTGCGCACAACATTGATTGTTTTTAATTCGCTAGATGAACAATCAACGTGCGTGGTACGTGGTAACTGCTGGAGACAACCTGCTTTGCACTACCGAGCAGTGCTCTTCATTTCTCCTCCTGAGTGCAATATAGCAGTGTTAAGCCATAATTAAGCTTGGCCTAAATTTCGTATGTGGATTACACCAGATCGTCTGTGGTTGTTATGCCGAACTTCTTCAAATTACGTTTTTTTCGCACTTCAGTGAAGGGGACAATGAACCCGGCACAAAAAACACGATATTTAAAAATATTAGCTTTAAAAAGTAGTGAGGTGTATGACAGTTTAGCATCCGAGAAAACACATGACGAATTAGGCCAGGTTGCGAATTGTATAAGTTTTTGAGTCTGACGAACATATTGATTTTTTGGCGATTCATCTGTTCTTCAAATAAGCACCTCTCCAAAATATATTAACACCTCAACATTCCAGGGTCTGCATTAAGTTTGCACGCTACAGAGTAAACATGCCGTTTATGTCGTTTATTCATTGTTAACATTACATGTCATTATTATGAATTAGCCATGAATATATTTGCTGAATAATTATCAGTGCTTGAATTGATTAATATTGTCCCCTTCATAAATGACCCAGGTAGCACAGAATGTGGGGCCCCAGTAGGCCCTATGTAGGCAAGTAGGGCTGGGGCAACATCATAAAACCTGCATCGGTCCCCAATGGAGCAAAAGTGGGCAAGCCCAATTTGGGCTTGCTCGTGTTCCTTCTGCATGGGTCCCATAGCGGCGTTTCTAGGGGTAATGCTGAGCCCATTCCTGCATCCAGACCACAAGCGTCCCTTGCCGGATATTTGAGGGCACTCCAACCTAAATGTGGGCTCTTTATGGGAAAGCCCTCAAAGATCCGAAATGAGGCCGCCCCCATTAAATCTCTCTGGAACCAACGTCGGCCTTAGTGGGGCAAGAAAACGAACATGCCCACATGCTGGCCAAATAGGCCCATTGTAGGTTACTTGAGGGCAAATAAAATATAAATAAGAGCTTAATTTACGCAAGCTATCGTGAAACTAAAATAAGGTAGCCTTAACTAAACCGCTTTAGGTTCCATGTTGGCAGTAATGAGAGTATAAGGCGGGCGTTGCCCGCATGGTACTAAAATCGGTCACCTGTGCGGAATGTGAAGGCACAGGCTGCAGCAGGTGGGCTCTAGATTCAAAAACAACATCGAGCCCGGCAGGGGCTGCCCACACAAGACTGCTTTATGTCCCACCTCTGTCAAAACGGGGCCGTAAGGTGGGTGGTCCCGCATGATAGCAAGATCAGTCCCTTGTGGGGGATTTGAAAGTTCGTGCAACATCAAGTGAGTTTTAGGTTCAAAAACAACTCCCAGCCCAATTGGGGCTGCCCACACAAAAGCGTTTTTGGTCCCATATCGGCCGTAATGTGGCTAGAAGGCGTGACTGTAGTTATGCAATCATTCTTTCCATCCTTTATTTGTATTACGTTGCCCTAAATTACTATTACTGGTCATAAGTGGTATGTACTATGATTAAGGTTTTTAGCCATACTCTGACCTCTGGTTCGTTGACTGTAAGCGGACGGCAGAGTTGACCTTAAGTGTTAAATGGCATAACGGCCCTTGCGCTCAAAATTGGTCAACAGTTATGTATATAGTCCTGATGAAAAATATGATCGAAGTTTTCCTGTGCCTCACTTTTGCAATGTTGTAAGGTAACGATTTTAACATAGATGGGTTTATGCCTTTGCACTTCGAGGCTCTCTATAATGTCTCCTAAATGATATTTCAGTTATTTATTGTTATAAGTTCACCCTTCAAGACATTTTTCTACTGTCACTGCGGTTCCAGAAGGCCCATCGCCTGTTCTTCTTTTCCGCGGACCACAGTAGTTTTCATGCGCCAAATTAAATTAGAAGTCAATAATTTCCCAAAACAAAATAATGAAATTTCGCTCACTGTTATCGATATTTAAAGAAATACAATCCATCGTCTATTTTGAAGCCTGCGTCTGGCTGCAATAGCAATATGTTATTGCGAATTGGGTAGCGTGCCATATATTTTTAGGCTTTCAATGGGGTTTCAACACTATCAAAATAGATTCTAAAATTGGAATGAAAATTCACTCGACCTTTCTGAAGGAGAGCTTTGTATAGACTTCATTTCTGAACGTAGTGTGCTTTTGGACACACTCATGTATATACGCAGCACATTTTGTAATATTGAGTGCTGCAAGCGGTTGTCCCAACTCTGTAGCTGTGGTCTTGACGCACAATATATTAATATATCTTCAGCAACAGCAGCTCCTGCAATTCCTGAAAATAACAAAGGAAATTTGTCCGGAGCTGCTGAGTAATTTGCGCATAGTAAAAATTTGCTATATGATCATGTGCTTCATAGGCGAGTTACCGTTATGGAGAAGAAAACAAGCTAAAATTCTGTAATCATTGTTGTTACCATATATAGGACAATATGACATCGCCCCAATTTCGGAAATTAAGAATATTCTTCATAACTGATATAATAGTGTTTGGAGTACATTTTGATCCAGTTGCCAAGCAACGTTTCAGATAAAGTCGGCAGTAAATATGTTTATCCCACGGTAAAAAACGTGCACGCTTTAAAAGATAGGTTAGCTGTAGAGACTAGGATTCTTGCCACATGTTAGTACATAAAGGTAAAATGGGCATTTTGTTCTTATCTTTTTTAAAGCTGGCGGTAAACTAAGGCGAAAATTTTCTTTTAATTTTGTAACCGAGGGGGATAACGCCGTAAAAAAGCTTGAGGCCTACATAATCATGTAAGAAACAGGGAAACAGGTTGGTTTCGAAGTTTTCAACTGCATAATGTTATTTAGTTTATTAGTGCGAATGTCCAAATGCTATACTTTCAGTGAAAAGCCAGCATGGAAGAATTCTGTTTTTCTGTACAGTGGTGTATTATTCCTAGTCTCCTAAATGTTCTCTCTACTGAGTTGTATTAAACAGTTTTGGAGACAACAACCAGGTCACTTGAAGAGTAAACATCAACATACAAGTAGAACGAAAAGTTATTCGTAAGCATGAATAAAAATTGAATGCAAAAAGTAAAAAAATGTCACCATGGCTGCTCGTTTTCTTGGATGTGTTTTTGAATATTCAGAGGCCCCAAGCGCGTAATGGAGAGTGTATGTTCAATGCAAAACAACGAATGACAAGAAATATGCAGGAATATTTGTTTAGAGTGAAAACGGCGCAACTGGAAAAGGTAGCAATAACCGCTCACCTGAAAACTATTTCTCCCACAATTACAGCAATGGATCGGGAAGGCGGGTAATTTTAGAATCCAATTTTCAGTATAAATGATTATATAAGGATGTTTGTGTGGTGACAGGGATAATAAACGGTGATCAATGTTAGGTGACATATATTAGGACAGAAAAAGTACGTTTTTTAATGGCGGGCAAAAGAACAAACAGTTTATCTAACCGAGACATTGAAGAAAAGTTCTCTCGGGAAACTAAATTTTGATTGGAGCTTGTAAATGGGACATTTACAAGCTTCAAGAAGGTGACAAATCTCAGTAATATTTTTTCCCAAGTAAGCGCAAGGCACCTGATGTTGAAAAAACAGAAAGATCACCATCTAGGAACGAGCAACAAGCTGCAGTATAGGACAGTGCTGTGTAAGACATAAAATTGACTCACTGTGTACAGTAGGCTGGAAAAATGTAAAGAAAAAATTAACATGCTTGAAAAGGCTAAGAAGTTAACTACAAAATATTTGCTTTGGATAAAAATTTAAAACCGTTTTTAAAAGGAATATTGGATTGGCCCTTAGGATGAAAGATGAATTTTGGGGTTTTTATTATTTTGGCAGTCTAAAAATGACTTCTGCTTTCCTGTTAAATTCTCAGGTATGCAATGAAAATAGGAATAACCGTAAGCCGGTCGTCGCATCTCGAGAAGCTTGGTGCAGTAAAAATTGTTAAATGATATGAATGTCTGGAAAATATTTGACCTATGCGCGGCGCACAAATTTGTCTCATTGGTTTGTAGTTTACCCACCTATTCTTGGCTTTATTTCATATAGGCTATTTTCGATTACAGTTTCCCATTCTCTTTCCCATTGTTGTCGAATCAGTGTTCGAACTGTGTGGTTTGAATTCTTGATATGATACTGTAGCAATCCTGAAGAAGAGGCAGAACATTGACCAAGACAAGAAAAAAGACGTTGAGAAAGCCGTGGAGACTCTTGAGCTCATGTAAGAACAGGTGCTGGGTAAGAACACCCTCACGACGCATCTTCAAACGCTGCGATCTGGCCGGAGCTGTCGTCTCGCTGGTCTTCCTCCCGGTCCTCTGAGAATACAACAGACAACAGAGCAGTCCCGACCATCAACTCGAACCATTCGGTCTCGATCTGGTGATGTACCACCCACCGCCTCAAACGCGACGCTACCATTTCGAGAACCTCGGTATTTTGCCGGTCAAGCAGGGGAAGATGTTAATGAGTGGCTCATTTATTTTGATTTTGTGAGCCGCTTCAACGGCTGGAACTTGGTCATGCAAATGTCATATTCCTGACGCAGACCATGATGTGGTCTACAAACCACGCAGACGCTCACCACTTAGGAAGGTTTTGTAGAAGCTATCAGAGAATGTTTTGGCGATCTAATTGCAAAGAAGAGGCAGGCCGAGCGGTGATTTGCTCAGAGAGTTCAGACAGCAGGTGAGACTGTCACCCATACTTGGATGCAGTACTGAAATTGTGCTATACCGCCAACAGCCAGACTAACGAGGAAGACAAGGTAGGCCATCTGCTCAAGGGCATTGCGGATGACGTTTACCGCTTCCTCAATGCCAAGGACAGCTTGAGTTCGGTCACCAATGGTATTCGATGCTGCTGGACAATCGAGGTCCTCAAGACAACCTGCATCACACCGAAGTTGTGTGGCTTGCAAATCTGACTACCAAGGCCAACATCGAAAGATCTCAATACCAACGTTTTCTGTGCGCCATTAATGAAACCGTTAGAGATGAAATATCACGATCTGAGCTGCTTGGCCGGCCCACTGGCTTTGCGAATGAAGCATATGCATTTCCAGCCCATGCACGTACGTGGCCACCAGCGTCCAGCTACACACCAGCCATTGACACAGAATTTGCCTGCCGCAATGGCCTGGCCTCCCCGCGACCAAGGCCCAATCAGATTTACCGGCCGTTCTCTTATCATCAGCGCAGAAACCCTCCGTCCTACTCGAACCATACACCGCGCCTACCGCAGGAAGCTACGTCGACCTGGAACCTACCTTTGAATATTTGTCGTATCCTACCTTGCCATAGCTCTCCATGAGATGAGAGTTGCAGTTCACCGCATCTGTCTCCTCAGGAACCTGTATGAAGGGCAAGAGGCCAGTGTCAGAACAGGGCATGGTCTTAGTGATCTTACTGATTGAGAAACGAGTGAGACAAGGCTGCATACTGTCGCCCTAGCTATTTAACCTATATGCGGAGTACAGCATGGGGAAGGCCGGTCTGGACGAGCCTTCAGCTGGAGTGAAGATTGCTGGAAAACGAATCAAGCACCTTAGATATGCGGATGATACCACTTTAATGGCAGAAAGTGAACTGGAACTCAAGAGACTTCTGATGCGCGTACAAGAAGAGAGTGTGAAGTTTGGGGTTAACAGATGTTCCCTTCTTGGGCTCCAAGATTACTCCGGAAGGAGACTAAAGCCATAAAATTAGGAGGCACCTGCTGCTGGGAGAGGGAACCATGACTAGCCGTGACCGCCTAATAAAGAGCAGAGACATTAGTCTGCCAACCAAGATCCGTATAACTCGTACTGTGGTCTTTCTAGTTGTGATGTATGGAAGCGAGATTTGGACTGTGAAAAAGGCTGACCGGCGAAGAATTGACGCGTTTGAATTGTGGTGCTGGCAGAGACTCTTGAGAGTTCCTTGGACTGCCAGATCTAATCAGTCGATATTGTCGAACATAAACCCTGACTGCCCATTGGAGGGTCAAATTCTAAAGTTAAAGTACAGCTACTTTGCTCATCTGATGAGAAGAGATGAGTCGCTGGAGAAAGATCTGATGTTGGGAAATGTTGAGTGTCACCGGAGATGGGGTAGGGAGCGAACGCAAAGGTTAGATGACATCCTCGAGGCGCTGCAGATGAAGTTATGTGATGTTAGGAAGATAGTGAGAGACCAGAAAGCGTGGCGTGACATGGTTCATAGGGTCACGAAGAGTCAGACACGACTGAACGAATGAACTGAACTGAACCCGAAGACAGTAATGAAGATGAGATTGTAGAAGCGTAGAAGCGCAAATGAAGTTTTTTTTGCGCGATTAGAAAAATAGACCTAAATGTATTGATGATTCCAATGGACAGTGCGACTTTGAACCGCACATAGCTTATGTTATCAATCTGCAAAAACTTTTAAGTAAATATGGCTCGAAGAAAACACACAAAATCAGCACGTTGGATAACAATATTTTGAAAAATAATATTTTGTTTCTTGTCTATAACTTTGGCTTTAGGCTAGAGGCTAGCAACTTTGTTCTGTTGGCTTTTATTTCTAATCTTTTATTGTTTAAGCACAGTGCTCGTCCAGCCATAGATTGCACTTGTCATGTATAGTTTCAATATGTTCCAAGTGGAAATACGTTTCTGTCATTCGCATATAGTATTATTTAATGAGTGTTGATTATATTGACCGTGTTATTTATATGTATCAGCAAAAGAAGTGGCCCTACAATTGAGTCATATGGTCCGTCAGTACGTATTATGTTGTATTACGAACGAACGGCAATAAATTTAGTACATTGGTGTCTTGATTTTAGATAGCCAGTAATTAATTGGAGTGGAGGGCCACGTATTCCATAAAACTGAAATTTGATAAGTAATATCTTGTGATCAACTGAGTCGAATGCTTTCCTGAAGACTAAGAACAAGCCAAGCGTCACCAATTTTCAATATTTTTGAGTAATGTGTCTTTTATATTTAATAAAGCAGAATTTGTTGAATTTCCTTCTTAATGTCGTGTTGAACATTTGATTGGTTAAAAAAATTACCAAGCAGGTGGTAGTAACGTTTTCAGGTAATTTCGTATACACAGACAAAACAGATACTGGACAAGAGTTGTTAAGGTCATTTTGAGAACATCTTTGAGTATGACTAATATTCCTGCAATTTTCAGCCGTTCTGAAAAATGCTTATTTCAGAAATCAATCAGAAATATGTAAAAAGGGAGCTATGATCATTCAAACTGCCTCCCCATTTGGGATTTTAATGTTTTCCACTCCAGA
The DNA here is from genome assembly GCF_055883805.1 of Amblyomma maculatum. Classification (NCBI taxonomy): domain Eukaryota; kingdom Metazoa; phylum Arthropoda; class Arachnida; order Ixodida; family Ixodidae; genus Amblyomma; species Amblyomma maculatum. Next base: position 70,056,848 of record NC_139354.1, read on the forward strand.
AGCAGAGTTAGCTATCAACAGCATGATATACTATGTGATTGCTGATGCAGTTCTGGGGCTTTATATTTTTAAACTATCTCCAGCACTCGGTGCAAAAAGCATGCATATTTTTATATCTATAGATGATGCCAAAGGCAGTAGTCAATAATTATAAAGTGGTTTTAAACATCGAATCTACTTTCATGCAGGGATGTTAAATTAAACAGAAGAAATAAACGCGCACTTCAAATCAAAAACCAAACAAACATACCAATTTGCATAGCGAGCATAGAGGCTCTGCAACGATGTTTACTTGGCTCAAATATGCAATATGATATTTCGCTTGTACTGCAGAGAAAAGGATGATGTATTAAAGTGTACTAGTTTCGCAGATATTGCGGCATATTTGTCAGAATACTTTCGGAGAAAGTAGTTTGAAAGAGACTCAACCAAATACGCAATACTATGATTGGTCCCAAAGTTCAGCAAACTCCAATCAGCAGCTCTATGTTACATAAAAAATAAGCGTTTGGGAAGATTTGGATTATCTCGGCACGTAGAATTTATTTTTTATTTGGTAACTTTTCAATAAGTCATTTTGCATAACTGTTTACTTTTTCCATACAAATAACCTTTAAAATTAGATAAGACATGAGTTTTTTTATTCAACAAAGTTTCTGACTTACTAACTAACCTAAA